>NW_027466205.1:622500-1067798 GCF_046127955.1 Nelusetta ayraudi
TAAACCCCAATGACAGGCAAGGAACTGACAACCTATTCCTCAAACCAACCATTCATGTATTATGTCACCTAAATATAAAAAGTTCTCGGATTGTGAAAAAGCCTGTTGTGGAAAAGTTTAATGGAAATGTATGGTAACGTTCAGGTTATTTTATACACAATTGAACTAAAGTGCTTTACTGAGAAAAAAAAAAATCGTATTTAAAGGGCTAAAAAACTGTTTGGTTGATACCTTTGCACCCGGCTTCTTACATTTTATGAAGGTCTCGGCCTTCGTTTGTAAAACGCCTTTCAGTGTTTTGTCGTCTTGCCATTTCATTTTTCAAGCTCGTAGTTTTTTTTTTTTTTTTTTATGGCTTGCTACATCAGAGAGCGGCTTCCCCCACCATCTGTCTTGTGCACACACAGCAAAGCTGCGGCAGTAAAATAAAGTACAGACAGAATAAGGAATCAGCCAAGGTCTTCTATCCTCAATGTTGCTGTTTTTGAATAGAAGTCTGCACACTTGGAAGCCTCCCTGACAAATGTCCCAATGTGGAATGACTCGCGTGTCAGTTGAATGGAGGTACACGGTTGTAAGAAACCATAAGCACAAATGTAAATAAAACTGATGGGGGTGGGACACCTGGAAGTTTTTGGCGATGGCGGACTTCCTGTCGTCCTCCACCTGTCGGAACTTTGTCCGCAGGCCCTTCATCTGGTTCTCCATCTTCATGACGTACTGGAAGTCCCTCTGAGTCCGCAGGTTCAGCACCTCAATGGACTGGGACATGTTCTGCACCTATAGAGGCAAATAAGGCGCGATACACTCATGCACCGCCTCATTAGCTGCGGGCTAATGCCAAGCCTTCCAACTCTGTCACCTTGAAGACCTAAATAAAAATTGAGCGAAAATTGTTTCGCTTTGAAATTGGACATTAAAACATTAGCACTGAAGACTACAGTATAGTCCATGAAGCGGTGCAAAAACAACTTCTGCAAGTCTCTGCATGGAAACCGTGAACCAATGCGATTTACACCTTCTCATTTGACCATTAGCAAGACAACAGCCCAATGTTGTATCTATTATTATGCCATTGTGCGTAATAATAAGCCTCTGGAAATGGCCAGAAATGCCTCCTTACCCTATAAAGGGTTAGAAAAGAGGGAGAAAAAAAAATGCAGTGTTGTTTCCATTAAGTGATTTGATGAGAACTCCAGAGGCTAGGAAAAACATCGTTACGTAATAGGCGATACTGAAAAATGGCTGCTAGGGCTCACCGGTCTCCTTGTCTATCCAGGAAGACCGCAAACGTTCACTCCATCAGAGTTCAGCCGATCTCCTGACCTGTTTTCCATCAACATTTTGAGCGCTACCTCTGACTCGGAGAAAAAAGAAAACAAACTCGCAAACCGTGCTCACGTAAACTGTGAATTCAGGGAGGTTGTTTGGAACGATGCTGTTCCCGTAAAACTTCGAATGCAAACTTCTTCAAAAATTTCATTCAATCGTGCTAAATCCTCATGGCCGCACCACTGGCTCCTTTGACTCCCATCAGTGGTCTCTGACCCGGGTCCTGTTCCCCTCTTTCGAGGAAGCCATGATGCCACAATCCCTGTACTCACTGTCTTTAACCTCAGCCTGCCCCCTCCAAGGCAAAGCCTGCTCATTTATTCTGTACGTCAATCCGTCTTGAGTCCTTCAAGTGTGTTCCGCAACAAAACCAGACTCTGAAAACGGAGACCCAAATCCAAACATTCCAGGGAAATGCCTTTAATAACTCAATATCATTTCCTCAGCCAAAGATAGCCGTAATTATTTTTCCACTGCGGCTTAAATACCTCGGCTTAAAAGTAGGACGTCATTGATTCGCGTTGCCGATATTTTGAGTTTGGTGTTTCTAACCTTTAAAGGTTAAACGCTCTTTGCCTTTTTGTAGCGCTTTTCCTTACCTTCTCCAGCAGCTGGCGCAGCTGTCGGCTCTTGGCATCTCTGGAGCACAGGCTCTGTTCCGGTGCCACCACTGTGCAGATACAGCGGCCATCGGCGTCCTGGGCCGAACTGTACACCTGCCAGCCTTCCTTGGGGCCGATGGTCTGCGAGCGGGAACGCCAGAAACACAGTGTCACATATCAGTGGGACGAGAGACTTCTTTTTCTGCACGATTGTCTGTTTTAATGTCAAAATGCAGCTGTGGTCAGCTGTGGTGTCTGTGCAGTTTCTCCTCAGGTACTCCAGCTTCCTCGAACAGCCCAAAAACATGCCCGTGAGCCGAATTGGGATTCTTAGATTTACCAAAGGTGTGTGTGTGTGTGTGTGTGTGTGTGTGTGTGTGTGTGTGAGAATGGTTGTTTGTCTTTCTGTGAGGCCCTGCAATAAACTGTCGCCTCGCCTTTGCACCAAGACAGCTGGGATAGGCTCCAGCAACCCCCTGCGACCCTGAGCGCTGGAGAAGCTGGGTAATGGAAAAAACATGGAGGGATGGAAAATGCGAAGTTACTTCATCCATGTTTCACAACGACAGGTTGTGTCTCTGGTAACCTCGATGTGTATGAAAAAAAATCCCAGTTCCGATGTGTTTCTGACGCGAACCTATCCATCCCTGATGCTGTTCCATCCCTGCATCAGTTCCAGCGGCAAACTTTTTTTGGTTAGCGGGATGGATTTTCGTATCAAGACCAGGATGAGTGTATTTGCGGGAGCAAATAAATAAATAAACAAAAAAAAAGTTCCCCAAGGTCTGACATCTAAGGGAGACGGCAAGAAAAATAACAACGTGCTCGATAAAAACCTGTCCTCGTTCGCTGTGAATGCCTTTTGAAGTGTCTTTTGAAACGGCTTTCATTTCCTTCTTTCTACAATGAGTAATTCAAAATGAAACGCTAATCGGCGACTTTGCTTCTGACAGCGTCACGCTAATTACTCTTTCATCTCCAGACTGGTGCATTTTTTTTTTTGCGTTCCTGCGTCGCGATATAATCGCCTCATAATAAACATCAAGGTACAGGATTTGAGGGCAAGTTTTTTTTTTTCCTTTTGAGCGCAATTACACAAGTTGAATCCACAGCCTCGCAGTTTCGCGCTTCACGCGGTTAAACCCTGTTCATTTCTGTTTTAGACTTGTGTAGCATTCACACACACACAGATTGAGAGAGATTGTGCAGCAACAATTTGCTTTAAAGATCAATATCATCGCCAGGACCAAACAGCTTGCGCCGGGCCAGAATGATGCTTTACATTTAAAATTCTTTGTTTTATTAAACACGATTTATTGTCCTACGCAAGTTGAACCCGGCAACAAACGGCCTCATTTTCCTAGCGTGCCCATTACAAAGCAGTGCTTTTTCAGGCTCACATCACTCCGCAGTGAGATTGAGCGTTTGATACGTAATGGCTGTAATTTGCTGTTTTTTTGTTTTTAATAACTGCAGTTTGCTTGGTGGACATGTCTATTTATATGAAAGAAGATTAGGGCCACAAGAAGAGAAAAGAAATGTTATCGGAAGGAGATTTTTATTTCACTTTTCATTTTGAGTTTTAAGTTGAAATTCAGTGAATAAATGAAAGAAATTTCACGAATAAAGTCGACGCAGATAAAGTGGAAATTGGCAAGTAGACTGGATGGATGGTGGATTATCCAGTTACCCACAGTTGAAAGTCAACTGCCGGAGACAGGCGTCATCAACACAGTCATCAGGAAACCGGTGAGAACGGAAGTACTCCGCTAGACTTGCGCGCGGAGCCTTTGGACTTTATTTTCGACATTTTGACGTTAATTGCAAAATTTCAATATTATTCACCAAATTTCGCCCTTTTTATGTCAACTTTACTTTAGAAATTTCGACTTTAATCTCGAAACTTCAACTTTATTCTCGATTTGAAAACTTGAAAAAAAAAAAGATTCTATCTCAATTTTTTCCTCTTCTTTTGGCCCTAGTCCTCTTCGGTACTATTATATTCAAGATACGTTTCTCAGTTGCGACACTTCAATCAACCAACCGGAGACAAACAGGCTCCGACAAAAACACTCTGATTGTGTTTTTATAAAATAAATATTCATGCCCCCCGGCGGCCGAGGACTCCGCCAACGTGCCTCGTTAGCCGTGTCATCGGGGTGACATGCACGGAGGAAGAGTTTGGGTGGTGGTGGTTGTGGCTGAGTGGGAGTCGGCCGAGGCGGTCAGGTCGATAAACAGAAGCAGCGGGAGCGAAGAAGGTGGTGGATGGGGACGGGAAAGCGGAGCCTCGCGGGGGCTAGATGTTTCCCGTCGGTGAACGGCAAGACGAGCGGGGAGGGAGGTGAGATTGGGTCGGGGATAAACGCGGGAGGCACCGAAGAATGAAGGGCGGCTGGTTGGAGTAAAACAAACGGGGCCACGGCTGACGGTGCAATCCATCTGGCTGACGCGTGGCTATTGATTAAAGATCAGGCTCGCGCCGCGGGCGCCGTCTAAAGAGAGCTTCATGCACAAGTAGCGAGGATCCAGGAGTATTTGATCAACAATGTGTTTCTACCTCGCGTGGTTGGCCGAGGCGCCCTCTCTCTCTCTCTCTCTCTCTCTCTCCCTCTCAGTCATTAAATGATGAGGCTGTTCTTTCAATATTTCATATCTCTGTCTGGCTCCCCCTCCGCGTTAGGCTCGAAGAAGATCAGGCTTGAAGGCTACAATGGTTTCACAAGGCCGCGCACCAAAGTCCAGTCATTAATCATCCCCACAAAAACTGCAGCGGTGCTCGGAGCTCTTTGCAGATTCCCAGCACAGTTTTTTTTTTTGTTTTGTTTGTTTTTTTCCCTCCTCCGTGCTGGCATCACGCATGCACGCACGGAGCAGTTCTGCCAAGACGCTGTCAATTTTTTTTTTTTTTGATGCACCACTCGTTTATTGATGTCCCTTTCCTGCGGTTTTACCAGTAGCTTCATTAAAACCTGATTCCCAGTCAAAAAATGTGAATGGCGGGGTTGCGTTGCCATCAAGAAACCATCAAGAAAAAGCAATAAATCATCCATTCTAACAAAAAAAGAAAGGAAAAAAGCTTCCGCTGTGCCGCGGCGCAGGACATATTTGTTTTGCAATCGCTTCGAAAAGACTCACAATCATCTTTTATCTGGTGTACAGTCCTAACAGGGAAATAAAAGACAAAACATGGACTCGTAAAACCCATTCATTCTTCACACAGGGGAACAAAGACACGGAGAAAACATTCCATTCATCCCCTCAGAGGTTTGCAATGGCCGATAAAAAATAAAAAAAAAAGATCCGCAAAAGACATTTTGAAGGCAAGATTTGCAAAAACAAAGATGCTCAAGCAAAAACATTCACTATATGATTTTTTTTTTTTTTTTTTTTTCTCGTGTTTCACTGAAAAACAGATTTGATGGGACATCTTAAGTCATTGTTTATTACATGTACAACTGGATGACGGGCCTTCGGTCATTGGTATATATCCCAGACACCAGCGAGCTGCCTTGCCAGATGAATTATTTTGAAAGGAAAACAAGAAAAATGTATCTACAGGCAATGGCATACTTGGCCCTCTGTTTGCAGTCTGCGGCAAAAACGCTTGGTTTTCGCTTCGAGCTAATAAAACAACACTAAAAGAGACGAGACACCTGACCAGCACCAGTGCTTGTGACAGGTCCGACATCTCGGAGAAAGGGCCTCGCGCACAGTTTGAAGCGCTCACACACAGCTACACACAACTATACACAGACACGACTGGAGATGCCAGTGATGGATTTTTCCATCCATCAAGTTCACTGACAGGCCACGGACAAATACCGTTGGCAGAGAGCAGTTTATAAAGTGAGCCTTGTGCAACATGGGAGCTCGTATGTATCTTCTTCACAACTCAACTTGATTATTCTGACAGGCACAAATCACAAAAAACAGCGGCAGTTCTTCTCCTGTAATTTTATTTTAAAAGTCACAATGGGGCGGCTCGTTTTCACGAAAATGGAATGGCGGGGAAACTCCAAACGAGATGAGCTTCCTCTTTTGTAGGAGCCTTTGCCGTGATGAGGATTCCGTTGTCAGGAAACGGGGCAACACCGCCGAGTGTCCCGGGGAGAATATAAATCGTCGGGCCAAAGGACGGCTAGCCGCAGTGCGAGGTTGACGATTGAATTAATTTCGCCAAAGTGTCAAGAGATATGTTTTTGTTATGACTCGGGTAACAGACAGAGACACAATAGTGGCGGGTGATTGAGCGACACAAGTATGCGAACCGAAGCTGCGGGGGGAAAAAAAACAAAAAAAAAAACGAATTGCAACAGCACGACGATTCATCGAGTGGCCAGGAAAACATCATTTATTCGTCTTCCCGCGAAAATGATGTTGGGCTTTGCCGGACTGGAAGACTCTCCGTGAAATCGCCTCCACCTACATCCCGCTAGGGTTATCAGAGATTGGCTGGCCCACCCCTTTATCACTCGGGTAACCCGCCGACTGGAAGATTATCAGCTGCTCCGGTAGCCGCTAATAACGAATGACCACGGTTTTTATTGCCTCCACGGCGGCGCAAGGTCAATCGCACTTCTCCAGACTTCTCCTCTTTAATGCTGCACTTTTATGAGCCGACCCGAATGAACTACGAGTGAGTCCTCAACCTTTGGCGCGCTTCACTGAACCTCGAAGTGGCGGCTACAATACCGCCCGTCACCGGCGCACCTGTCGTCCTTCCCCTCCAACGGAATTTTAGCCGGCGACGAAAGACTCGGCACCAAGTGCACAATTCTGTTTAGGTTTGTTTTTTGTCAAGTGAGGAGAGAGATTTGATGAGAAGTGACTGGATCACATCGCCCAGCGTCTAGAACCCCCTTAATTGCCGCTTGTGCATTGGAAGAAAGTTTTGAACAGATGACTGGCGTGGATCTGGATATTAGTTTTGCCACTTTGATCTAGTTTTCGAGTCAGGTTAATAACTTAACTGCATTAAGATTTTTTTATTTTTTTTTTTTTATCCCCCCCGCTCATATTCTAATAGTGTTTGCTATCTCTGACTCAGCAGACAGTGGCGTCAACATTCGCCGACTTCATCGTGGCGTTTTTCTTGATGGATGATGGTTCAAATTTTCTTGGACTGTAATGATTTCCTTAAGATGACTCCACTGACAACTCTGTGATGTATGCAAAGTGGAGTTAAAGTTCTCCACCACTGCATTAGGATTGGTTCATTCATGGATGTTTGTATTTCCAATTGAAGATGAATTGAATTGCCAAAATATGTGCAAAGAGTGTTCTTGGATAGCGAATATGGCAATATTGAAAACAAAGGAAGAAACATCCACTAGTCAGATTGTAGTTATTGTAATTAATCGCAGTGAATACATTTGTCAAATTGCAGCGGATGAGGATAATGTGTCCGTGTGCATTCTTCACAACCCCCCCGCCCCCCTACTGCACTGACATCTGGGTGAGTGTAACATGTACTCAGTTCATTTTCAGCTTGACAGTGAAAAAATTTGAAATGTCATGATTCAGTGAACTACAGTATTCGGCAAATTATGTTCAAGGAACATAAAAAGATATGCGCCCCTCAAAGAAGATTGAAAGAAGAAAAGGTCACTCTGATTTCAAAGGGAACTGAGTATCTTTTTTTTTTTTTTTTTTTTTTTTTTTCTAACCAGCGAGTGAGAGCTAAATGTGAGCACTGCTGCGTTTCAGTCAGAGGAATCAGGCGCTTGGAGAAACTGCTTCCAGGGGTAAAAATTGGGGTAAATGACGGTGAAATCACCGGCTCATCCCCGGGAGGACAAGGACCGGCAGCCGTCGCTACTTATTAGGAAAAAGTAAAACAGGTTTTTGGACTGTGACTGGAGCCCTTTGAGGTGGCGAGAACATCAGTTGACGCTACTCAAGTATGAATGCAGATGGAATATATTTATAAAGTCGAGAGGGTCCGCAGCCCACCATGCTAAGCTGGAGGCTCGCAGCTGGGGAGCTCTTCAAAGATGCCTTTGACTTTCAAGATAATGGAGCAGTCAAAGCACAAAATAAATCACCAGTCAACAGCGCTGATAATGAATTTTCTCCCTGCGCAAGATATGATTCGTGCAATTCACAGCAGACGGCTATCATGCCAGTAAGACGCCTAATTGGAACCATCGTTTTTCTGTTTGTTGTTTTGTCTCTGCTGTGTATTTTGCGGCGGCATTGCACAGTTTCCATTAAATTTGTCCCCATCAACCTTTCGGCGTGATTGGGGGAAAGCGGCAGGGGGTTGATGAGGAAGCCGAAAACGAATAGAAAGCGTAACAATGGTGATTTGGGGTATTTTATTATGGCGGGGGGAGATTGCCACTACCCTTTCACATCATGATCAAGCTTGTTACCCTTATCAGATCATGATCATGAGTTTGTGCGGCTTTTCGACTTTGCTCTTCCCCGCTGATTCAGGAACTTCATTTCGAATAAACCCTGGCAGTCTTTTTTTTTTTTTTTTTTTTAGCATGTGTTCATTCACTGTTGCGACTACTTTGTAACTTTCAAGGCAACACAATTTGATTTTTAAATGACTTGCCCTTTTCACTATACTTAAAGGGGCGATTCAACATTATGGCAAATTGGTCTATTACCATAACCCCCATAGTCATCGGAGCTCATTCACTACTAACTACCAGTGTCTGTTAAAAGAGGGCAATCCAAAGACATGATCTGCCAACAAACTGGAGGTGAACGGCAGCTACAGGTCTCCTTCAAAACTCAAAAATATGAATTCCAACAACTCCACGGTATAAAGTTACAATGCAACGGCACAAATTCTTTTAACGTGCGATTAACGCCTGGTTCACACCGGAGGCGGAAGTGGCGCGCCTACAAAATTCGTACAGACAACTCCCTCTACTTCTCTACAATGTCCTCTCCAATTGTTCCTGGAGTATAAGAAACACAATAAATATCTTGTGAAGTTATGTATAGAGCAGGGTAAAAAAAATGTGCCCTTAATTTGCAATTAATCGCGAGTTAACTCGGGACACCTAGGTGATTAGTCGCGATTAAAATTTTCAATCGACGGACAGCCCCAATTTGCATATATGAGCATTCAATTACCATTCTGTGATATTACAGCTCTTCCAATTCCATAGGCTTCTCTCTGCACTGATTGCCAAACTTTTTTTTTTTTTTTTTTCAAAGTGCATCTACCCGAGCCAACCCCTATAATGCCGCTGACTGCGTGTACTGCAAACCAATCTCCACCCTGCTGGGCTTTGGCTTGGTCTCTTGATCTGATTCCTTTCTGCCGGCCTCATCACGGATGATTACATTTGCTAAAGCTGCAGCGGTGCGAGCCAACGTGAAGAAATCACTCGCAGGTGAGGGCCGGCCGCTGAAGAATTAAAAGATTGTCGCCGGCAGAAATTGCTCCATTATGAATCTGCCGCAGATAAATGGGCCGGGAGGCGTCCGGCCCCCTCGAATAAATGGGCTGAGGCTGCAGAAAGCCAACAAATGGACACAAACTGTCGAGGTGTCGAGGCCGACACATGGAAGTATATGACGCTTACTCCCGAGGGTCATAAAGGAGCGTTTGGAACGTCGGTTTAGCCGCTCGTATTTCCTTCATACAGTAATGGCTATATTATTAGCAATGAATGATGAGTCTGGTGTGAAGCAACAAGCATCGCTTCTCCAAGCTGTCCAGGGCTGCAATCATAAAGGTGGAACGCAAGTGCATGCAATGCCTATGAGTAACCTCCAAGAGATGTTTGTGTAATAATCCTCTTAGCGCTTTGTTTGTGCCCTCAGCTGTCAGTTGTTCGACTTAATCATTTATTTCAGATTTTCGTCCTGTTACATTTTCCTCTTTTTATTCTGCAGTGCATTCACATTTGCATTTAGATACAAATCTGGCCTATGCCATGTCACGATGTCAATAGAGCAAACTCCCATCCCATCTCGTTGGGCTTCCACACCCTGTCTGCCGCGACACCGGGACCTTAACGGAGGCTTTCCGGCTCGGCCCATCGATCAAGCTGTCCGACCGAAAAACCGGGTGAAGTGGAGCGCAAGTCCAACTGACGGCCGTGCTGCTCAAACAAGTTAGCATTTCGTCTCTAATGGCGAGGGGGGGTGATAAAGTGGCGCGCGCAGGTGGCCGCCGCAGACAAAACCCGCGCAGACGTCTTTGACGCCGACGCCCCTAAATGGCGGTCGCAGTCCAGAAAGATGCCCACAAAGACGTCCCAGCACAAAGCGGGCGGGCGGAGGGAGGGTGCGCCACGAGGAGGAAAGCGAGCGCCAACGGGTTTTTTTTCCCCCCGCTGTGTGATGCGACTGCAATGAAAGGCGCGCGGGGAGATTAATTTCCTCGAGGCATGGCACCTCCTTGCCTCCTTTGACCCCGGCCGGGGGAGGAGATTGAATAGATAATTCCGCAGGAGCCCCGGCACATTCCGCCCCGTAATGTCTCTGAATGAGGCGCGAGATTATCTTGTCCACACCGCCGTTCCCCCCCCCTCGCCCCCGCTCCTTCCACTCGGCTCCTCCGCCGACTGAGCAGGACCACACGGGCACCGTGGAGGGCGGTAATGAAACAGTCATCAGACATTATCGGAGGAGTAAAGCCGGCGGACAGCTCCGGGCCACACTAAATGGCACGCGCTCGCCACCGCAGCGGAATACTAAGCAGGTGTGACAGGTGACTCGAGGTTTGATAAAAATAAAGTGATACGATACCGGTGAAGAGCTGCAGCTATCTATTATTTTCAGATTGATCGATTTTTTTTTTTTTTTTTTTTTCTTGGATCCTTCTCGATGAGACGAACCCGCTGAGACAAGCGTCACAAAATGAAAAGTGTCCCGACGGAAACGATAGAGCGAAACTAATGTCTAGCCGTAGCGAAATTAAGGAAACAAAGCTTCGATTCAGCAGAACTGTAATCAAGTCATTTTTCAGTTCACCTCAATAAATTTTCAGCTCTCAATTGTTTTGACGCGATGGCTGTTTTTCAGAAGAAAGCTAACGGCTACGAGTTGGTTCCAAAAAGAGGAGCCAACAGCTTTTGCAATGAACGACCAATCCAAAATAAGACCGCTGCGAGGTATCTGAGCCCCTTGTGACATCAACAAATGCAGATTTTCCCGAGCTGCCTGTTCATCCACACACGTTCCTAAAAGCAAAGCAAGCTGAAGTGCGCTTTGCAGAATATGGGACCTTCAGTATGTAAACACAACACGCTAAAATAGCTATTAATCGCTCATTCGCTCAATGCTTATCTTGCCGACACAAACAACCATCCACTCTCGGATTCACACTCAGAAACAATTTAGAGTTGCGAACCTTGTGAGGCGACGGCGCCCTGCAGGATTCATGCGCAGATGAAAATAACCCACGCAGATCTCGTAGCCTGAATCGTCGCTAATTATACCAGGAAGCAGTCGATACCAGCGTGGAGTCTTCGCTCACTGATCACATCAAGCCTTTTGCCATTTAGGGGCAACGTTCCTCGGTAGCATCTCAGTCTTTGTAATGTGAGAGCGCGCTCATTAAAATTGCATGAAACCCCCTTAAAACACTGCTGGAAAAGGACAACCCTGCCATATTAATGTCAGCAAGTGTTGCCGCGACAGGAGTTCACCGGACTTTAGCCGACCTTAGAGTGTTCTTTTTTGCAAATAAGCGCTGAGGGTCGTGTCAGCAAGTTGGGATGCTGAAGTCCAAAAACCGAAACTAAAGTGGCCGTGACTTCTCGGGTGTCGAGTCCTGAGCGTGCCCAAAATGAAATTACGGGATAAACAAATGATGCGTGTCTTAAAGATGTACGGCTTCGCTCGGCTAGGAATCAGGGGGAGGAGGCTAATGTGCAATCATTGTGATTTACTAGACCAAGAAATGAGCCAAAGTTACGCAGTCACAACACTCCTGGACATCATCAAGAATGTGTCATGTACTCCGGGAGGCCTTTTGGACATGATGTGAATACTTTCTCCAATCCCACGTAGAAACTTTAAGTCAACATCCCTTTCACTTTTATCTGGGAGCAAAAACTCGGCATGTGTGCAAATCCAAAGAGGTCTTGGAGCTAATTTGTAGACTCTGTCAAGGTCATTATAAAACTTGGTCACACATCGATTCTCACATTAATTTCTTTCAAGACTATGACAACTTATTTTCTTTCATCAGGCTTATCCAGACTTGAATAATAAAGGCGGCGCTCACTCTATAAGCAGGCTCCCCGGGGGGGGCTTCAATACTTGGCGGTGGCTTTGTGTCTAAAGCAGCGGTTTTGCATGAAACAATTTTTATCTAAATAGATGATTCGATTACATGCTTCTTGAAAAGCAGAAGCAGACAGTCTGAGTGGCGTTTTCACGAAAAAAAAATATGCAACAGTATTGGGGAAAAGAAATAATGTGGACGATAGAAATTCAAAACAAAGTGCTTCACAGTGGTTTAAAACATTTAGCAAAAGAGAAACCCTTCTCACTCTCTCTCTCTCTCTCTCTCTTCCTCTCTCCCTCTCTCTCTCTCACACACACACACACACACACACAGATGCACACAAACTCTCGGAGAGATGGCAAGGCACTGACAACTGATTTGAGGAGAAAGCCACAGTTGTGAAACTGTAGCTCAAGATTGCGGGAGTCTGGGGGGGGAAAAAAGCAACCCTAAAACTGATTTCAAGTGACTGTGGGGAACGAAAAGTACCAGCAGCAGGTTGATGAGCTGCGGCCTGCTAATGGCGCGCCACTTAAAACAATGGCGGGCGCACTGTGCCTTGAAGTGGCGCAAATTGATTGTGCAAGCGGCGGGATTCTTACGTAAGTTGTGTGAAAGGTCACAATGGCAGTTAGTGTGTCGTCACAAGACATGACAGTGAAACAACTCACAATGAATTGTTTTTCGAGATGATGTATTTTACAAATCACCTTATAATACACCAGCCACTCACAGGATTTCAAAAACCAAAAAAATTAAATGTAATGTGACTAAATGTCTGTGAACACTTCCTGTAATGCAGAAATAATCCTGGGGACAACAACAATAGTTTTTTTTTTTTTTTCGCATGCTAGCAGAGTAATGCATATCGGCTCTGCTCTACTGTGCAACAGGTTTTCCTTTAAGTATACAACTTTCATAACAATGTTAATCCTCAAGTGTTTTACTTTCACCGTGAGGAATCAAGGTATGCTATGAATAATCTCGTTGGTACAATTCTCTGTATGCTCAAAGCGGCACCTGGCCTGAACCCAATATGGATTTTGGAAAGAAACATTTTTGCTATTAAACAGATCCTGCTGTCAAGCAAACATTAACATATCTTAATACACATGAGAGCAGCTAATCTATAAAAAATATATATTTAATTGTAATTTTTTTATTAAAATTAAAATTTCATATTTTAGATCCAGTTTAGTCAATCTAAAATAGGTTCCTTTTCCATCATGGGCACGAGTCTATGTCTGTCTAAGTCTGCCCCAATGTCAAAAAAAAGTATCCAAGGACATGAATTACATTTTTTATTTGCGGGTTCAATATTAGAATGCAGAGTCCATGATCACCGCATTGGTAAAGTTGTTATCGTCCAAAGCCACTGAGACCTTAAATGTCTTTCAATCCCCTCAAGTCCAGCCTTTCAGCTCTTATCCAGTGATATGTGTCTGATATAAAAGCCACTTTGGCTGCAATTAGAGTAATCATAAGGGAAAAAGAGAAAGAGGGCTGTAACTGTCCCTCCTGGTAGTTTCAACACCGTGTCGCAGCTCCTGTAATTATGCTTAGACTATTATTAACAGAGATACGTTCTCCCCAGAGAACTGAAAAAGAGCTCCAAATGAGTGAAAATTATAACCATTACATCGTGGAGAAACCGGCACAAAATCTACCAATAATTGGCACCGGGGTTAATAATATCACTGTTAGTGTCTTTTAAAGCAAGATGAGTGACACGGTGGCACCAAACAATGGAGGAAAATTGCTGACGGGTAAGTGTTTCTTTTTACCCGTCACTGTTGGTGTTCAGACGTGATAAATGGGCTTTAATTTCCCGACAGAATGTTTGGCGGCACGAAAAAGAAACACACCCCAAAACCGTCGGTTTAAATTTGAGTTATGCTGTGCCAAATTACGACTGAAGCCTTGTCCACATGCGGTCATTTCCGTTTTCAAAAAAATGCCCCCAATCAACGTGGAGTCTCTCTCATCCACTGCCACCACTGTGTGGCCCGGCGTGAAATCATATCAGGAAATGCATTTGTCCAGTATCTGGTGGTGGCGCCGTAGCGATGCCTCGGCAACGCACAAGAGTTCTTGCAATTTCTCCAAACATAAATGTGGAAAAGCATGATCAGAAGAAGAAGATGGTGACAATTGCAAGTGCACGAGCGAGAAAGCGAGCGTATGCAAGGTCCCAAGAATGGGTAGAACTTAAAATGGACACAAATAAAACGTATCCACCATTATTGGTACGACTGGCCAGGTCGGGAGCATGGCATTAGTTCGACCTTCCATAAGTCCGACAAATTGCCCATTGGTATGGCCTCCGCTAATCCTAACCCTAATGGGAGGCTGGAACCAATGGGCAATTTGTCGGACTAATGGGAGATCGGACTAATGGGCAGTTCCTGGCCAGGTCAGCGCATGCAGGTTCAGGAAGAGTTGGAGCTACGCAGTTGCCGTTTAAAAAAAAAAAGGCGCAGTGCAAGTGTTGCAAACACTGAAATGCATGGATGCCGCTGAAAGATTGAATGACTCTGGGGCCCAACACATTTGGCTTCCTGAAACGGCGTTTGCCTGCGGATGAAACGTCCATCTGAAAACTCGTCTCCGTCTGATCAAGGCCCGCGATTTCCAGACAAGGCTATCAATCACGAGTATGATTCCGTTATTATCAGCGTTGCCACGCTGTGCCGAGATCCTGCAGAAAACCCCCCCTTGCAGCGCTCGACTCCGACAGTCAGAGGGAATGAAAGACAAGCCACTGGAATCTGACACGCGCATCCGCAGTCTAACGTCTCTCTCGGCCCGGGCGGAGAGCGCCGCGCATTTACAAGGCTGCCGCTGTAAAAACGATTCGCATCCATCACCGGCGGACCCGCTTTCTCTTCTCTTTCCAGTCCGCCGGCTCCGACAACCCCCCCCCTCCCAGCCCCTGACGGCAAGCATGCCGTGTCACCACTAATGACTTTGCTGGAAGTCCCCTGGCTCCGGACGTTCGCTTTATTTGTGTTGACACACGCGGAGTCAGAGGGTGTCGTCTTTAATTTGGCCCCCGGTGGCAACTTTCGGGGCGCTCTTCCCGGTGGCCGCTAAGGGCTCGTGTTGTATGAGTAGGTGTGCCCTGACGGCGTACTACATCACCTATTTTTTTTGGTTTTTGCTACCAAACAGAAATTTTAATGAAAAGGGGGACAGGATGCCAGCACCTGGAAGGCAGTTTGACTGCTGTTCTACTCTCCCAACAGCAGTATTTCATATCAGCTTATGTCTTCAATGGGACTCAAGTAAATAACGTGAAGTGCTTATGAGTCACAAGTGATGCAGTGTGGAATCCCTGAATGACGAGGACGCTGTGAATTAGAATCGCATTTGAAGTGGGTTTGGCTGGACTGTCTGGACTGTCTGGACTGCGTAAACACCACCAGTCATCAACTTGTAAAAAAAAAGAAGACAAAAAAAAAACAAAAAAACAAAAAGCAATTTCCCATCAGTGTTGATATTAAATCACCCACACCAAACAAAAGACCGACATCATTTCAATTTCAACCAATGAATCCTTGAATATTTCTTGTTTATTCCAACTCATTTCACAGACTGCACTGCTGTACGGACATGGCACGGCCCGCAGGGCAAATGTTTTTCCAATTTGTTGCTTCTCCGCAGCAAAAATTGTTTCTATTTATTCGCATGATGAATGAATCATATTCAAATTCGTCGAAACCAAGACGGACGTCAGAGTCCAACCCACGCGGATTTCGAAATTCTTGAAAACTCTTCAACGCGCCTTCAAATCCACCATATGGCGTTCGTGCTCGCCCATGTCCGTGCTGGAGAGCAACCTGAGCAGATGCGAGATGGAGGTAAAATACGTCATTTAATACAGTCTCGATGAGTGCCTCTCAAAATGCCAACCGCTCGGTGGTGACTAAGCAAAGACACCCCACTGAATATGAAGTAGGAGAAATTCTGAAACTGGAACGGGCCTTGTCCTTCTCCGGCAAACTCTTTGTTCTCCAGGTGCAGCATGGAGAATGATGAACAGTCACACGAACTCGCAAACTCGGTCCTCATCTCCTTGACGAGAGCAAGGCGGCCGCGGCGGCGCTATCGCGGTGATTAGTTGGCTGGTGCCCACCAAAGGGGAATAACTGCTATGCAAATCATTCCCCCCCCTCCCCCGGTGCCTCCTGGGGGATCCATTGTGTACACACAGCAGCTGTATCCGCCTAATGCCACGCGATGACAAAGGGAAAATCTATACAATTAGCTCCATCTTTAGCCACTTCATTCGCCGCCGATGGCAGCGGGATGAGGGGGCGAACGCCGGCTCCAGAGACCGCCGGCTGACACTTGAAATTAAAAATACGAGCCCCCTGCGAAAGCTCCGACAGCCTCGCGAGCGGCGGCGGCGGCGGTTTTTCGTTTTTCAGTTTCGAAAGGGAAGAGAAGTCCGCCGGAGTCACGATTACTTCTCGCGGCGGAGCTGAGTGGGCTTTATGGCCGCGCTGGCAACGCGCTCGCAGGCCCCGTTCCAACTCCGTCTCATGCTCCTTAATGACGGCGGTGTATTAATTGGTTTAATCGCACGGAGATAAAAGGCAGAGCCTGGGCTTAATGGCAGTCATCAGGACTGTGTGCCCAGGAGGGGAAGAACGTGCAGAAACGTCTCACTGAAGGCGCACTGAAGGGTGAGGACACTTTCGGCTCTTTGTTCGCGGAGAGCCCGTCGAGCGGCATGCAGAGAGGGGCTCCTTTTGTGCCTTTTACCTGTCGGCCCGAGCGGAATCTGAAAGGCGCGTTGCCTCGCGCTCTCATTTTCCTGTCAGGAAGAAAATGATTAATTGCCCGATTCACTCATTATCACCGAGACGGGTTCAGACGCCTTGTCTCGGTCTTGGTAACAGTGGTGTTAGGATTACTCCACAAGAGTAATCCAACGGCCGATTACTCCTTTTAAAAAAAAGTAATCTAATTACTTCTTTAACCTCTTTGTTTCATAAGTAATCAATGACTCATTACTTTGGTTGGAAGAAAGATACAGTGACAGTTGCTCAGAGCTTGGGAATGAACTTTATTTGAGTGCCAAAATACCAAATGTTGTCGTCTTGTTTCCTGCACATAACGTACAGTGAACCACAATATTCTTTGAATTTAGACGAGACGAACTCAAAACAACGGTTGCGTTTCCAGCTCTCAAAACGCAACCGTTTGTGCCGCCGCCGCCATGCTTGTTGTGGCGCGTCGTCGCACGTCAGTGACGCCGCATGCGCGGCCGCATCATCAGTCTGCGACATGGTTGTTTGCTGTTGTTTTTTTTTTCTGAATTTCAGACATGTTGTGGGACGTTTTTAGCCTGCAAAATATTTCAGAAAAGTAATGGAATCGTTACTTGATAAAGTAATTATGAATCGATCACCGGTTTCGCCAGCGTAATCCCCTTACAGTACTCCGTTACTCAAAAAAAATAGTGTAATTACAGTAGTGGATTACTTAGTAATAGATTACTCGCCAACGCTGCTTGTTAAACACACTCACACAAAGTCCGGTGCGACGGAGGATGACTCTCCTCCTGCCGCACAGCCAAAGGAGTGTGCGTGATGAGCTGCGAAGACATTTACGCGGCCCGACGTGTCCATAATTTAATACCATTAATTAATTATCAGTAACCTGTCTGCCTTATTCAGCGCTCTCTTCATCTTTCCCTCGAATACAAAATTACCTCACCTCACCTGGTGTTAAACACGAGCGTGGTGACAGACGCGCCGCTATCCATTAGGATGGAAGACGGCCATTGGTAGAGGGGGAGGCGACGTGGGGTGGGGGTCGGGGGGGGGGGTTATGTCACCCAGACGTGTGGCTTCACCGCGTAAGCCACATTGGCTCTGCATGGTGCGAGTTGTAGCAACAAGTCGTGTTTTCCCCCAAAGGGTCAACGACGTGTCTCGGACGTGTTGGACGGACGGCTGGACGACGAAACTGAGAGGCAAGCGGATCCACAAGTGGGCGAGGTTGCCGAACGGCTGAGTCACACAAGGCAGATTCTTGGGCTGTGTGATGCTGGTGAACAGCGCGGACAGAACTTTGCACCTTGTGTCAGTCGTCGCGAGAGGCGCGCAACAATTTTGTCCATCTCGGTTTGACACTTGACATCCCCAAATGATCAGACTGGGATTTCACATTCCAGTCGGTTGTTAAATAATTGAGCCCTGTTATGTGTTTGTGCAGGCTTCAGACGCATTTCAAAACGGAGAGAGGAACACAGATCACAGAGATAATCCATCACAAAACTGCAGCAGCACTCTCTTCATAACACAATGTGGCGATAATCTGCAATATACACATTTCGTGACTCATTTGGTAAACTTGTGGTAAACGCAACGTGGCGCAAAGACGCGGATGCCACATTTGCGCCACGTTGCGTTGGAGATGAAAAAAAGCAACCCAACTATAGGCGTCGCGTTCTCATAACAACAACAACAACAACAACAACAACAACAATAATAATAATAATAATAATAATAATAATAATAATAATAATAATAATAATAATAATTTACGTGTGTGGAGCAACACGCAAAAAAAACAAACAAACAAAAAACAAAAAACAGATCAACTCACCATGGAGGGATAGAGTCCGAAGACAGCGAGGCAAAGGACGGGGTAGAGAACGCTCAACAAGACCCGCATGTTTGCGGGCTCCGGAGGGGGCATCCACTTTCTCCGCGCCGGTCAGCAGCCGCCTTTGGGCGTAGAGCTCCTGACGCGCTTCCTCGCCTCTGCGCGCCTCTCCTCGCCTCGCCTCTCCTCGCCTCGCCTCGCTTGCCTTCCGCCGCCTCCGCCGCCGCCGCCGCTCTACTGCTGTGCCACCGCAGCAGGCACGAGTGCGCTCCGACCGCGGTGCAGCGAGCGCACGTCCGTCGACATCACAGCCAACCCCTCCCCAGCCCGTGATCCCGCCGCGGTGAGCGCCGCGCCGAGGAGGAAAAGTTTGGAGGCGAGAGAGAGAGAGAGAGAGGGAGAGAGAGAGGGGGGAAAGAAAGAGAGTGACTCCGACTGCGCTGACTGCAGCAGTGGAGCAGCCGCAAGGATGTGACATCATCATCATTATCATCATCATCATCGTCATTCTCCTCCCCCGGCTCCTATCTATCTATCTATCTATCTATCCATCTGTCTATCTAGTTTCAAACATCACATGGACGATGCCATTTGTGCAATGTGACCTTCACAAAAGCCTCTGTGAGGGTGAATTTGTACAAATGACAGGACGAATAAATAAACAAAGAAATGCGGCCATACTCTTCCGTGCAACAGTTTATTGTACGTGTATTACGTGCACACTCAAGAGAGACACACAAAAAAACACAGTGGTTGATGGCGAACCCAGTGATTCGGACAACTCGTCTTTCTGTCGACTTGAATTTAGAAAAACGGCAACGTTTCACAGGCCTTTCACCATCGGCCCTTTTTCCTTTCTTAGAAGGTCGATCCACTCGATGAGACTGAAATGGAAACGAGAGGCAAACGTGTATTACATGCACACTCAAGGGAGACACAAAAAACACAGTGATTGATGGTGAATCCGGTGAGCGAGTCCATTACTTAAGGTGAGAATCAGGTGTACTGACGCCGCCTGGGCTAAGGAGAGACATCCCTCTGCGCGTCAGCTGCTCGCATTCATCACAGTCAGCAGCAGATGGCAAAGCCGAGTGACCCCCAATGAGGAGCGGCCGCGAGCCAAGACGCTCGAGTTGGACATCTGCACTGGGGTTTGTTTTTGTTTTTTTTCAGCTCACTTCTAGAAAATGCGAAACGTTTGTTAGAAACGCACCCTCTTGAATCCTTTCCGCCTTTCTGCAATCTGACCCCTATCGCACAAGAGAGTTTAAGCAGAACTACAGTGTCGTTGTCGACTGTCTGCGCTTGTGACATCAGTAAAAATCCCGCAGTTTAAAGCACTCAAAGCTCGTCACAAACCTTGAAAGTTTAGGGCCAGCAGCTATTTTTTTTGTCGTGACTGCGTTTTAGATCTACCGAACACTCACAGGCACTTGACGCCTCTCATTCCCTTATGCCATCCCAGTCGTGGTCTGTGTCATTTATAGATAGGTTTGTCCTTGTGTCGGTCCCTGGCAGCGAGGAGACAAAACATAGCATTTATTTTCTGGGGCTGTAGATTCTGAGACACTGCCTGGCAATCACAACTCTTCAGGCCAGAGCTGTTACTCTACTACAAAGTCTGAAAACCCCACTTACACGAGTATAAATTACACCATCGGGTTGCTGACTAGACTCCGGTGTCGTTTTTTCATAAAGTCGTTTCATAAATAACAAAATGGCAAAATACAATGGGACAGGATGAAGAAAAATCAGTCAGACTTGCTAAAAAAAAAAAAAAAAAAAAAAGTGAAAAAAGGAAAATGCCAATATCCAGTCAGGCAATTATGGGGCCACCAAATAGAAAAAGCTCCTTTTGTTTTGGAGAAGAAAACCTGAGCTTTATTGTCAGAAACTCTACTGTATGTTGTCTCCAACTGATCGAAAACTTTAAATTCATTCTAATTCCAAAAAAATATTGCTTTTTTTTTATTTATTTAAAGTTTTCAGGCGTCCAGCCCGGTTTACTTGCCAGAGAGTTCAGCCTTCCTCCACGCTGCTTGTTTGAGGAGGAGGAGGAGGAGGAGGAGGAGAAACTGGCGGAAGTAGAAAGCAAGCGGGCCGACGGTGTTTGCATGCTAACGAGACGATTCTGACCTCTAATTTTGGGGTGAGTTGATATAAGGAATTCACTGCAAATTATAAAGTAGATTAGGGCAAGGTAGAGAGAGAGAGAAGGGGGGGGCGGGGGGGGGGGGGCGGGGGGGAATCCTCCCAGTATTACGGCAATGGCTTTTCACAGCGCTGTAATGGAGTCTTCACGGAGCAGGCTCCTAATAGGGCTCGCTCAGCTGGTCGCGTTGCGGTAATTAAAATTAAACACGCCTTCTTCTGGAGTGCGGCGCAAACCAAATGAGCTTATTCCAATATTCCTCAAGGAGATTGTGTTTGCGATAAGGCAGGTCGGGGTGTTTGCCGCGTGTTGCGCCGTTAACATTCGTCCACGTATTACGGCCCCCGTTATTCGCCGCTCCATTAGAGGGACGTTTAATGGAGAGTGCTGTTTGTTTTGCGAAATTAAAAGCGTCCATCTCGCCTCCGCTGCTTTACCGCTGCACTCCTGTGCTCGGTCCTTTTCATTTCGTCCCCCGATGTCCTTGACGCCTATTAGCCTTCCTGCATTTGCAAAGTAAGAAGAAAAAAAAAAAAACAAGCCCTCGGTGGTTAAGACGGGAAAACGTCAGTAAGACCCAAGATATGAGGTTTGATTTTTCGCGGAAACCCTCCTACTACCCTGCCATCAGCGCTCATAAAAGGGCCTGCACTCGAGACGGCCGGCCGGCGTAAGTACCTCAGAAGTATTCCGCATGATAAGCTGACCTTTGAGGCTAGCAGAGACAGAATCTGCAAGAAGGTCAACCAAAGGTTGTTTTATCTGAGGAAGCTGAGGACTTTTCAGCTCCCTTGTGAGAATGTTTTATTCATCTTTTGCTGAGTTTGGACTCACATTTTCAGTCATGTTGTTGGCTTAGCAATCTAAGCCTCGTTAGTATGGCTACTGCCATAAGGACGGAGGCTGTCTTTTTTTCAGGTAGGCCAGGTCTAATAGATACCTGAGAACATTCATTTCATCGGCTGTTGAATATTTGAAACAGCTGTATGCTGACGACTTGATGTTCCACCTATTTGCTACCATTGTGTGTGTTTTATCTTTGGTGTTGATTGTGCCAGCGGCTGCTGTATATCAAGTTGCCCCTAGGGGGACATTAATGATTAATCAAGTCAACATGGTACACTCACACATTTTCTTTTAAATGTTTACCAGTTATCACAGGGGAGCCATTAAGTAAAGGTTAATTTGTTAGTGAGGGATCAGCAAGCGTGTGTGTGTGTGTCTGCCTCTTGCATTTATATACCCAAAGGTCTTCTAATTAGTCTTTAAGGAGTCTTGGTGTATTGTGAGGTGGTCCTCCTGACTCCTGCAACTGCTCTATGTATTGATAAACATTGACTATCACATCAACTTTTTATAAAATATTCAAAAAGTTCTATTTTCATCTTGCAAAATTATCAAGATTCAAAAATCACGTAGACCAACAACAACAGAAAATCAGAGGCCTAACGTGAATGATAACATAGCTCTGCCAGATCCTTAGCAAGAGGGAGAGAGAATATTTTTCAACGAAGCCTGATGAAAAAAACAAAACAAAAACAAATAACGAACCACCTCAGGAAGCTTTTTATCAATACATTGTTATTGAGTTTAAATAGTTTAGTTAAATACGTAGTTAATGGCCATATTTGGAGACTATATGCATGTGAGTAGATACTGACACGCTTATTTGTTGTCTAACTATGTTACGAAGATGACAGGGTGCATATTCTCATGTCTAATAAATTTTTGATTCCTTTTCCAGAATTTGCTAATCATAGTTTGCTCAATGGCTAGCTTGTTTGTACAACGGATAGCTAACTACAGAGATCTGCTTTTAGTTGAAATGATATAGCCTAGCTGTGCCCACAGTTGATTTAAGTAACATTAGAATTATATGGAAATACTCCAAAGAGTGGATAGTGATTATATTTTGTTTGTATGTTTTGCTCCCGTTTTCTAAAAGTTGAGAGTGGATTCAACCACACTGTTCAAGATGGAAATGCAAGGAAATCAGTAAAAAAAACCTTAAACCTTTATTGGATCGTCTCACATGTTAACTATCTGTCGAGTTTGACATCAACTCAAGCGAGGACAGAATATTAAGGTTTTCATTTGAACGCGTCCAGTCCCCCCAACTGATCTCGCACAAAGCAAACAAATAAAGCAAGCGGAGAGTTTCAACGGAGAACTCGGTGCAAGCGCGTCCTCTAACTGACACTCCAGAGTGATCCGCCGTGGTTTTTAATGACGGAGGTGCAGAATGAATCGCGGCTGACACCCTGTCCGACCTTCAGCTAACGCTCCTCAAACACTCTCGATGTAAAAGCGACACCTGCTGAATTAAAATACTGCTCATCGCGCATTATCAAGGCAAAGTCGGATCATTGGGGTTAAGTTCATAACGCAGTTGCTGAACGTGCAATATATCAAAGACTTTTTCAGAAATTTCTCAAACACTCACGAAAAAGGGTGTGTTTGCAGCGTGCAATGTGAACAGATTGCACGCTGCCCCCCCCCCTTGGTGTTTTTGTTGCAGTAGATTTGCTTCCCTCCCCATTACTTTGAACCTTCTACAAATCCTCATGTTCCACCACGGCTCTACTTTCACTCTTCCTGTCATTTCCCTGATCTTTTATTCCTTCCTCATTCTGTCCATGGCTCTTTCCTGGCATTAGTTGCTCAGCAACATCGAATGGTCTCTGGGGTTACGGGGGGGAGGATAAAAAAAAAAAAAAAACAGGGGAAGAAACAGCACATTTAATGTGAGAGGTCGTGCGTCTTGCGTCCGAGCCGCTGGTGTGAAAAGTACTGCTTTGGCTGTCATTCACTGCCAGACCAAAATGGATCTGCTAGAAAATGAAAGTGTAAAAAGGAGAACAGGAGAACTGGAAACACCAAGCTCTCAAGTAGGAGTGTTGCAGTATTCAATATGTTTGTAATTCAGGATTAAGAGTAGTCATTTAAAAAAAATATATATGTATTTTTTGGATTTGGGATATTGCTATATTATATTGACGGATTTAAATTCAGGAGGTTCCTGTCACCTGAGATCCAGACCAAGAGGCGGATTTGCGATGCGATGTTGCTCAAAGGCAGTTTGATTACCAAACCTTGTAGTCGCTGCTTGTCGCTCGTGGCAGAGGCACCCACACTGCTCTGGTAGTGACTCTGCAGGGTTGGGTCATGAATGATACCTCAGAATATTTAGAACTCGTGATGGTATGCCAAAAAAAAAAAAAAAAGTATCGGATTATGATAATGTACCTCATCCAAAATATGGAGTGAAGTAAAAGTGAAAGCAGGACGAAAAAAAAATCAGACTCCGCTTAAGTGCAGATATGGCCTCATCGTACGTCACCATATGAAACCAACTGTATTTGCTGTTAGCTTCTGAGGCCTCGATCTTATATTCATGAGTAAAGTCAAACATAGAAGTAAGTGGCTAGAGATTTTCCCCCCAAAATAATCATTGTCTGTGCTGAGAGAATGCACATTGACGAAGTTTGGATTGTGTTAAAATGTATGTGTCAAACGTTATACTTTTGGCAAAACAAGGTACTTTTCCTCTGAATGGACATATGACATTTTTGTAATCATGCAAACAAACACTATGCCTCCTTCAATACAAAAGGACAACTTAATTAATCTAACGAATGACTGAAATGCCATTTCATACAGGCTAAGTACTTCTATGTACTTTAGGTCATATATATATATATATATATATATATATATATATATATATATATATATATATATATATATATATATATATATATATATACAGCTATATATATATATATATGCCATTTTTCATTTTATTTTTTTTATTTTTTTTTATTTTTTAGAAAGGTTCATAAACCTCTATTTCCAAAGAAATTCAAAAGACTTTTCTATCTATTTCTTTCATGGGTCACAAGCCTCTGCAGCTGTTTTCAACTCTGCCTAATGAGGCCTGATCAGATGAAAGGTGAAGCACATGAGGCCACTCCAAAGGGACGACATGCGGTGACGAACAAGAGGAGCTGTGCTCGGCGCGGAGCTGCTTGATGCCAGTTAGGGCTGCTTTGGAAAAAAAAAAAAAAAAAAAAAAACCTTCGTTCAAGATTTGAAAAGAATCTCAGTGTTTCGTTTGTCAGTATCACGCTAAATATTGACCGAGAGCGAGCGTGCTGAGAAATAAGGACTTCTCCTCCTCTCTGCAATGTCACGGTGCCAGGGCCTTCAAACAAAAGCCACAAGCTGACAAAGATTAAGCAACAAGCCCTGTGACTTCACACTCTTGGGCGCTCGCACTGCGTTTGGTTGCAGGCTTGAGGCTGACAAATTGAGGGTTTTGCCCTTTTATATCAACTGCGCCACAGCAGCGAGCAGAAAATATGAGATGAAAGGGAACAAAAAACAAAAAAAAAATTCAGAAACACTTCCACCCAGCAGAGAGGGTCCGTGTGCCTTTGTCCCTTTTGTAAGCTCCTGAGAAAAATCCCATGTAAGGCATAACATCCTCTTGGCATAGACCATCACTTCACACATCACCGCTGGGTGAGGAGTTGTCTTATTCTTCAAATAAAGCAGCAATTCTGCTCATAAACACAGACACAGAGAGACGTGCACAGCTAATTCCAGACCACAGCGCCTCAATTAGCGCTCACGTAATTACCCTTTCAAAGCTGCCTCCGCATTATGACTCCTGCTTTTATTGAGCCCAACGCCGAACCCTCCACTATCCTCCACAATTGTACGTGGCTTCCCTTTCAAATCATGTTGGACACAAGAAAATGCCCAAGACGTATTCCGTCTGAGGGCTTTTTATGCCTTTTTATTTGCATCTTGCACTTACAGGGCTATGCAAATTTTTTGTTTTGTTGTTGGGTTTTTTGGTTTTTATGGGGGGGGGAGAGATCAATTTAATGAAATTCAGACAAGGCTTTTCTATTTTTGGCTGCGCTGATGAATTAATTGATATGTCTGGGGACAAGACGCGCTCCCCTCGCCGAGTTCCTGTGATGAACATTGCGCGGCGACGCTCGCAAGACGGCTTCTGATGGCGACGGTGCGCGTGAAATGTAAAATGCAAACACTGGGCAGAAGTAGTACGCGGAGCTGAGCTCACATCTTTGCCCAACAGTTGAACTTTGGATGTCATGATCATTGCTGACCCTTGCATGAAACTGGAATGATTATTATTTGCGACGATCACCGCAGACGATACACACACAGAAAAAAAAACCTTGTTTTTTCTTTCTTCTTCCATTTGTTCTGTTTCATATGATTAGGACCGTGATGCGGCCTCATTCGCTCCTTGCGTGACTGAGATAGCTCGGGGAAATGTCAGCCCACCCTTGCATAACCAAATGCAAAACGCAGTGCCTGCACAGGTCTGACGAAAGTCCATATACCTGAAATTACAACATCTCTTTAGCCTTGAAATTTGCACCTTGTCCATACTGGGTAATTATGATTTTTTTTTTTTTTTTTTTCTTCTTCCAAGATTGGAGGTGTTGCACGGTCCGCGATGTCGTTCTGCATATCCTGGCAGTAACCAGTTTTCATTCGAAACACTGCTGCCTCTCTATACTCTGCGACTGACCTGCCCTCTCCGACCTCTGACACCGGCGAGGCATTTTTCCTCCACAACGATTGCTGAATGTTTTCCTCTGTCTGGGGCCGCTCGCCGTTAAACCTGGACGGCTGCGTGGCTGCATCCCAGCAGGTCTGCAGCGTGTCAAGCCCTCAGGGCAGCCCGTCCTCAAAGTTTCATAACACGGTGGCCGTTTCCCTGGCCGTCAGACACTGCAGCCAGGATCAGTCAGGGAGGATCACTTGGCATGCCGTGTGGCCCATTCCCCAAATCCTTTGGATTTACCCCCAATGGGGGAACGATCTCATCGGAACCTTACGTTACCTTTACATTTGTCACGCTATCGTTCTAAACAGACTTACTTTCCTGTTGCCAGGCGCTACATTAGCCCCATGTGACTGGCCAGGGTCCAGCTGCAATGCAGCCACTGTTGAAACTTCTCACGAACCCCATGAAACTTCTCCCAATACTAGATTGAATGAAATCAACTTGGCAATAATGTCCAGTGACAAAACCCCAAAAATCTGTATATTTATAGTTTTCCTCTGTTTCTGATCAAACCGGAGCCCAATTGGCAGCTTCTCTGTAGCAATCAGCAAGTAGCTCCTTCTTCTTCTTCTTCTTCCTCCTCCTTCTTCTTCTTCTTCTTCTTCGGGCCAGCTTTGGAGCTGCGAGTGCCACTTGAGCACGTAAATGAGGACCTCTCATCCGAGTGTGGTTATGGAATCCGCTGAATATTCAACAGCGCTTGAGAATGCTTTCCAGTAAAGGGGGGAAAATTTTGAAGTGGATGTTGGAACTACCTCCGCGCCGGAGAACGGTTACAGGCCGGCCACCAAACAATGCATCTGAAATTGATAGTGTACACAAACGCATTGTTCCCGTTAGGTGGTTTTCATTTTACAGCTGGCTGATTTAGACAACATAACTCCCTTATGTTCATTATTAGCAACCTGGTAGTGTTTTCCAGTGATACCTCTGCTGCCGCTGGTATTTCTCTCAACTCCATGGCAGTCAATCAGTCTTCATATACATTAAGGCAAAAATGTCCAATCTGTCAGCGTCTGATATAACTCCGCCTGCCTGGGCAGAGCTGTTCCCCCCCCCCTCCCTTTCAACTCAGGCGGATTAGCCCACTGATGCGTGGCATCATCAATTTTCAGCTCAAACAGGAGTTTAGCTGGAGCAAGTATTCCGTTGCCCCATCAAACAGATGTGCACGCTCCGCTCCGACTGTGCCACTGCCGACTGTTCTGCGTAAATACATGGATTTAATACGGGGTTGTTCCTGGCAGCCGGGTGCCTGCGAGTTAGCTCCCCAACGCGTGATGGTGCATTTTCAGTTTGACGCAGTGGCAACGTGTGTTTTTCCAAAGGGGAAAATAAAATGGAACGGGGGGGGGAAGATGAAACCGAAACTATTTTCAACCGGTGATAACAACAAGGACGTTTTGTATGACGACCTTTTCTGCATGATGACAGCGCCTCGCTTCGCAAAGATGAAAACGCCAATCTCGCTGGCGTACTGCGATCCATCTCGGAGGGAGTGACGGCAAAGGTAGATGTGGGCTAAATATCAAATCCATCGGGACCGATGGGCATAATCCCGTGTTGTCATGTCAAACATCTCGGGTGTTCCTGGAGTAAATGAGAGGCGCTTTTTCAGAATGTACGAACTGATTGAGAAGCTGGAGACCACGAAGGAGGTTTTTGTCTGCAAAGTCATTCTGGCAGAGTTGTGCATACAGGTAATTCTGCACCGGCTTAATACTTTGAGAAATCATCTAAGATCTTACACAATGTGGATCTTTGTTTACCTGTGGACTAATATGGAAGAAACAGCAAGGTTTAATGTGTAATTTGCAAATTAATGAAAGTAATTAATGTAACCAAAACGTTTAACCTCTCATCAACTGCAACTGCAAGACTGTCTTGAAATACATATATATATATATATATATATATGTATATAAATACATATATGTCCCAAATATATATCAATACAGTTAAAACAGGAACCTGTCCTCAAGGAAAATTCCAGATTCCGACAGAGAGACACAAAGCAGCTGTCGGATTTGTAAGCAGAGGTGGATTACCTGGAAAACAAAAGCCAGCAGTCCATTTTTTAGAACACTGGAGGGAGGAGGTAAGAATAATATTGTAGCTGGAGAATCTCAGTCGGGATTGAGTGAATGCATTGTTTATTTGCACCGAACATAGCTTCCCGGGACGGGCACGGAACAGTCAGAGTGAAGTTTGAGAGAAACACAATTGCGTACTCCTGCAGAAAGTAGCAGAAGACACTGAACTCCATCCCATCCTCAGCAGAACGGTCCGGACGGGGCGCGGAACGTTTTTTTTTTTTTTTTGCGTTTTCAGCATGAGCGCGGCGCCTTTTTCCCTTGAATGTACGTTGGCCCCTGGAAAGCAATTCCCCTCTGCAAATGATGCGAATGGGGGATTTCTCAAATGGCCTGGAAGTGAAAAGCGAAGAATCTCCAATGCCATGGCTATGCAAGGGGCGAAAAAGGTCAGTTGTCACGGCTACTCTGAAGCTCTCCGTGGGGTGTTAGCCAGGTCTAGCGCCACCTGATGCACCCGGGGGGGGGGGGAGCGCCACTTTGTGGTTATTTCTTAAAAAGCAGAGAATGGCAGCAGTGTTGGTCGCCTCAACGACGATGCCGAGTGCTATTATTATTTCCACTCAACGTATACTGTATATCCCTTTCAGTGCAATAGATCCGTGTTACGTAACACTGACTTTTATCAGATGAAAGTGGAGAAGTTTTCGTAGGAAGGAAAAAAAAAACACTGTGGAAAAAAATGGAACTCGGGGAACAAACGGAAACACGCTGCGAGGTGTGATGATGATGACGACGATGTCCCGGCATTCAGGAAGGAGAGCGGAGGCGACTTGACCTGAAGCTATCCGGGACGCACAGTTGGAGCATAAATACTCTTTTTCTAAGGAAAGTCTCAACTGCGCTCTCTCTCTCTCTCCACTCAACGCATTACAATCCCCCAAGGTTACCTAAGGGGACTAAAGAATCAAGCAGGACTCTTTTTTTAAATCAGTCGTTGTTCCTGTGTTTGTACCGAGGCCCTGAAATGACCAAAATCATAGAAAATAGTTTGTCGATTGTGTTAATTTTTGTTTTGGTTGTTCGACTCATAGTTCTGAATTTGTCTGTGTGTGTGTGTGTGCGTGTGTGTGTGTGTTGGAAGTGGGGGAGTAAGAGTTGAGCTGCTTTATCTTTCCAAATGTAAAATAATAGAGAGGCGAAAAAGTCAATAGACTCCTTTTGACAAAAGAGAAAAATCGTAGCGTTATTTTTTGAAATAACCAAAAGTGGGACTTGGTGCTTGTGAAATACTGATCACCGACCAGCGACCAAAAAAAAAAATTACTACTGGCAGTGTACTTGACCCAACCCACGCACGCATGCATACACGCTCACAAACGGGCTACACACTGGGTCAATTTTCCAAACAGCAGAGTGCTTTTTTTTTTTTTTTTTTAAATCAGACAATTAATTATTCGCCTCTATTACGACAATCACTCGTCGCACTTTCACTCGCGCTGGTTCCCCCCCCCAAAAAATGTATCAGTACGGGCTTGACCTTGAGCGCTCGTTGAAGCGGTTTCGTCCTTCTCTTCTTTTATTCTTTATTTTGGGAAAAAAAACGAGAGAGAGAAAAAAAAAAAAAAACGACCCGAGCTGTTAAATGTTTTAAGAGCTGCCGCCGAAGATCTATTCTGCCGTGTCTTCCGTGCCCCCTGCGAGGTTTGCCTTCCTTGTCCTTGGCTGGTAAACACAATCCTGCGGCGTGCGCCCCAGCTGTTTAAAAAGCGGCACGCACGCCCCCCCCCCGGGATCAGCGCGTACAATTTTATTGGTGCTGAGGTCAGGAGGCCGACTCTCTCCTTTGGGTGTTTGGGATTCAGCGCCGCGCCCGGCACCTCGCGCGTGGAATGCCGGCTCATCTTTGCTTATTCAGATGAGAGCGTGTCTTTGAAGCGCTGCACGCGGTGAGCTTTGTTACAGCTCCCGGCGGACCGGCGGCTGATGGGCTCTCAGGTTTTCTAACGAGAGGAGCCCTGGCATGCGCCTCAGGGCTCCTTCACAATCACTTGCCGCGTCCCTCTGATCACTCCGGCCGCCTCGCTCTCTCTTTTTAAACGTGGCCTTGAAGTCCACTTGAGGATTTCGGAGGCAAACACCAGCGCGAGGCGAAGACGGCCTGGCTGGGGGTTAGGGTAACACGAGGAGCATCGCTGTGTCCACCACAGAACAGGTTGAAAGAAAAACAAAAAATAAATAAAATATGTAAAAAATACTTGACAAGACCGTTCCACTGTACCACTCTGTGCAGGATGAAGTTAAACTACACAAAACTTATCCCATACATCCTGCGCAGTTCTTCTTGTTTTAAAAACTGAATCAATAAAAGCGCGCAGAAGACAAAAGCAGCTGAAAAGAAAGCATAACCACCAAAAAAGGCACATTCATTATTTTTATTTCTGTAGGACCAGCGACAAACACAAATGTCAGCTCTCAGCACCTGTGCCTGACGATCTCACCTGTGCTATGGCTACTTCCCCTACTACCAAAGTATTATTTCAATTTAACTTATTAGTGCTTTCAAACCATCAGTATATGTTATTGTCTTTGTTTCAATCAATAATTACTAGAAATAACGAACAAACTCCACTTCCAAAGTAATACAATCAAATATAACATAGATAACCGCTAATATATTTTTCAGTGCTCTTTATTCTGAAGGACCGACAGGAAATTGCACACTGTCTTACGGGTCGGCAACAAGTTGCAAGCGGACTTTATTAGGCGTTGGCGTTTGTGTCATGCGTCTCGTTCGGGATAACACCCCATCACAACCACGGTCTAAGGTTCTAACACATAATGTCACTTTAGATATTGATATTACTTCCGGTTATGGTGTCTGCGCGTCTCGCAAGAGTGAGATCGTCAGGCACAGGTGCTCAGGGCTGACATTTGTGTTTGTCGCTGTTGTGCCGTGGCTACCCGCTCTACTACTGAGCGGCGGTCAGCCACCGAGACCGTCCAAACGCGGCGCCCTCTTCTGACCGGGTGCTCCCACCAATGCCACTACGACTATACTCATCGGAAAATAAATGAAATATCACAGCGATTTCAATCCGCTTCCAAGTTGCTCAAAATTAATTAATTAATTCTAAAAACACTTTGTGCCACATTAATATATAACCATTTTATATAGCGTTCTAGGAAGTAGTCTTGGACAGTTACAGTTGACTCAGAAGTTCCTTGTTTGAAATGCAAAGAAATGGGGGGGAAAAAAATCATTTATCAAAAAATAACCGACCCCTCGGGCATTAGAAGGACTTTATCGAGCAACGGACAGTTTTAAGAACCAGTGTAACGTGAAGTTTGAAATTGTATGGGTTCGTGGGCATTTCAGTGTCAAATAATAAGATAAGGGGGGGTGGGGGGGGTGTCAACAACAAATCCAGTTTGATTGACGCTCCAAATCGCTCCAAGACACAGACGAGGTTTTCTGTGCCGCGCATCACGCAGCGACGCCGTAACGCCACAGCCTTATCGTACCCGCGGATATCGTCGGAACTTACCGACTTTGTGCCCCGCATTTCAAACGCCTGGAGGCGACAGTGGCGGTGACGCAGAAGGACAATGGGGGCGGAAACCGTCTGAGGCGGTCGTCGGACAAAGACTTGATCGGCAGAATTGTGGAATTGACATACCTTTCTTTTTGAACTCTGATAATATGAGTCTTTTCACCTTCAGTCAAACTACCTCCTCATGGTTTTTCAAGTGTCTTGAAATCAGTGAGCGGATTAAAATCTTTCTTACTTTCCAGAATGAATCGCGAGAGAACACGTGACACCTGGCGCCTCGTCGCAGTTATGAACTTGAACTGTTTTCCACTGGAATTGAATTTGTCCGCGCTCATTGCAGTGAGCCGGACGCGCAAGAAAAAAAAACAACAACAACAAAGAATCCTTGGCAGTCTGCACAACAACAAGCAGAGACGCGGCATGACACGTACACATGCAACTGCCAAGTGCACTGAGAGTCATTTCCGTCTCTCTGGCTCACTGCGGTAAGCGATCGGCCCGTTCATCCCCGTTATGCGACGCATCGCCGGGATTCCAACCGCTGACGCTGCTAACTGGCTTTGCAGGACGCGGCCTTGTTAAATCCACGCGTGAGGCTCACTGACAGTGGTTGCGATGATCCCCCCCCGGGGCCTTCCAGCAAACATCCCCTGGTTCCTCTTTGAGAAGCGTGCGGAGCTGAGGGCGGCCACGCTTTAAAATGATCTCCGCTTAATTATTTTTCGTGCTGACGCAGCACTTTGCCCGCACGCTTAACGCCACTGGGCCACATAGAGAGACACTATAAAGGGAAAGGGGGCAGTGCAGAAGTGGCACTGACCCATCTGTCTCTCCACGCTCCATCCGCTATCTGTTCATTTTGGGCGGGAATCGATGTTCGCGATCATCCTGCGGGCTGTTTACATTTGTACACCACAGATGTTGCAGCTGCGGGGGAAAGTTGCAGGTTCAACTCGGCCAATTTGAAAGAAAACCTTCAGCCATATCAGATCACTGCCGAGGCTGGCAGAAAGAAACAGAATGTGCTTGTCAGAAATCATTGCGAGCATTGAAATCACTTCCAAGTCCCCGTCCAGCGAAGCTGACAACAAGTTTATTTATTTCCGGATCAGAAGCATGTTCATTGCCAAGTTAGAAGAAGAAGAAGACAGATTCTTTTTCTTACTTCTTCATGGCTTGCTCATCAGCTTAAGTTTACTTCAGGAAACATTTGCTGGCGAAAGGAACGCTAGCTCCATTCTCAATAATAGCAAATACAGTATTAGCTTAAGATGAATCCTATTCCTCTTTCTCTACTCTAAGCTATTCTCATGAGCAATTGCTAAGCTTACTGACAGGGCTATGTTCATCAGTAAGTGGAGGCCACTGTCTAATAGCCACCAGATTAGCCGTTGGCCACAGTGCTGCTTGATGCTGCGCACAGTAATGACACAATACGCCGAGCGCTCTTTGGATTCGTTTCTCAATCCAGCAGGTTGGGGACGCCTCTCCAGAAATCAGTGCCTCGGCTCCGTCAGTCGTTAACCCGAGACCTCCTCTCGTCGCCACCGCTGACTTTGATCAGTTCGAGCTTTATCTTTCGCTCGCCGCGTGTGCGTTCTCAAAGGCGTGAATGGTCACGGGAAACCTTCAGATCCCATTGACGACGTTATCCCCTCTCGCCTGTCCGCAATGGGTTCTGCCCTCGCTGGCCTTGCTGTTATCAACAGTAGCCTTATGGTGGCCGTACAACCTTTGGTGTTTTTTTTTGTTATTTGTTTTTTTTTTACAGGCCAATTTCTAAGATGCCTCTCCTCTTGAAAATCTTGGAAAAACATGTTCCATTCCTGAACAAGAAGAATATATTTGAGCGACTCCAGCCTGGACAAGCCATCGAACTGAATGGCCACTTCTCAGGCTTTCTGATGACAGTCTTTTCAGCGAGTGACTCCGGCAAGGCTGCCATCCTGGTGCTTTTAGAACCCGACCACTGCCTTCAATAAAGTTGATGCAATCATTTTAATCTCTAGCCTTGAGCACTGGATCGGTCTTAAAAAAGTTTCACTCGCATTTGGCTGAGATTTTTTTTTTTTTTCCCTTTTATGTCCTCCCTTGGCTCCTCTTCCTTGCTCTGCGCTGCAGAGTTTTTTTAGTCCTTGGTCCATTTCAGTTCTTTTTTTTTCTCTCTCTATATTTGCTATGCAACCTATGTTTTATTTTTAGAGAGCGCGGAATCTCATCCCGATACTGTCAGCTTTAACTTCCCATGGCGCGCCATAATTCCAGCTCCGTTCAACCATTACTCGGAGTGACGTCAGAGGATGGATGGTGTTCAACTTTCTGAAGTTTCTTAAAGTCACCGGAAGTTCCTCTCGCGTCCTTTTCTCTCATTTGAACCCGACGTGGCCCGGACCACGACTGGCTAATCAGCGCCAACCTTTGTGACGGCTCCAGACTCGTCTTTGAATGTATTCAATTGAACCTCGTTTAACCAAACTGTATTTAGTCGCCGAGCATCATAAAGGACGTTATTCTGCCTGGAAACAAAAAGATAAATGCATTAAAGAAATGTGTAATTAATGTCCCAGCGTACTGCCCACACTGTCACCAAATAAGCCCCTTTTTATTGAGCAGTCCATTTAATGAAGGCATGGAGGCGCCGCTGGCCAGTCTTCATCATGAAATAACAAAGAACATTAAAGGACACACTGAGCAGCATCCTGACGTTGTTAGTGTGGTGTGGGATTCAGTTTTTAAAAGTTATTTTTTCTGACATTTTCCTCTCCTCATACGTGTTAGTTTTCATCCCCGGTGTTCCTTGTACAATTTTTTTTTTTTTTAACCATAAAAGGTTTTAGGGCCCCAACTGGCAGGCCTTTTACAGACTGGTCCGTGTCCAGAAAATATTTGCTCATAAAGAAAACCAAAAGGATGAGTGCGTTAAATTTCAAGAAAAATAATGGTAGCATACTGCAAACAATGTTCAGTCACTTAACGTCAATCCCCATTTCCAGTTTTATGTCTCACTTGTCCTCGCATCTTTTCTTCAGGGTAAAATTGACAAAAGCACCCATGTTAGTGTAACGCGACAGGTAACGATCCAAGTGCAACACAAGATGGGTAAGGAAAGAGGGTTTATTTGCAACGGTTAGCAACAGCAGGCTAACAGCAGTTGTTCCGGAAGCAGACCACGGACGGCGAAGGTCTGCTGGCACGCGTGCCTCAGCTGCGTGCCAGCCGAGGGCACGCTAAACCCAGCAGGAATGACTGACAGGTGCGTGTGACGGTTGGTATTAGTAAGTTGTGGTTGTCGCTAACTAATGTTGTGTTTATTTTGCATTTAAACCATTTGTTCAATACAGAGGCAATGTTTAAGTATCTCCGCAGCTAGTAAACAGTCAAATTATGACTTTGTAGCGCCAGTACCTCGCCAGTGGGGTGGGCTCCAGCCTCACCAGAACCAATAATTCCTACAATCGGGTCAGCTCTTTATTAGAATAAATGCTTATTGATTTTGATTATGCTATTAATTCTTTATGTTTTTGTCACGCAACATGCATATTAAACCTGCATTGGACGGGGAGATTTTTGCAAGTCATTCCCAGACTGAAGATCCAAAAACAAACGTCACTACCTGTGGGTTCAAACTTGGAAATTCCCTGTCCAAAAAAAAGGAACGCAGTGTCTCTCGCTAATGCCAAGACAGAGGATCACTGTTCCCTTTTTTTTAATGGGACGAGTCCCTGTGATACTCTTAAAAAAAAATCACTGCTGAGCCCCCAAGTTGTCCCTGCGGCGCTCTGTAATCTCTCCACAGCCTCCAGATCCATTTGTAAAAGCAGTGTGGTCAAATGCAGCTGGGTCAGTAAATCCTTCTCCTCTGCTGTGTCCAGGCCACCCGGGGGTGTTGGTACACTGGTACTAAGGATACCGAACAGTCGTCGATCAACCACTGTGCATAATAGGTTTTAATGAGAGAAGAGCGAAAACTGTGAGCGCTTAAACTCTGTTTTTAAAGTTCTGGGGTTTTAGACTTGAACAAAGTCTCTGAGTCAGTCACTCGGAATAGCAGCCATTAAGTGCACATACCGGGGTTAAGTAGCACCAATTGGTAAATAGACAGAAATAGCTTGGCGTTTAAAAAAAAAAGAAAAGAAAAGAAAAGAAAATGTCAACGCCATTGTGTGATTTGTTCTTTCTGTTTGACACCTGATCCACAGTAGCGAGGACACGACGGACAGTCTGCCGCAACCTAAAGAAATTTCCTTTGACATTTTAATATATCAATTTAATATATCTCCGCTTGCCACCAGGACGTTATTGTGTCAGATACTGGATCCTTTTCCAATGATTGAGCACATTTCTCGCGCTGGGCTTCCAACGGTATCATTTTTATCCCTCTATTCCTTTTTTTTTTTTTCATTATTTCAAATCAACAAAGGGTGGGCAAAAAGTGTAGTGGATTAAAAAAAAAAGAAAAAAAAAGGAGGGGAATGTAGGTGCAGTTTCACAGAAATACTGGGCCTACTGTATCACTATTCACACACACACACACACACACACACACATCCTCTTACTTTGTTATTAACAACAGTGAATAGACTCTTTAAACCTTTTAAGTCATTGTTCATCCGACAAAACCGAGTTGAAAGTGACAAACGAGCTGACAGTTATTTATATGGTAATGCATGGTAGAATCTCCGACGAGATCTCTAAGAAGTCTGATCGCTTCATTTAAATCAAGTGCGCACTTTGACTAAGTTAAAAACACACACACACACACACACACACACACACACACACACACACACACACACACGCCCTGCGCGCGCTCGCCCGCACACAGTCCCCAGAGATAAACGCAGTGTTTGCGGAAGGACATGACAGTGTAGCGACGGGGGGGTTGCCTCCGCACCGTTTCTTCTGCATGTGTGCGCGCGCGGGCGCGCGCGCGTGTGACATGACTAGTCTCGCCGGTTGCTTTTCTACAAAGAGCCCTACGATACAAAAAAAATAAAAAATAAAAAAGCAAACCAGAAGTCAATTTCTTCGAGTGCAGACTTGTCAGTTGTTGTTACGCCGATTCGCCGCGCTCCCTTTGAGAGGGAAATAAAAGGCGGAGCAGCGAGAGACGGCCAGTTCTTTGTCACGGCAAAAGCCGTTGCTTACGTTTTCAGCATTCGAGGGCGTTTGTCCCGCATAGTCTCAAGGTGAGACGAGTTAGCTGGAAGACGGCAGTGAACAACTTCTAAGATATCCGGAGTCTTGTCTGAGAGTCGTGTTTTTTTTTTTTGGGGGGGGGATGAAGAAAACAAGCAAAGAAACTCGTGCCCTTTTGGTGTAGAAGGTGAAAGGGTCCGTAGTAATGGTGGTATTTAACCTAGCATGTTTTGTTTTAGTTCGACATAAACGAACAAACAAACAAACAAACAAACAAAATAATAGCATTTTTGCTAACTGAACACACGGTGCAAAGAAGATAACAGCAAAACTAGCACTTTTGTTCCCGTGCTCTTGCACATGGCTTCCGTAGCTGGGTTCCAACGCCAATAGTCAGTTTCAATAAGTAGTTTTCATTTTTGATGTAACATGCAGCCGACTGTAATTTCACTGTGCTGGTCGCTGTGTTGGTGCGTTTCCACATTTCATTTTCTAATCAGTCTTTATTCTGGGGGGGGGAGGGGGGGGGAATGTTATTTCGTTCCCTCCGCCACTTTTAATGGAATAGCCTTTCAGATTTTCCATACATGGACCCAAGCTGAATACATTTATGCTATTTTGTTAGTCCCGACCTGTCTGAACTGCCAGACGGCGTTCACCTCACAGAAACCACTGAGACATTCAGCTCGCCGTTGTTTAGAATCCAGTTTTTTTTTTTTTAATATTTAAATGAACTATAAAAAGCACATGAAAACATTTCCTCATTTTAGTTACAAAAATGGGTCACCTAGGAGACTTCTCATTGCATTCACAGAAAGATTTGAACAGTGGATGTCTAACAGTTATTTTAATTCTCTCTTAGAAAAAAAAAATTTCCCCACCCAAAATATATAAACTTAATTGCTTAACCAAGGTATGTACAGGGCATAGCGTCCTTGCATCGTACAGGTTATCAAGAAAGTCTGAGGTATACAACCGAAATAAAACAAAGGCCTGTCAGAGAACAAAACAGAGAGAAAAAACAACAAATAGAATTAAATAAAGGAGAAAACGAATGCCATGATTGCTTCTTCTTGCTTGCACAGGATCACAACATTAGTGGGAGATGTTGCCGCGTTTCCGCGCTCGCGTCATACTTCCAGTTGTTTTACCTACGTCTTTCCTCACAAGGGCAAAACAGCGAATAGCCTCACGCTTGGGACTGTCAATAGACATGTATATATATATATATTTATATATATTTATGTACAAAAGGGCGTACAGTCTAATTTAGCAATGGAGAAGTGTTTGAATGCTCACTTTATTTGCTTCATGACAAGGTACACAGTATGTGTTCAACAAAATACCAGGATTACGTCAATTCACTTTGATTTGAACGGCGTCTTTTAACTTACACGGCACATTTTCAAGCAACTTTGAATTTTAAACAGCGAGGAGCAGAATCGGATACACATGCAAGTTTTGAGAGTGGATTCAGAAATAACAGTATTGTACAAAATAATAATTACAGTTTCTTTCTCTCTTTTTTTTTTTTAATAATTATCAAAATACACCTTCTTTCTTAGCACCTCTTTATACTTTTGTGTGAGTGTGTGTGTGTGTATGTTTTTTTTTCTTTTATTTGAACAAGCACCATTGTAGTCGATTTCATACAGCACCTGGAGGATCCCGAGAGGAGGTCCGCGTCCCCTAGTGTCGCCCAACCCCCCGTTTCTCTCTTAGTGACCTCTGACTCCTGCCCTCTCCTCTGCCACGAGTTCGAATGTCCTTCAACTTTGCCTCATCGTCGCGTGGTTAAGTCGTGTGTTTGTCGTTGTATTCTTTTATCTCGCTCTCTCTCTCCTTTTTTTTTTTTTAATCGAGCCCTACAAGGGCAACAAAGTATTTTTTCCTGGGTTGCGCGTGTACGTACGTGGAAAGGCGTGTTCGCTACACCATCTCTTATTCAAAACTTGCATGTGGCATAGAACAGGGTAAAGGAGGGGGGTGATGGTGGGGTGGGGGAGGGGGGCTAGAAATGGGATTCGGTGGTACCCAAAACGTCTCAACTCTCGACTTTCACTGCTGGCCCCATCAAGTCCATATTAAAAAAAAAAACAACAAAAAACCATCTTTTTTTTCCATTCTTTCTTTCTTTCTTTTTTTTTTGTTGAAACTAGCCAAGGAAGCAAACGGGTCCAACTTCGAACCCAAATTTCTGGTTAGGATCCCCAAAGTCAGTCAACATGACGTCGATGATCGGAACCTGATCGATTTTGGGAGTGTTAATCTCCATCACAGTCTTTCCGTAGCCCTTCCTCGTCTGCAGAGAGAGACACACAGACAAAGGGAGCAGCAAATTAGACAAAATGGGAAACATATTCTCTGACTGCACCGCACGAGACTTCAAGCAGCGCCTTTGTATGATTAATTAGCTTAAAAAAACGGATGCTATGAGCTAACAAGGTGCTTTTTTTTTTAAGGTACAAAGCAGCGAAATAAAGCATGGGCAAATTTCTCGAATATGACTTCCCGCTTGCCGGTGTGGTGCACCAAGCGAGCTTGGAGCTTTTGATTTCGTTGCAGTAGCTGTCGTCTGCTTTTAGCAATCACCCGCATTCTGAAATTTTCACAGCTCTTATTTGTATCGGCGTAAATGTCAAGGGTTGCTCCTCGAAAGCAGCCTTTTAGTCAGACGAGCGTTTTTGATGTGTGACTCACAGTCGAACACAACAATCGGTCTGCATCTGCGACAGCGAGTGCATCTGCGACGGGGGCTTACCGCGCATCCGTCTGAGAGGGCTTTGATGTACGGGTTGTTGTCATAGGACATCTCCTCGTCGTTGGCGCCCAGGAAGCGCAGCGCCTTCTCGTAGCTGTCGCTGGTGGCGTCGTGCCAAGCCACCGACTGGTGGCAGCTGTAGGTGAAGTTTTGCCTGGCCGAGGCCGTCAGTAGTCGCAGGAAGGTCATCTGCACCATGTTTATCGAGTTTCCGTCCGCGTCAACGTAGGAAAACTGTCGAAAAGGTGGAGGGCGGGGAAAAAAAACATTGTTTTCTTTGGGTGTGTATTCTACTGCAAACAGTGATTACTCCTTAAAAGTTATCTATATACTTCTTTAACTACATAAGTAATAAATTACTAATTACTTTAGTTTTAAAAAAGTAACAGTTGAGAACATCTTGTTTCCTACACATAACGTACAACAAACCACAATATTCTATTGTTTATCATTGTTTTCGGTTGTTTTTCGACATTTCAGACATTTTGTGGATAGTAAGACATTTTTAGCTTGCAAAATATCTCAGAAAAGTAATGGAATCGTTACTTGATAAAGTAATTCTGATATAATTACCATTTTTGCCAGAGTAATCCCGTTACATCACTCTGTTACTAAAAAAAGTAGTTCAATTACAGTGTTGGATTACTTAGAAATAGATTACTCGCCAACACTATAAAAAGACCATCTATCAGTCTTATGTTGCACATTAAATTTTATTATTTCTGCCTCTTTGTTGATTTCATCTCTCCTGTACATATATTTTTACATTTTTATAAATTTAATATAGTTAGCTGTTTTTAGCTTCTTTTTTTTAAATTATATTGCTGTTGCTTTTCAAGCGCCAACTACACCAGAGCAAATTCCTTGCACGTGTAAAACCTGGCAATGAACGTGTTTTAGATTCTGATTCACGCGCACCATCAAATCGACTGATGGAAAAGCTTTTATGTTGAAAGGACCAAATGATTGGAACACTGATCTACCAGTGGCTCGTAGATCTTCTCCATCACTAATCGAACCCTGCCTGCGTATCTTCACACATCTTACTCACGCTTTCATGGACTCTGTCACTGTGTCTCACTGAACATCGACACAAACCCCAGTTGCAACTTGTCTGATTATTTTACTGTCTGTATTTTATTCGTATTGTTTGGTTTCCTTTCATTCCATTGCGCTGATTTGTGCTGGTTCTCGATGCTGTGTGCGTCGGAACCCCTCGTAAACGACTTGCGACAACTCAAGAGGGCTGATCCTACGATTCATAATAAACAACTTCCACCTATCCATATTTATTTTTGCACAGACGAGCACGGGGCCGCATCGCTACAGCGCGCAGGAGGAAGACAGCCCGGTTTTTCATGTGCCGGGTGCGGCAGGATATTGACACATCACTGAGGGGGGGAAATAAAGTCTTTATTTTATCAATCATAGCCGCTGCCACAGCCAGCCAGGGGTGGAGAGAGGAGACGTTGCATTACACGGGAGCGACGTGTGCAATCCATTAAGTTGAGCTTACCTCTCTCGATGGCTTGAAAACATTTTTTACGATCGTAAGCGAAAGGCCTCCCGGACCCCCGTTGACGTTAACGACGGCTCCGGTTAACAAAGCTCCCGAACGCTTTTGCCTTCTCTAGACAGCCAAGAGAATACGTCGCGACGCGGCTCTCGGAGTGCAGGAGGCGAAGTTTGGCTGATCAAGGACAGAGCAGGGCCGAGTTCAATGATAAGCTTTGTGAAGACGCTCCACTTAAATCTACTCTGTTTTATTGATGCTCGTCTCTTCGGGCAAAAGTGTCCCAAGAATCATAATGCGCTGACAGTGAGATTGAAGGTTTTTTTGTTTTGTTTTTCTCTCTCTTATGTGTGTACAAAAACAGAGAAATTGCTTTCAGCAGAGGCTGATCTCTTTCAAGATAATGCCGCCTACCCCGTCCATTTCCATATTTCTGGCTGCGAGACGTTGCGCGATGGGGTAAAAGTTGGGGAGGGAAAAAAAAAAAAAAGCAGAGATGGACGAATTATTGGCGGACTTACTATTTTACCACGTTTGAATTCGCTGAACCAGGACCCTGGAATTTCCTTGGGCCAGGAAGATATTCTGACCTGCGGGCAACAAAATGCATTAATAACATACAACCATAGGACATTGGAATATAGAACTAAAGGACATTGCCTGAGAATCTCCAACTGGCAAAAGATAAAAAGTTTTTTTCTTTTTCTTCTCCACTTCAAATATTTCTTTCGCCGCAGCCCTTTGGTTGTTTTTCTCCAGTTGTGTTTGCACAGTAAATATTAAATCAGAGCAAGGTAAGCCCCCAAGCAATCAGTTGTCTTCTTTTACGCAAAAACCGCCGCCCCGGCGCCGTCTGTGTTTGTTGATGCGATACGAGATGGCTCAACGTTTGATAAGGGGGCCGACGATTACGAGCGCCCAAGTCATGTGAATTGCGCCGGGGGGCCCCAAGAGGAGTCACTCACTCCGTTGGACTTCTTATCGGGATGGATGCAGGTCTCGCCCCCGGCGGTGAAGTTACAGTAGACTTTGAAGGAGTCGCCCGAGCAGCCCTGGTTGGGATCGATCCAGTACTCGCCTGCGGAGAAGCAAACACGGCGAAAAGACACACAAAGCTCTTTATCGAGGAGAGAAGAATCTCGCGTCCGAGTGTAAAACTCATTTTCGTGGCCTGACGAAATGCTCCTAACTGTGCCTGAGGCCGTGTATCGTTTCTGCTCGATGTTACAGATGAACCCCGGCGACTTTGTAACCGCCGCTTTCGGCCAGACATCGAGTTCATTCGTCGCTTCGCTGCGTTCGAAGCCGACTCGTTGGGCGTACCGTCGGGGAACTCCGGGTGGCAGAGCTGCAGGTCCTTGCACGTCCGGGCCGGGTTGTTCTGCGTGCCCATGGGGTATTTCATGCGCTCGATGTCCTGCTTGAGGTTGTTGAGCGAGCCGAAGATGTCCTCCATGCCCTCGCCGTAGTCCAGGAAGGCGGCGTCGGACTGCACGTCGCTGGAGCGCTTGGTCTTCTTGGGCGACTGGATGGGCAGCGGCTGGATGACCTCACCCGGAGGACCCTGGGCGACGGGGGGGGACGGAGCGCTCATCTTAGAATTTCGCACGAAAAGCTCTGCGCTCGGATTTCGCGCACCGCTCGAGCACTTTGCGCTTGTGACGCTTTAATACTCACAGGAGGGCCCGGAGGTCCAATAGAGCCGGAATCTCCTTTGGGACCGGCAGGACCCTAGAACAGAAACGCGAGAAGTTAAAATTGGAGAACCCTCAGCGACAGCGGCGACGTGACGGCGGAGAACAGGCAGTACTCACGGATGAGCCTTTAGCACCTTTGGGACCTTGAGGACCCTGAATTGGACATGACAAGCATTGGCATTACAATTCTGTCAGGGAGTGTTACTGGCAAATGAATGAAGCAGTCAGTGACGTACAGGCAGACCAGGAGTACCAGGGGGACCAAGAGGACCGGAAGATCCAGAGAGTCCCTGTGATGAGATGAGAGGTAAATGAAGACCTGTCACATACTATGTAGATTAGGGCTGTTAAGCCAGACAGGAAGTCAAGCACAGAAAAACGAGAGAATACGGTTAATTTTCAAAATAAAATATCGCGATTGACAAATGCGATCATGGCTTGAGAATACCTCAAGGTTTGAGTTTTAGTTTTTTGTATGTAATGGTTTTGGAATGTTCCAATGAAAGTAAAAATAGAATATTTCCACTAAGGAAATATTATTGCCCTCTCCAATTCTTCCTAGAGTATAAGAAACACATTAAATACCTTGTAAAAGTTACATATAGAGCTGAGTAAAAAAAATTCAATTCATTTGCGATTAATCGCAAGTTAACTCAGGACACTGTGATTAAGCGCGATTCAAAATTTTAATCGACTGACAGCCTTAACATATATATATATATATATATACATATTTCATAAACATAAAAGTCAAAAGACGGCAGATAAGTTAGCGCTTTTCCTCTAAATGTGAACCGCTATTAACATCATGACGTCATAAGAGCTCATTTCCTAAGATATTCTTCAACCAGACTGAGGACCACGGCACCGTCAGCCGGCAGATTCCGAGTTGTCTGGTGCAGCGGCTGCCACAATTAAGCACTCCTGCTTGGGCGAGGTGGTTAGAGGCTATTTTTCTTTAATTTCCTGCGCGGCACAAGAAGGAAACCCATCGCGGCCGGGCAGTCCGGATGTAATCGTCTATCCGTCCAGCCCGCCGTCTGAATTGCACCCCGAGATGATATAGAAAAAAAATAAAAATACGAAGCAAAAAAGAAAGTGTTTGCTCGATATGTCGAGAGGAGAGACTTTCTCTCTCCGCGACCCCTCTAACCCCCCCCCCCCCCCCCGACCCCCGACCCCCCCCCACCCCCCACCGCCTTCTAATCATCAGCAGGTGGCCGGGGCCGCTGCGCGAGAGCAAAGGTGGCCCAGAAATGGGGGGAGACGGGGAGGAAAACATGCCCTGCACACCTGCAGCGGAACCGAAACATCAATTACTCACACTGTCGCCCTTGCCACCGGGAGAACCTTGGGGCCCGGGCAGACCCCTGTCTCCCTTCTCTCCTTGCTCGCCAGGTGGTCCGATAAGGCCGATCAAACCGGGGTGACCCTGCGGAGTGACAAAGAGAAGAGAAAAAAGTAAAAAAAAAAAAGTAAAAAAAAAAAGAAAAAAAAAGGCAAATCTCGTTTCGCAGACGCTGCGACGTGAGGAGGATGAATTTGAATTGGGCGTTGGGGGAGTGGGGGGGGGGGGTTCTCGGTTGTGTTCTTCGCAACGGCTTTTGGAAGTCATCATGCGAATGAGTGGGAGGCAAATTAGATCGAGATGGAGAGTAATATGCGCTGCCCGAATATCTCGTACAGTTATATTTCACCAACAAATTTGGCGGCGGCAAAAAAAATGGAACGATTGTGGAGATTAGGGGCGATCCATCAGATTTCGGCTGCATATTCAAACCGATGCAGGAGTTTTTCTCCCCCACCCAGCTGGGGACCGAAGTCGTTTTACTGTTTGTGATGCTTCTGATGATTCTGTGCGCCCCCAGAAATAAGGTCTTTTGTCTGTTGCAGAGCTGAAGAAGACCAGCACTTCTAATGGGCGGCCAGCAGGCTGAGCTGACCCCCAAAGCACCTCCATGCGTTTTTTTTGTTTTTGTTTTTTTTTTGTCAAGTGAGGGGAAATGAAAGCGCCTTGCAGACGTAAACACAGTGATAAGTGCCGACACCTACCTTTTCACCCTTGGAGCCGGGGTCGCCCTTCAGACCAGGAAGACCGGGAGGACCCTGAATCACAACGGCAGCGCAAGTTAAAAATCTATTTCACGGTGATGGAGGAGAAAAGAAAAAGTCCGGAAAAGACAAGACAGAGGAAAAAGAGGCAGGATCGATAACTTGAGGTGGAAAATAAGCTGTGAGGAAACGAAAGATGGAAAATAAAACCTGTAATGAAGCTGGAAAACAACAGAAGAAGAAGAACGTTCAAGGGAACTTTTTGGTCACACTTTCCACTAAGGTCTTAGGTATAAGGCATTATGAACACTTCCATAATGTATTATGATCGAGTAAATACTAAATTAATGTCGAAACAGTCATTATCACGCCTGACAACTTATAACAAAGCTCATTAAGGTTATAAATAGTGAATAAACATGTTGTAACCTCATCATTTAGAATGTTTTATGTACAATGCTTGAAATCCTTAATGAACATCGTTAAATATGCATGTATATACTAACATACACTCATGTTTCACACGGCATGCTCTATGCATTATAATGCCTTTCAAATGCACTCATGCATTATGCAAGAGAACAACAAAGTGAGTGTTGGCAACTTTTTTTTTTTTTTTCAAACACACAGCACAGTCTCATCCAGTGTCCATTAGAACATAGACACTGTAAGATCTCCTGCCTGGGTCCACTCACCATGGGACCAGGGGGGCCGTCTTGTCCTGGGGCACCGGGCAGTCCTTGCTCTCCCTGTGAAAAGCCATTTAATTGTGGTGAGTGTTACAGCCCGCTGTATTTTCCTCCGGCCCTGCCATTGATTTTCTGTGTTCGCCGCAGTGATTAATAGCCCGAACGGGAGGAAGGGGAGAAAAAAAGTGCCTTGAAATAAACAAGAGAAAGTAAAGCAGGGGGCAAAAATGGATCTATTGATTATTTCATGAAGTCTATTATCATGGATGAGTGCTGTTGGTCTGTGCGTGCAACGGAACCTGCGCATGTATATGTTTTTTCTGTTGTTGTTTTTTATTTTTGCTTATTTATCTGTTTTTCCGCAAGCCGAGACTTACGACAGGGCCGGGGATTCCACGCAGGCCTTCTGGACCGGGCTTTCCTGGAGGTCCCTGGGGTCCGACTGGTCCAGTTTTGCCTGAGGGACCCTCAGAGCCCGCCTCGCCCTGCGCATGGATAAACAGGATTAGTTAAAGAGCGATTATGCATTAAAAATTGAAACAGTTTTATGTATTCTGTAATAGTTTGCTGGTTGCTCCCCATGTGTGAGCGTTCGTTTTACGGAGAAGTTTCAACCGGGCAGCAAACAGAGGGCTAAGCAAGGCCTCTTTTTTTTTTTTCTCCATTTTTTTGGGACAATTATCATGCAAAGCGCATCAGCGGACTTCATTTGTGGGTAAAATAAAATAAAGATTTAAAAATGGGCATAACATGGGACCTTCACAAATTAATGATGTAAGTCATTAGCAGCTGTCATGGTAATACTTTCTCGACCTTCTCGCTGCAAGGCGTCATAGTCGCCCGCTCTCGCATTTGATCGATCTCTCCCCCCCCCCCCCCCATTTTGCAACGGCTCAAGAGAATGACCATCTACAGGAGAGTTTTGGTGACAATCAGCGGCTTCGTTCCGACCGAATCCTCCAAGAAATTACAACAGAGGTGACAAAACCCCCCCAACCCCCCAAAAAAACACATTCCACACGAGCAAAAAGCCACTTTAACCCTGCAGCCACACTTCAGATCTTGTGAAGAATTCTCAATTCTCTCCTTAAATCCCTGAGCGTTTTCAAAGGGATTCAGCTTGCTGCTGTGGGTCGCAGCATTATGCAGTGTGCGGAGACAGGAGTGTAGGAGAGTAAACAAGCTATCAAGTGTCGCCGCCCCCCCCCCCCACACACACACACACACACACACACACAGCCCCTCCCCCAAAATGAGGTCTACGAGAGGTGATGCCGCGGCCTGCCTGCTGCGCTGGCGTAATTGCGTGCTTCGCAGCGGATTTGGGGAAACGCGCAGGACGTCAATATGCGCCGGGGATAGGAGGCAATATCTGCGAGTGTATTTACAGGTTCCGCGCCAGACGGGAGCAACTTAGTGTCACGCCGGTTATTGCACGCAGGAATCTTGCACTTGTTGTTTGGCTCAGCCCGGCCATTCGAAAGGGTTTTTTTTTTTGTTTTTTAAACAGGAAAGTAAAATTTGATCCTTAAAAATATATATATTTTTTTTGTTGTTTTTTTATAGTGATGCAGCTGATTAGTTCGCTCCAAGTGCATCACGGTGCACCAAGCTATGCTAATTCCGCTTTTGCACACAGAACAACGTGTCCTTAAAAGCAGGTTGGGAGCGTAATGACTGTAGTGCCACTGTTGAGAAAAAGGCAAAGTGTGACCAGTGAAATACACAGTTTGCTCCTCTTGTCTTTCAATGGAGCCCAGTGGAGCCCAACAATAGGGAAGCGGTCAGGGACCTGCAGAGCAGCGCTGACTAAGTAATCCACTACTGTAATTAAGCTACTTTTTTCGTAACAGAGTAATGGAACGGGATTACTCTGGCATAAATGGTAACTACATCATCATTACTTTATCGAGTAACGATTCCGTTGCGTCTCTTCTGAAATACAAAAACACTGCTGCTGAGGCGGCTCTGCTGCAGGGAGGGTGAATTGATTTTTGTTACCTTTGAGCCCTTCTCTCCTTGCCTGCCCTCTGCACCGGCAGCTCCCAGGGGTCCCTGAGAAAGGAAGACAGGACAGGATACGGTTTAGAGCGTTTTTTAAACGCAGCACCAACGCCCGCGTGTCGTCAGCGGCCTTCCGACGCTCTGTCAATCAGTCAAGACAAATCAAGTGCGTGTCGGGAAGGCGTGCGTGCTGAACGGACGGCCTGCAAACGAGGAATGATCACCGACGAGAGGGCTTCCGCCCGGGTCAATCCCCCCCCCCCCCCCCACCACCACCCCCCCGCCTCCCACGGCCGCTTGTCATTTGTCTTTGCTTTGATTACATTTCACATCGAACAGTTGTCTCGAATGATAAATCACGGGACGGTAACCCAATGCTCTCGGACATGGGCCGCCTCGGTTCCGTCAAGATCTATTTGCGACTTGAAGTCGCAGGAAACGCCTGCCGGCGGTCGGGGGTCGTCTTCCGTTCGTCCGCTCCTCTCTTTCCCGTCCCGCCTCCGGTCGTCCGCCGTTCAAACTCCTCTCCGACGTGGCCGACGGAGAGGCCCGAGTGCTGGAACGTCGGACTGCTTCCCGTCTGAGGAGCCGCTTTGACCCCCGACCTCGCGTGAGCAGTCAAGAGGCAGGGCTCCTAATCAGGTTCAACCCCTGGCATGCACAGAGTCGGTATTTAGGTTTGCCCCTCGAGTCGAGGGACAGACGCACGTTGTCCGTAATTGAATCAACCAGCCAGAGGAGCAACTGAGGGAAGCGAGTAAAGAGTTAATGATGAGCTCGGTTTTCTTTCCAGTTATTCCAGGGAAAAGCGGAATACATCTTCTGCATCGGGCCATCATCAGGCCATTAGGTAAATCAGCTCCAGCTCAATTTTTGCCACTGTGCTAAATTGGCTCTTTAAAGAAATCCGTGCCGGACTGAGGAGGATAAAGGATTTCTGCAAAGTGGCAAAAAATTGCTGAGGAGACACAAAAACAGGGCCAGGGGGAACAACTTCCGCCGTCGAAAATTATGTATGTAAAGCAGCAGCCACCTGCCAGGGAGTGGAGGGAGGGGGCGAGTGGGGAGGGAGGGGTTTGCGGGGGTCATTTCAAATGATGTTTTTTTTTTTTTTTCCTCCCCCTTTAGCGATTAAAGACCCGCGCGTGATAAAATAGCCCCCTTTACTTACCATAATCCCCAGGCCATTTAGGAGCAGCGTGTGCCGATACCGCGCTTAATACTCGGAATGGTAATTTGATTGGACACGTTAGGAAAGCAATCACCCCGCAACCCCCCCTTAGCAGACCCACTTTCAAAATGCACGGCGCGTCGCCCTCCCCGGCTGGATTGAGTCGGGGGAGTCCGGCTTTGAGATGCAGTCGTTTGCTCCGGAGAATAGATCCTCATTTTCATGTGGATGTCGAGCTTTGCATCATATTGGAAATATGCTAATGAGCCGCCGCCTCGACTCCGGCGCCGCCTCTGCCCCCCCGCCCAGTGCACTGGGAAGGGATCTCTGGGATATCGGGGTGTTGAGCGAGCGGCCGCGTCCCAAATCTCCAACCTCGAATTCTTTGGATCTGTTTGTTTTCCTGTCATTTTAATGTACCTCGCGTTTTCATTGGCTGATAGTTTTCTATGTACTGTTTTTTTTTTTTTCCTTCTTCATTACTTAATGGACCTGTAAAGTGTCTTTGAGTTTTGTGAAAAGCATTATACAAATAAAATGTATTATTATAATTTTGTCATTGGACTTTAATGCAGCACGCCCGAGTGCAGTCCACTTGTGCGGAGCACTAATTTCAGCATTTGTCGTGACATTTTTGCTTGAATTGCCACTTACTGTTTGTCTTATTCTCCTTTTCTTATAATGGCAATGAGTCGGCGGAGGCAGCCTTGATGACATTTTATGACACAAACCTAAATGCCACAGCAGCAATGTCTGAGTAGAGTAAATGATGCCATAGCTCGGAGCTGAGCTGAGTTTGTTGAGGGTGTTTACCATTCCAGGCTCCACTTTTTTAGTGGTATTTAGATGATTTAGATGAGAGAGACCCATTAACGTTTCATGTAATCAGATCCTTTCGTAATCAATGTTCCAAAGTCTGCAGTCTCATTATCATCATAAGGAGATGCTCAATTCTTTGAATTTCCCTATTTTGTTTCCCCTCCGGGGGGGTTCGCAATGCTGCACCACTTCTTCGCGCTGCGCTGCGGTGGTTTTACGTCAGCGACACGTCTGGTGTGCGCTTTATTGTCCTTCGAGCAGCCGCGGATCGATACTCCGTTGAAGTCGCCGCAAGCTCTCTCGTTGTCCCCTCGCCGCTCTCGCGCGGTGTAAATACGTTGGAAACGCGCGGCCTCGCTTTTTATTTCTTCTTTGCAGCCTTTTCAATTCCTCGCTAAGGATAAAAGATCTCGTCGTTCATTTCTCGACTGGCTTTGAGGTGGATTCCTCTCGCCGACAGCCTGACGGCCCAACCCCCTTAAATCTTTCTCGCTCGGGTTTTTTCCCCCCCACTCCAGCCTCTAATGAAAATGAATGAAGCCCCTTGCTCGGCTGCCAAGACGGAGACAGGGGCGCTGGTGTCCGAGAGCGGGCAGCAGCGCCGTCGGTGATCGTGCGTCCATCCGTCTGCTCCTCGAGTGTTTCACACGGGTTTGATGTCGTCTCGCGGCGTTAACGGAGACGGATGCAATCGGCCGGCGGGTTTGTGTTTTTTCCTCTTCTTTTGCGACAGGACGACTCGTTGGTGCATTGACGAAATGCCAATGAGGACGGTGAGAACGCTCCGTCTCGGTGTGCCAGACTTACTCTCTTGCCAGGGGGTCCTGGTGGGCCGGCTTCTCCCGATGGACCTGGTGGTCCCTAAAAAACAGGCAAACAAAACAATCTTTATTGTATCTTTCAAAACATCTCAATTTTGTACGGATTTGGGCAGAGTGACAGAATTTAGCGGCTTCTTTTTTTTTCTTTTTTTGTTTATAATTTATTCCGACTCAACACAGCCTCTCAACACAATTTACTGCGGCAGCAAATCAGAGTTAAAAAAAAAACAACCAAGAAATCCGAACACGTACCCTCAATATTTATTAGGACTATCTTTGGCAGCGAAAAAGGCTAATTTACATTCATACATATTAATGAGAGATGTTTCACTTAACACAAGGGCGGCGCATTAGTGTCTGGCTTTTTACCTCTATTCGTACCTAATGAATCCGCAAACCCGATAAGTCCGGTCAGGACTCGCTCGAGCGAAAGAATAAAGTTCTGAGAGGAACTTACGGGTTGACCGCCTTCACCGTCCTCTCCCTTCTCTCCTGGTTCTCCATCAGTGCCCTGCAAAAAAAAAAAAAATTGCAATAAAATGAAATGTGTGGAGCCGAGCCCGCTTGTTTACAAGGACAAATAAGTTTTCATTTTCATTTTAACCGAGGGGAACTTACAGCGACACCCGGCTCTCCAGGTGGGCCTGGGTCTCCAGGGAATCCGACGGGGCCCTCGAAGGGAGAAGAACGAAACGTGTCAGGAGGAAACTAGAGGCGTTGCAGCGGTCGGTGGTGATGCCGCGGCATGTTGCTGCATTCCATTACTGACAAAAATAAAATACGACCCCCCCCTCTCCACCCCCACCACTAATAAAAAAGCTTTCCAGCAAACGCCTGCCAAGAGGCGGCCAGATGGGGACATTTCCTGTCCGGCTCAACGTCTGATCCGGTCCGACAGTGACTTACAGGGTTTCCCTTTGGACCGTCATCTCCAGAGGGTCCTTTGGCACCGGCAGGTCCGGCGGCTCCGGGTGGTCCAGCCTCTCCTTTCTCTCCCCTCTCGCCTTTAGGTCCCTGTTAGCGGTCGAATAGTTGTTAAAAATTTGGTGTTAATTCCAAGACGGTTGATTCGGGAGTCTGGTCCAAGCAGAGCCCAAAAAGGAAGTTCGGAGTTCACCGGAGCACCACCAGCTCTTCGATATGATTGTTCGATTTGACAAACAGCCCAAACTAGAACTAAACTCCGTCTTTGACTGGAAGCAGTACGAGGATTTTCATATCTGCCTTCGGAATCAGTCGAAAATTCTCCCAGAAACTCACTTAGGGCCGGTAGGATAGTGCAGCGTTTTCTCTTCAAATCACCGGAGCAGCATCCGATAAATCCTGCGGGCGCTCTGCGTTTTCGCCAAATCGCTCACAGATTCGGGAAAAAAAGCTGATTGGTTGCTGCATTTCTGGCTTTGCAGACATGAAAACTCATCCCCTACATTGCGAAAACAGTTTTAAAAAAAGGAATGACATCCCCCTCCAGCAGTGTAACTGCTGTTGGCGCAAGACTAGAGGACGTCTTTTCCTGCCAACAGCCCCAATGGGCTTCATTGGTTAATTTAGCCTCCAGCGGGGGAAAAACGGAAGCGGCGCTGCTGCAGCTCGGCTGGATCCCCGCAGTCAATACGAATAAGAGTGATTGGAGAACAAACTGGCTAATTTTCCATGTGACGGTGAAAAACTGACATGAATGGAAACAAACTCATTAGCACCTACAATCAGTGTCTTAGGATAAAAAGGCAACATGGTCTCTATTTATTGCAGCTATATCTTAATCATAAGGGGGGGAGAATAATGAGGCAGCGCCACTTGTGAAAAAAACAATGCTGTTGTTGTTAGGAGAAAGCAATGTGTGGTGCTCACTCGGACCAATAAGGGCAGTAATTGAAAAATGGGTCATTCATTGGAGAGAGCAATTATTTGAAAGTCTTGACTTGAACTTAGCGAACTATTAAACACACCGTCTTTAAAGGAGCTTTTGTAACTTTCAGCTAACAGCTAAAACTTCTTCTTAGGTGATTTGATGCTAACTTAATTCTAAAATAGAATCTAAATGTAAACACAAGTGGGTTAAAGACCCACTTGCACCTCGGCAAGCTACTAAACCCAAGAACGGCACATCTACAACAAAGTATTTTGGGCGACCTGCCGAGAATATGTTTCAACGTGGAGAAAAAAAAATAGTTCAAGAGAGGCGCCCCCTGTTGGGCCTGTAGACTGTGAGTTTTTCTGCTAACTCAGTGGCAACGCTTCAACTTGGAGACATTGTGTAAGATGCTGTATTTAGCAACAGGCAGGAACAGCTCACTCACCGAAGTGCCTGGCTCTCCAGGGGCTCCCGGGTTTCCAGCCTCACCTTGTTCACCCTGCAATCAGAGACAATGTCAGAGCCTTGACGCCGCACACGCCTCCGCTTTGATCCGAAGCGTCGCGAAAGTTCACGAGCGCCACGGCAAAGCCACGATGTCGACTGTCGCTTAAGCAAAGGCGCTGAAAGGAACATTGGGCGTTTACATTTCAGAAAACGGCAAAGTCGGAGTGAGACCTTGCAAAAATAGACATTACGGTTTGTCGAGGCAATGACGCGGACCGAAGAAATGTGGGGAATAAAGCGCGGGAGTTAAACAAGACTGAGTCCTGATACGGGCAGAGCCACCAACGTGATGCTGAGATGACAGACCGGCATCCTCCGCTGCTGTTTCAGGGCTTACCTTCTCACCCACAGATCCCACGGGGCCGACTCCGCCTGGAGGTCCTTGAGGACCCTGTGGCAAGGGAGGGGGAAAAGAAAATGGGGAAATTAATCATCGTGCTCCACCTGGAAGGTGCGAGGTGACATCCAGTCGTTGGAATATAAGATAAATAAGGATTTAGTGTGCAAACTGTGGAAAATAGGTAGATATGCAGCTTATGAAATTGTCGGTGGACTTACATCCGCTCCGCTGGGACCCTGGGGACCTCTGGGACCAGGTGGACCTGGAGGGCCCTGCAAAATAAGAGCGATACAGAGGTGTTATAAAGTGCGTTTAGGTGCTCGGGAGGATACTGAAGAGGATGCAGGTGAGTGTTTTACCATTGGGCCGACGTCGCCGTTCTCCCCTTTCTCGCCAGGCGGTCCGGGGAGCCCCTGAGAAGTGCGGGAAAACACAATTAGATGAGCGAAAAGATAATGGCCGTCTCGGAAGCAGGTTGGCTCGGTTAATAATTTAATCTTGTTTGCACCGCTGAGCGCCGTCCCGCCAGCTGTTCCTGCTCGGGGTTTTAATTTGGCGTTTAGGGTCTGACTGCCGGAGCTCACTGCGGCGGCGCGGTGAAATATTAAACGTGTCTGTGGGGCCAGAGCATGCATTAATGACACACTTAAATCCTCCTTTTAACTGCAGCCCAGGCCTATTAGCTGTCCCGTGAAATATTAAACGAAAACGCTGTGTGCGACATGGCGGACTTCAATGCATCATTAATATTATTTTTGCTGTGATCGCTACAGTGTGACGTGTCATCAGATCGAGGTGAATTGTGGAATAAAAACAGAAATTCTGGGGTGTAGCGGACATAATTGTCCTTGCAACTTGTCACAGGGGGTGTTTCTTCAGGTTGCCGCATGGTTGAGATAAGCAGGCACCCCTCGGCTTTCTGCAAACCTTGCCATTAGGACTGGGTGAAAAGAATTGATTCTTAGATTAATCACGATTAACACATTGCGAATCGTGGCAATCCCGGCTCCTTCAGGATTTAAAGCCAGCACGTGGCAGCATTTTGGGTTTTACAAGGTTCACAAATATTGTGGGAACGCGACAAACATGAGGAACATATATCGCCTGCTGGCACCCGCATTTGGAGGAAAAGACGGAAAATCCTCCAGTTGCCACAAACCAGACAACCATCAGAACAAAGCTAGCAATTCAGTCACAAAGGGGCGAGGCCAATTACAAAGTCTATTGGGACTTTGCGTTCCAATAGACTATGCATCGTGATAGATGCAATTAATCGACAATCGCGATTTAATCACGATTCTCGATTAATCGCGATTTAATCACGATTTTTGATTTATCACGATTAATTGCATCGTCGCCCTCTGCATCAGAATCGAATCGTCAGGTACCTAGCGATTCCCACCCCTACTTGCCATGGTGCGGATGACTTCTCCATGCTCGCTCGGGGGTTCTTGGAAAAACAAGCAGCCTCTTTCAGGGCCTTGTGTATGAATTTAAAAGTTTTTCACGTCTCCATGGGTGATCGGCGCGATTCAAAAAACCTGTGCGTGGGTGTTCCTGATTTAGACTCTGCGCCGTTGCTGTAGATACGCGCTGAAACTCTGCTGCTACCTATCACAAGCTCAGACACCTCACAGACGACCACCTGGAGGAGAAAGAGCCGTCTGTGTTTGGAGAAAATGCACGGAGGCAGGGGCGCGAAGAAACACAGAGCGCCAACTAGCCGCCGCGCCCAGAGAAAAAAGCTCACGTAGCGAAGGTCGCCGCTAATCTGACACTGTTAGCGATGCCACTCATTATGCAGCAGGTGCCCAGGACTCGAGCTGTCTATCCGTGGGGCCAGTCCGCGCAATTAGCTGAATCGCGACGGCGGGTGAATTGCTCCCAATTACGAGTGCATTACGCCCAGTGCTGCAGAGACGGGGATGCGTAAACAATGAGCGGCACCGTCGCATCGTTATCTTGGTGTAACTTGGCTGCTTCCCGCTCGGGGAAGTCAATCCCCGAAGAAGCGGGTGATTGATAAGCGGATGGGATTCGACCGAGGTCAGGGTTCGACCTCGTTAGGTTATCAGAGCGGGTATCACGAAGCGCACTTCTGTTCGTACGTACTCCCTTTTTAATTCCCAACATCGCCCGTCTTTTAACACTAACATCCCATTATACACCTTGGTAAACAGCGGCGGCTGCTCTCCCGTGTCTTCTGCAGGTGTTGAGGCTGGAAAGGGGGGTGAGGCTGAAATGATTAGTTACCGCGGGGTGAAATGCTCAGTCAACAAACCCTTACACGCCGTGGATCCAATTAAAGCAGAGGCACATGGGCAGCCTTGTGTATGCGCGCATGTGTGTTTGCATTTTTTCTATTTCGGGGGGGAGTAGCTTTTATTTTATTTTATCTTATCTTATTTTATTTCCTTTTTTTCAATTGTATTGTTGCTGTAATTATGCAAATTTCCCCGATGATTTTTCTTCCTCTTCTTCTTCTTTCTCTTTTCGCATGAACGTCACATTGCACAGGGTCCAAGTCCAAGTCCCCTGGTGTGACTTTTGCAAACGCCATGTGGCGCATGAGAAGCGTGAAGGCTCATAAAGGACTGCATGTGTTGACACCAGAATGAGGAGATGCTCCTAATTCTATGTAACAGCTACAAGTTAGAAAAAAAGGGGGGAAAAAAGAAGCAAATTGCTGGATGAGTGCTACTTATTAGTCTGAACAGTGGACGCTTTTTATGTTCAGAGGAGGGCGATTAAACGTATCGCTTCGGTTAACTCACGTTTACAGGACAAGAGCCGTAAAACGCAAATGAAAACAATGAGACGTCATGCGGCCTCTTGTAATTGAGCGCCGAGCTCGTATGGCTGTCCGGAAAAACTCATTCCGAATGCACGGGGAGAGAGTTACGGCCGTACGGCCCGCTGGCGTGTTTACCCAACACAAACAGGATTAAAGGAAGATTACGAACCGTATTGCGGAGGATTACTGCGAAAATTCGCATATATTTGTGCGCCGTTTGGATTTATGCACGCCGGCGAATGGACTCACCTGCAGGCCGATGGGTCCGGGGGGTCCAGGGAAACCTCGGGCACCTTCGTCTCCCTTCTGTCCGAACATACCCTGCTGACCTCTGGGACCGGGCTCTCCATCGCCTCCCTGGGGTTCCGAAAAGAAACGCATCAATTATTTGTTTATATAGTCCAGTTTGTAAAATAATAATAATAATAATGCTTCTTGTCCATAAGTCAAGCATTTCGTCAACATTGTTTTCCATATCCATAAACAAAAATAGGGAAATTCAATTAGCAAAATTAAATTTTTTTATGCTATCGACGTTTTAGCTTACAATTAACTAATTGCAACATGCAACTTCAAGTGAATGCATGCTGACGCAACAGTTACTGACTTGTTCTACTTCGGTACTGAAAACATATTTTCTCATTGCACAAAGTTGGTAGATTGCAAGTCCTGGTTGCGATCCCAAGTTGTTTTTTATTTTATTCGCTAGTTTTTTTTCCGCATTTGTACAACAAATTCGCTAGTTTATTTCTACATTTGTCCCCAAATCATTTCCCTTTAATGTGACATCAGCACAGACTTTGACCGATTCTTTCATTCGGCAGTCTCCATAGAAAAGCACCAGGCTCATTTTTCACACGCCACATCTGACCCGAAGTTCCCTAAATAAAACCAAGAGAAAATTAACTTTCCTCAACATCTGTTTACTTAGGCAAGTCATTTTTCCAAAGGGATTACTGCCGCGCAGCTGTTTACCAAGTAGGGCAAAGTTATCCGAGTCCTTGGAAGGACTCTTGTACTTACAGCAGGACCAGGGGCGCCGATCGGACCTTGGAGACCAGATGGACCAGGAGGACCCTGGATATAAACAAAGAAAGGTGTTGCTACTGCATCCCATCAAATCATGCTCTTGTATGACTTGGTGGTTTAAAAGGAAAGAATAATCATGAATATTGGGCATGGTAACCCAATAACATACCTGTTCACCCTTGTCGGCTTTGCTTCCTTTTTGACCGGGCTCTCCTACTTCTCCCTGCATGAAAGACGCACAACACTTTAGTTATTGTGGCTCAGACTGGGTTCTACTGCAAAAATTACTTCTGATGGGCACAATGAAACAACATGGGATGATGGGCCGACCTTGTCACCGTCTTCTCCAGGTGGTCCCTGAGGTCCAGCAGGACCAGGCAGACCAACAGGGCCCTGGACACCATCACGGCCAGCCGGACCTTGGGGCCCTTTCTCGCCCTAAAAAGACAACAGAGTTCTCAGTTCACACGTCACGGGTTCGGAACAGTTGAACCGAGGAGGAAGAGCCGGAATTGACCAATTTCCTGTGAGAACGACAAACTCACAGGGGCTCCTTTCTCTCCAGCAGGACCCGGAGGACCCTGAGGACCAGGTCGGCCCGACAGGCCAATTGGGCCAGCTGCGCCGGCAGAACCTCTTTCGCCAGGAGAACCCTGAAAGAGGCAGAAAGTGAAAAACACATTTTTTTGAAAATCATCTTTTATCATTTATGCGTCGTAGTTTTGTCAGCCTACGCACAAATACACCTCGCAGGGGATGACAATGACGGGTGCCATTAAGACGTTCAAAGAAGCGCGCAACTTGGTTCCGCGGCAAACAAATCGATAGACGTTCACGCCTACACACATACATACAAACACACACACACACACACACACACACACACACACACACACACACATAAAGAACCTCTTTTGAAAGCAGGAAACTGGAACGGCGGATGGCGGCAGCCGGCTTTTAAGTTCAAATAAAGCAGCGCGGCTCCTTAAAAGCGGCTCGGCATTATGCGGCGTTGGCCCATTGATGTTCCGGGGGCTGTGTTGTGTTTGCGAGCTCAGAGCCACGCGCTACCCCGACAACACAAAATAAGTGAAGAAAAAAGACGCACGGCACATTTCGAACCAAAAAAGGCGGCCGCAAAAAGAGGAGCTGGCCGCTCACCCGCGTCCATAAAAACACGGTGATGAATGACACTCCTCCTTTCTTTTTTATCTCCGTTCCCCTGAATTAACGGATGCCTGCGTGCGATTGAAGTTCCCGTTCACAGGGGAGGGGGGGAACACGCAGCCGAGCTAAAAAACACACACCCGGGAACAAAGCCGTCAAAGATTTAAGGCTGCCTTTGGAGGTGTTCTCTAAAACCTGAGCGAAACAGACAATATGCTCTCTGAAGGACTTTTTCATAAAACATGAAAACAAAAAACAAAAAGCTGTTTGGTGGGTGCGGAGTATCAGCGCATCGCGTCATACTGCAGTGGGTTTGACTCGGTCGAGATCTTTCAAAGTGACCCTGGTGTTGCTGGTGCTTCTTCTAGCCAAATCAAAAAGAGACACACTGGGCTCTTCTCAATACGGTTCCTTTGACAAGTATGCAAATATTTTGATAGGTGGTGAGGAGAAATCTAGTCAGGAACTAGTTTTAGTCCGGATGTGGACTAGATATGACCAATACCTGGTCTACTGTCTTAATGTGCCATTTGCCGGACACCTCTGTCCTACCTGCTGGGTCAACGGACTTGAATTGAATTAAGAGTTTCAGAAAGGGAAATGTTCTGAGTCCTTGTGAGGTGCGACACTTGGTTGCACACGCTCACTCATGATGGATGTTCTCATAGGCGCCGCCATCGGTCATTTTATCCACTGTGAAACGACATTTAAGCTCCTCCGACGATCCAGGAGGTCAAAAACGTGACGTCTTGTCCTCATGATCGCTGACATTTTCAGAATAAAGCCTCTCGATTTTCAACCCTGGCATGTAACATGCAAGCTTTCGGTGCAGGTTACTTCCTACTGGCTTCCATTTACATATTCATGTCAAAGTCCATAAATCTGATCTGGCACAGAAAATGTTGTTGTCTTGTTATATAAAAAAAAAATCAACCGGTGGTTCCAAAGTCAAAAGAAAAGAAAAAACACTTAAAAAAACTTTCGTCGGTGGCGTTAACGTTACCATGGAGACAAGAGAAGAAGCACCACGCAGTCCAAGCAAGAAGATCAGAGCAGCACAGCAGTATAGTGCTTGCTATACCAGCTCTGGGACCCGAGTGATGCATCCAGGAGGGAAAAAAAAACAAAACGTAGTCGGCTCAACACCGTGACGCACCATATGGATGCTCTCCTGACGAAGGCTCCGCGGTTATTTTGTGTGTTATGTTTTTTCCGAAGTCTCTCTCATGTGTGTCAAAAGGAAATGAAGCAGGCAGACTTGATAGACAGCAACAATGGCGCGATCGCCCATGTGACAAATCGCTACGCGCGCTGGGATGAGGTGAGATTTGGCAACGCTCTCGTTATGACTTAATGAGCAGGAAAAGTCCGGCGAAGACAACTTCAAATAACTAAATTTACTATATTTGATTTTTTTTTTTTCCCCCCACTGTCCGCCTTGAGCGCCACTGCGACTACAGTCCGTATTCTTTGGCTTCGTTATCTCAAAATTAGGGATGCAAATTATGGATTCATTCATTAATCGTTAGTTGATTGACCGCATCGATCGATTAACAATTAATTGATGTGTCGCATGTATTTTTCCTGAGAACCTAAACTTAACAATGATTTCACCCTTAAATAATGTTGAGGGTCCAATGTGACCAATTTTTTTACATTGGTGACCAGCAAGAACACCCGAAACATTTATCCTCTGCCTTTAGATTGACTTAAAACGTTCTATTGTAACAGCTGGTATTTGGTGAGTTTGTCTCAGTAGGATCTCAGTAGGAGAGCAGGCTTGTGGTATTTCGTGCACTGAAATACAGGGAAAAACTGATGACACTTGCATATAAGCATTAAATGGTATAGCAATTATATGAAAGTATTTTCATTTTATTATGTTTTTGGTTATTATCATTATTATTATTATTATTATTATTATTATTATTATTATTATTATTATTGTTATTATTATTATTATTATTATTATTATTAATATTGTTGGTTACTGGCACTCAAGCAGAAGTGCAGTCAAAAGTTATGGAGAACCTGAAGCTGCAAGTCAAGGATACTGTTCTGAGATCAAATATAGCAAACATGTCACCTGTTATGATGAGTGCAGTGCATAAGGGAGTAAAAAATAAAGTCACGACCGAATTTCAATTTGGAGGCGACCATTGCTCGCTGCAACCCAGGAAACCCAGGAGGAGCACATTTAAACTCCTTAAACAAAATAAATCCCACATGATGGTGAATTAAGTCTTTTTTTCTCTCTTTTCCTTTTTTTTATTGCGCTACCAAGTGCTCCCAATTCTTATTTGGGGCACTAAAACATATTCATGGAACAAAACAACATTGATTCAGCGCTCAAATTTCCTGTCGCCTCGGCAAAATTGTCAAGAGAAAACGTCAAAAACGACCTTGCAGTTAGCTACAATAAATTGAAGCAATTTTAAAGCTTTTCCCCTACAGGCCCTTGGCATACACAGCCTTCAGTCAAACATGAAATATATTGTGGAAGGCTACCCAGCAGTCAATAACACAACTCAAATATTGAAGACAACAAAAAGACGAGTTCAATGCAGACAGGAAAGGAGCATTTTCTTCTTCTTTTTCTTTTTTTTTCCTAATACATATTGGCTGTCAGACCGCAGAAAACTTACCACGGGACCAGGAGGACCTTGAGGTCCCTCTCCACCCTTTAGACCCGAAGGACCCTGAAGTGGAAAAAAAAGAAGAGAGAAAGAAAGAAACATCGCTTAAATCGTGTGAAACTTTTAATCAATCCGCGCAGTTGTACTCAGCAGTTCAACGCATTCTGACACAATCAGCGGGACAAACGCTGGGGGAGCCACTTTCAACCAACCCGGAAGCGGACGGATCGTTGGCTATTGACACTTTTGTTTTGCGTCCCGGTCGACAGAACGGAAGAAGGGAAATAATCCGGCGTCTCTAATTAGACGCCGCGTGGCTCATCGGAAGGAAACAGACTCCGCTCTCGGACGCAGAGTTCGTCTCGAACGTGCGAGGATTTGTAACGTTCTGTACGTGTGTCCTCTTCTGTGTTGTTCCAAATAGTGAGGCGAAACACATGGCAGTGCGGGTAACGAGTCTCCGCTGGCTCCGGCTGCGCGCTCGGCAGACTATTGTTTGACCTTGAGCCGGCGAGCGACAGAACACTCCTCCTCCCCGCAGGACGTCTGTTCGCCGCTCAATACTTAATGGAGTAAATACTGCATATTGGCGAAGGTGGAACACCCAGAAATGCTTGTGTGCCCCCACGCCCCCAGCAGAATGAGACTGAACAATGAAAATCTCATCAATAGGGATCTCGAAATGTTTTTCCCAATTCCCCCGAAAAGAGAAGTTCGGGTGATAGCAGGGGGATGCAGGGTCACGCCCGGTCACCTGAATCAGCTGGATGGTTGTACGGAGTATGGAAACACGTGGTGGGCATATTGATCCCTACCACTTATTATTGAAATATTGATCATATCAATACCAACGTTAGGTCTAAATACCGATAACATCAAGACCAATGTTGGATCCAAATATTGATAATATCAATACCAATATTGGATCAGAATATTGATAATATCAATACCAATGTTGGATCCAAGTATTGATAATATCAATACCAGTATCGGATCAAAATATTGATCCTATCAATACCAATGTTGGATCCAAATACTGACAACATCAATACCAACGTCGGTATCGGCGTTGATGAACAAGATTGCTACTTTAGATTTGTATCTCAACATTGCATTTGTATATTATTACCATCTTTAAACGACTACATGCTTGCCCATTAGGTTGGTTTTGGATTTTTGTGTTGTACCTGTCGCAAGAAATGATTGTGACAATTTAAACAACTGGCTCTTGATTGAAACTTTGGCTCTAAAGGTGCGACGGGCACAAATGCCAGAATTCTGTCTGGGGTTTTAACTCATTAATAATCCACAGAATAACAAATAAAATCACAAGAAAGGTCGGGAAAATTCATTCACAGTGGACTTGTATATATTTGGTATTGGATCAATACCAAATCTTGCAGTATCGCACACCATTAATGGAAAGTGGCTCCCATTATTGCTTAGAATTATTCTATCCGCGAGCCCGGCGAAGGTTCCGACGCTGCTGCAGTAGTGTAGCAATCGTCACGGTTGATGTTTGGCTCTTACCGTGGCGCCAGGTAGACCCCTTTCTCCGGGGAAGCCTCGCAGACCTGGAGGGCCATCTTTGCCAGACGTTCCCTGCGGCCCAGGGTCTCCCTGTGCACAAAAACAAACAATATTTGTGGCAAGGATCACAAATCAATTCACTGCGATACGGTATAGTTGCAGTGGTTTGGTCTGGGTGTACAAAGTTTCCTCTTTTATGCAAAGATCAGAATATGAGCTAAAAATCTATCTATCTATCTATCTCTCAAGAGCCGACTTTGATGTCTGTTTCTGACTTCAAAAACAGACATGTTTCTGGCGTCAATCCCTTGAAAGACCTCGCCAGGAAACATTCATGAGAAATTGCAACATGTTTTTTTTTTTTTTAGCTTCTTGCATAAATTTTTTAACAGACTTCCCTGATCAAATTCAATTTGAAACAGTCCCGCACAGCAATGCATCATTCTACGTGCCAGCGTGGTAAATGATGATCTTTGGGAGGAGAGGACGCGCAAAAACTCTTCTGAATTAAGCATTTTGAATCTCTCCGCAGGCAGATAAAAACCAGAACCTCAAATTGCTGAAATTAAGTGAATGCCGATGTGTAAGTACGTGACGGGCAAATCTAGTGTTTACTAATGGCTTGCGGATCCCACGAGAGACTGAAGCGTGCCTGTCAACTGGCCAGCCACCCCCCTTCCCTGCTCCCCGCCGTCTTAATGGGCCATTAGCTGCAATTATGTCGAACGCATGTACATTTTCCGTGGATTCATTTGCGCTGTCACTTTGAAGCCAATGCATACGGCTCGTTTTGTGTAAAAAAAAAAGAAAAAATTATAACATAAATGAAAAAAAACAACCCAAACAAATCAAAACACACCGCCATGTTAGTCCTTGGAACATATAAAATATAAAAATGTCACATTAGCAAGAACCTGGCCGAATTTATTCAAATTAATGACTTCAATTACAGCTTCCTCGGCGGTGGCATTCAAAGAAAGCCAACAATTTTGGCAACCCATTTATTTCTCGGGTCTTTTTTTTTTTTTTTTTTTCTTGCGCGACGTCTCGTCTTTGACAAACGTGCTTGACTTTTTCGGAGGACGCCGAGAGCAACAGAGGAGGACCGGGTCGGTGTTGCCAAGCGCATATAGCTTCCTAGAATGCACGTGTCGGGTGGCGGTGGCGGGGGGGGCAGTTGGCATGTGAGTTGAGTTGGGTGGGGGGGGTGGGGTTTGGACTTGATTAAAACGTCCGCCTGGGGAAACAGAGAGAAAATGAAAGTGGGAGACGCGGCCGGCGAGGATACAGGGCCCGGGTGGGGGTGGGGTTGGGCCGAGCGGTTCTGGGTGGCGCTGTGGGGACAGGCAGACAGGCCGGGAGGTGGAGAGGTCGAGGGCGGAGGAGGGGCACGCAGCTCCATATTTCTGCAAAATTGCCAGTGTCTGTTCCTAATGGCCACTCCATCACGTGGTCCTGGGAAAAGAGCCACGCAGGAAAACCAACTCGTATTTCACAGCCGCTGTCTGTCCAATACGCTTGGCACGGGGGTCTGCCGCGTGGGGGGGGGGGGTCTTTCATCAGGGGGCCTGGGGGCTCTCCCCCTTTGTTCTGCAAGTGTGCCGCCCACTTCGCGGTTGATTTCTGCCCCCCCCCCCCGGCACCATACGTTAAAAATGGGCCAGGGACCAGGGGTGTCAAACATATAGGCGACATTGGGGCGACCATTGGGGCAAACATTGGGGCGACTGTGGCTCAGGAGGTAAAGCAGGTTGTCTAATGACCGACAGTGTTGCCAAGTAATCTATTACTAAGTAATCCACTACTGAGATTAAGCTACTTTTTTAAGTAATAGAGCAATGTAACGGTAAAGTTAGGAGTGATAGATAACTTACGGAAAAAAAGTAATTAAAGAAGTAATGACATTACTTTTCACAGAGTAATCATTAACGGGGTGTTTTTCGATTGAAGAAACTGCTGTTCAAAATATGTCCCCTGGATGTTAGCAATGTCGTTTCTGCTCCCCAAACAAACTGTTCACATCGGGGCTGAGCAGGGAAGCCCAAGTACAGCCACTCTGAAGCTACGCTGCCGACGTACCGACCCTATTACGTCTCCTTTTTCCAAAGTAAAACACAGGAAACAAGCTAACTTTATTGCTATTTTTAAGTTACTGCTTGGGAATCTATTTTTCTCTACGTGATCCGAGAACTAAAACTACTCTGACACCTTTAGGCAGAGAATTGAGAGGTCACGTGACCGACTGAGCACACACACACACACACACACACACATACACACACACACACCTTTGCTCCCTCCTTGCCAGCTGCACCTGGTAGACCCTGCTCACCGGGTGGGCCCGGGGGTCCAGGGTGGCCTCTCTCTCCGACGGGACCCGTCTCTCCAGTTGGGCCCTAGGACCCGATCACAGAGCCAGATTATACTTCATTTAATGCTGTGTGTCATCAATACAGGCTGATGATTGATTTAAAAAATTGGGGGGGGGGGGTGGAGAATTCAGTTTCATGGAGAGTGCAAACAACAAATAAACCCATGAGCCTTCTTTTTAAAAACAGAACATACAAAATAATATAGTGATCATCTGGGATGCCGCAACAATGGTGTTGTCTCTCTGAACAGCTGTTAAATTCCTGCTCTGTTGCTCCTCTCTTCTTCTTCTTCTTCTTCTTCTTCTTCTTTTAGGAAGAAAAACAATAGCCGCAATAAATTCGAGGTTCAATAAAACATTTCTCTTACCTGGGGACCGACGACACCTCCTGGGCCTGGGGGACCCGTTTTTCCTTGGAAACCCTGACAGAGAAGGCAAAACAATATTAACAGTGCATTTCAATGACACACTTGCTGTGTCATTACTGCTGTCAATAGACACGTGTTCATTATCCAGTTCACGGATGTTGACCGAAATATTGCACAATGTATGTTATATTGCAAGAGTCAATACATAACGTAGACAGACTTCTGTATATAATTCTTAGTTCACACTGTGGGGATTAATTCATCAACGCTTTTCTGTTTCCTTAGCTTTTTTTTTTTATTAACCTTTTTGCAGGATTGAAGAGGACGAGAATGAAATCTGCAACAGCCGTGAATGTCAATAAAGTTTGGTTTGACTCGGATGAGCCGGAAAGACACAGTTTGTCTCAAGTAAAATCTGAATTTGCTTTTCCTTTTCAAATGCACATCAGGGTCATTTCACACAACAAGCTGCAGGAGCAGTCGCTGCTTGCTGACTTGACGCCACTCAATTTTTTATTTATTTTTTTCGTCTTATGCAGATATGGATATGAGCTTGCGCAACACGCATAAACACCTTGAGCAACCGAGAGCATCTCCTGCCCACCCGCACGCTGACTCTCAACTCCGACTGATGCGATTTTCGAAAAAAAATCCTCCAGTCATGAAAATTCATGAGCGATCAATACCGACCGAGCAACCATGCAACTTTTTCTTTTCTTTTTTTCCTCCAGTTGGAATTAAACAAAGTTTTCAGAGCGGCGCTGGTGGAAGGCCCATCTGGGCTGGCTTCTGACTCGAGCCGGGCCCTTATCGATCGTGGTGATTTATGGCCATGTGTTATTCAATGAGGAGGACGAAATTTCGTGGATAAAGTCGAAATTTCCTAAATTAAGTCAACATTAAAAAAGACGAAATTTCGTGGATAAAGACGACGCAAATAAAGGGGACATTTTGAGATTAAGGATGGTTGATTAACCCAGTTACCCACAGTCAATTTCAATTTTATTCACGAAATGTCGTCTTTAATCTCTAATTTTCAACTTTATTCTCGAATTGGAAACTTGAAAAAAAAAATTGATCTTTTTTTCCCTTCTTGTGGCCCTAATCCTCTTCCGTACTGAAGTGTGCCTCATTACCTTGTCTGCGGTAAAGAGTCGGGCGAACAAACTCCATTCTTCTTCCTCGACTGTGTTTGGTTTTTATTGCCAATTCTCTTCCAGCCTGAGAGACGGCAGGAATCCCTTCTCCATGCTGAGGCATCAAAAACTGTGTCTGATCATTTTCAGCTTTGTTCTATTATTAATTTCTTTTTTTTTTTTTTTTTTTTTGGACAAGCTGTAACAGCGGTGCGACGAACGTAGAGCATCTTTTTATTAAAAAAAAAAAAAAAAAAAAAATCTGGCAAATTATGAAAGAGGTAAAAACTGAGCAGATTCCCATTTGTCTGATGGCGACCGCCGCTGCGATTCACCTGGATTCACCCTGAGAGTGCAGCGTTACCCCCTGCATGTGTGTGTGCGTGTGCGTGCGTAATCTTGGGAAGCCTGGTCACTCCCGCTAATCTCTGCGCTAATCTCTGGCAAACAATTGCGATCCAATTTCGCCTGACATTGGGGAAAAAGAAAAGTCCGACTGTCCAATTGCGGGACGGATCAGATTCTGGTCCTCCCCGCAGCCTGGACGCAGACGGAGCGATGCTAAAACGATACGCTCTTTAAATTCGTTAGGCAATTTAAACAAAGCGGCTTCCGACGCCGCGGAATTGAAATGTCGGATTACGGCGAGATTAGACCGAGCGAGCAGCGGTGGCGGATCAGCTCTTTTTTTGGGGGGGGGGAGGGGTTTGGGGAAAATCCAAAAAACTTATGAGATGTCATACTTTCGCTTTTGCGCCTTCTGTGGAAAAATGTCACGCCGTTTACTTTTTTCTTTTTCTTTTTTTTTCTTTTTTTGTAAATCTCAAGAGTGAGAAATCTTCGAAAGCGAAAGCCTGGAGCCGAATCCCCCTTTTTCCCCTGATATTTCATTTTTCGGGCTCACCGTTTCTCCACGCTGTCCTGGGTGTCCGGGCAGTCCGTCCTTTCCGGCAGGTCCCTGTTGAGGAGATTCACAAGTTAGTCGCAGCCGCCATACAATACAATTAGCTCCATTTAGTGCGATAAAAGTGCGAGACGCCACCGATTTCCTCAGGTAAAGCCTCTTTGAGACAAAGGCGAGTTCGTTAAGACAAAAGTGAGGAAAAACAACATTGGTGGCCGGGGGACTGGGTAATGGATCTAGACGCAATCAATAGGTGGAAATTACCACTTGTCTCCCGTCTGGAGAGTTGAGGGGTAAATAGGTTCTGCTTCAACGGCGGATCGACTAATGATCCCTCCCCGGAATCGGGGGACCGTTGCCATGATTACTGCGCTCATGATTTCCTTAAATCGAATTAGCCCCGACGAATAGCATTTGCAAACTAGCCTGTTTGGAGGGAGTGGAGGAAAAGAGAACGCCCCGCTTTTTTTGGGGGGGGGGCTTCCTTTAGGTGTTTAAGTGAAGCAAATGGTTCAAATAGATGAAGTGGTGACTCGTCACCCCCCCCCCCAACCCACACCCCGCCCGAAAGGCAGCTTGGAAAGGTTCCAGCGTCCCCGGACGACCCTGAGGGCAGCAGAAGTAGAAGGTAGACGGATGGATGATGGATGATGGATGAGACACTTACTGGAGGACCCTTTGGTCCGGGGAAGCCCACTGGTCCCTGAGGTCCTTGAGGCCCCTGTAGTTTGAAAAGAGGTGGAAAGAAAATATTGTAGTTATCTTGCAAGCAGAAACACACCGTTGGAGTTTTATCCTTCCCCAAAGACACGACTCTGATCTCAGTACTCCCGATTGGGAGCGTTCACATTATCGTGGCATTGAGAGTTTGAATGGCCGAGCTTCAGACAAAAACTGTGCACTTTCAAAATGAGACGGGGAAAAAAATTGAGCAGGAATTTAATGCGCCGGCTAGTTTTTCTCGTCTATTTGTTAGAATGGGTTTTCATTTGTCAAAAGTCTTGAGCGTTCAAATAGCCAGGAAAAAAAAATATTTTAATGGCTCTGATGCATTTGTTGCTTTTCAAGGCACTCAGAGCACTTCACACTGAAAACATTATTCATTCACAGTGGTGGTGGTGGTGAACTGTTAAATGAGGCTGCCGATCAGAGACCATTTTGACCAGCACTAAACATTCACTCATGTTAAAACAAGGCACTGTGGGGGCGAAGCGTCTTGCCAAAGGACACAACAACAGAGACTGGGACGGAGCGGGATTCGAACTGCCAACCTCCCGGTTACTGGACGACCCAATAAAAGCTTTTATTTGTACTTTTGACTTTTTGACTGATGCTTGGCTCGGCCGGACAAACACCTGAGGCTGATAAAAAAAAAAAGAACCCAAACAAACGTTCAACTCATCGGCCCATTGCATCGAAAAAAAAAAGTGTTTTGTATTACGGGTCCTAGACTGGCTAATCCTGCTTTACACTTCCTGTTTCTTCCCCCGACCAGCTGTTCCTACCTGCCCCTGCTCAGATTAGCCACACCTGGGGCTTGTTAACATTCCACTCCGTGTCTATTTCAGGCCATGTGCTCTCTCATGTGCGTCCGTCCGTCTCTGTGTTGTTCCTCACGCTTTAGTTTTTTTTTTTTGTCTGTTTGGTTCTTTTTATTTAAAGCGATTTTTCAGTCGGCCCGAACGGCAAGAGAAATACTGCCAGACCTCAAAGCAAGGAGGCGCTCCAGGCAAAGCAATTATTTAGTAATCAAAAGAGGAGCAGGTTGCAGGTTGTTTGGCAGGCGATGGTCAAAACCTTGAAAACACCAAATCAGTCCAACGAGGCTTAAGAAAGGGGGAAAAAAATCCCAGGAACAAGATGCAAACACGGTCCATAGCAAGGAAAAGGCTGGAACAAAAGCCTGTGTGCACTGATATTTGGTTGTTAAGTTCAGTGGTGTTGGAGCCAAAATTATGAAACCAGCTAACATGTAAGCGCTATTTGAAAGTGCCTCAAGATGCTGCGGCAAAAATGCTCTTTTCAGGAATAAACGTAATGCAATCACTTTAGAATTGCATTTTTTTTTTCTTTCTTAAATAAAAGTAACTATTTTTAGACCGCTGTTGTGTTTTGGTTCAGTATGGGCTCCTTTTAATTTTATACAATCAAAAAAAAAACTGAACCTAAAAGGCAAACAACTATACCAAAGAGGCTAATGTTAAATGCTAACGCTAACGTTATGGTTTCTTCATTTCAGTCGCGGTTTTACATTCTCGACACAATGTCCAAATGAAAGAAATTGAAATGCTAAACCGTAAAGCAGCGGGGGGGTATCTATTAAAGCTCTGACTCACTCTCTCTCCAGGTGGGCCCGGGGGTCCGTCGTTGCCTGCCGTGCCCTGCAACACACAAAACACCGACCCCTTAATGTTTGTCTGCTTGCCCGTTAGCCTGGACTGCGAGCGGGGCTCGTCGCACCTTAGGGCCCGGTTTGCCCGTCGGACCTCTGGCTCCACGTCCTCCACGAGGACCCTACGCAACAAAACGCCGGGGGGGTTAAAACGGCAATGGCGACGCAATACACGTATTGATCTGTCTGGTTTATGAAAGGAGGTGGATGAATGTACGAACCGTTGGCCCTCGCTGCCCTCTCGGACCGGGTTTACCTGCGGTGCCCTGTTAAATCATCAAAGACAGAGCACGGGGAACATCTTAAATTTGCATGAAAAGATTGCATGAAAAAAGGCAAGTCTCCGTTTACATCAAGAATTCAAGACGGCTCCTCAAAACATGCCAAACTTTCAGCACAATATCGGCCGTGGTTTACCCGACAGTTACTCAATGCTAGTTCGCCTTTGAACGCGGCGCTCCTAATGTTATTTATTAGTATTAGTGACAGCACAGTGTGCAACGCTGTTCCCACAAGGAAATCCAGCGGAGCCACCAGCCTGCTTATAAATGCTGCGGAAGTATTTTCCACATTTGGAAGCCAAATGTGGAAAATTTTGGGGGCTGAAAATATTCTAAGCTGAGTGTAGCGCATCCACAGGATTAAAAATAAATAAATAAAAAATATGACTTGGAAGCTCAGCAGCAGTCCATGTATTGATAAGGACGGTAATCTTGACAGCGATATTTTTTTTTTTGACTTATCGAATCCTTGCTGTCCATTAAATCATTTGGATGTGCTTAAAAAAAATCAAACACATGACGTTGCCCTGCTACAACAGTAAATCAAAAGCACACATTTTAAAGGAACAGTGGAAGAATTTAAAGTGAAAACTTGAATACTTTTATCCAAACAGTGTGAGTTCATTTTTTTTTCTGAAAACAAACAAATCAAAACAGGTATATTTTATTTATATTGCTTGGATGTGGTGTTGAGGTGAGGCTCATACCCTGCCGCCTTTCTCTCCATTGGCTCCCGGGAATCCGGGGAAACCACTCGATCCCTGTCAGAGGATGAAGGAGAAATTGAAAAAAAAAAAAAAAATGGGGGGGGGGGGGGGCGTGAGAGGTGACAAAACTAGCATGTTCATCGATTAGCTTACTAGCATGGAACTGTATCTCATTAAGCATCAATATGTAACACGATGATGTGCATTTGAATTCAAAGTTTTCTCCAGAAAAGTGTCGATTTTTTTTTTCAACAGGAATAAAATAAATAAATAAATAAAAACATCTTCCCGCCTTCCCGCAGGAGAACAAATCATATTCAGAAACTTTCCTCTTCCCTGGATTCTCTCCGGTGTCTAACGAGGCGGTGAAGCGCCGAAAGTTTGGCAAATTATCTAAATTTATGTGAGGAAAAAAAAAAAAAAAAACAAAGACGGTGAGCTTAGCGCGAGGAGCCCTGCAAACACGAGACAAGGTGACGGCAGAGTTCTGGGATTAGAGAGCACTGCAGCGCCTCGCCACGCGCCGCATTAGGAATTCAGGAAGCGGCGACTCGCTGCTTTCTTACACTGCGGTCGCACGTTCGCGTGCGGTGCTCCGCCATTATTGTCACCTCGAAGAAGAGGAGAGGGAAAAAATGCCCTCAACAAAACCGCAACGAGTGAATTCATAATTCCACCTCGCCAGAACTGCAAAAGTGACAGCACGATGCCGTTTTTGTTGTGTGTGTTATTGTTTTTTAGATAGTCAAGGCGCGCGCACACCGCGTGTTTATTCACAGAAGTATGAACCAAGGCCACGAACGTAAAGTCGTTTTTCTCCAAACGTCAAGGACGAAAACACGCAGGCCCTGTATCGAGGAACACATTCCGTTTTTCCACTTTAAAAAAAAAAAAAAAAAATGTTTCAATAGCTCAGCTTCGCTCCACTCCACTTTCTCTTTTCTCTTCAATTTTCTTGGCCGCCTCAGCAAACCCTTCGTCATCCGAGAGCAGCTGCTGGTTCCTTTGTCGCTGTTCCGCCCAGGACCGGAAACCTTTCTTGTTTCTTTTTTTTTATTTTTTTATTCATTTATTTATTTATTTATTTTTGGTTGACTCACCTTTGGTCCTTGTCTTCCTGGATAACCTGGTAATCCTGGAACACCCAGTTTCCCCTGAGAGAGACGGCGACAGGACAGAACAATTGAGTACAGTAACAACCACGTGCGCTTGAAAAATTGTTTTTGTTTTTGTTTTGTTTTTTCCCCGCCGTCCTACCTTTTCTCCAGCAGGACCAAGGGGACCGGACTCTCCGTTGGGACCTGACCGGCCTTTAGGACCCTCAGGACCGTCCTCTCCACGAGACCCAAGCATGCCAACCTCTCCCTAAAAAGACACAAGAGTTAGCGAGTTCATTTTGAACCGACTGATTTCCTGTTTGAGAGAATTATTAGCATAGCTGCTGTTGTTGTTGTTGTTCGTGTGTTTTTTTTTTCTTTTTCTTTTTTTCCTTGCAGGCTCGTACCCGGTCTCCCTTGAGTCCCATGTCGCCCTTAAAACCAGGGAAACCATCTTCACCCTGCGTGGAGGGAGAAACAAAACAATCAAAATCAAAGCTGAACTTCCTTGTTTGTTGAGTTTTGCTTTTCTTGCAGACGTTCCTTCAGTTTTTCAGACACATGCGGAGACACAGGAGCTGTGCTTCCCCCTAGTGGCCAAACGGCTGAACAGCACCTCAAACAAGTTAATGAACCTGCAGCTCAGCGCTTCATCAACTCATTTTTAGCTTCGCACCTGCAAGAATGCTGCAAAGTTACGGAGCTTAGAGGGTGTCCAGTTTTCATAAACACATTCATACAATAAATAACCCGAGAGGAAGAAGGAACCAGATGCTCCAATATTCTGTTGGCTTCCTTCTCTTTGACACTTTCTCAGTCTGTTGCCTGTTCTCTCTTTTTTTTTTTTTTTTTTTTAACTTTTCTTAGCAACTCTGATGCATAATGCAGCACAGATCATATCTCAGGCCTGAAACTCACACAGTCAAGTAAAGCCAATCCTTTATTCATACCCACAACCTTTCTCCTCCAGGTTTAGCTTCTGAATCGCTTTTTTTTTTTTTTTTTTTTTATATATATAAATAATTCAATAAAAAAAAAACCTGATGCGAATATCGGTCTTTGTTGAGAGTCCGATAATGTTTTTTTTTTTACAGGGCGAAAGACACTGTATCGATCTTCAATGAAGCATCATGCATATTAACAAGCAACATGGTTTAAATTCTGCAAGCCAGTAAATGACCACTTGGGGAGCTGCCCCGGGGACAGGTGCGGCATGCAAACAGAACACCGTGGAGGCTTCACATTCAAGGACTGAACTGAGGGTTGAAAAAAGAAAAGAAAGGAAAAAAAGTCTCCATGAAGACACAAACACTGACTGAACGTCACGTGACGCACGCCGCTATACCGGTGCAATCCGAACAAGCGGTTTGTTTTCACTTGGCGGAGCGTCTACTTATCATTAAGCGTTGTTGACCAAACTTCATTGATCCTCGCCTAATCTTATATAACCTGGCTGGTAAACAAGGCGCTTAAGACGCTTTTACCTTCTCTCCCTTTGAGCCCTTGAGGCCGCGAACACCGTCGGCGCCCTGCGGGGACAGAGAAAGCGCAAGTTTTAAAACACAACAACAACAACGGGCCGGCGATGTCGCGCAAACAATGGCGAGGAAATCAAACGCACCTTCACTCCGCGAGGACCGGGGTAACCGATGGGACCCTGGGGACCTGCGGGACCCTTCGAAGCAGAACAGAATGCATTTTTATGACGTGTCATGTCAACAGTGTTGGCCAGTAATCTGTTACCAAGTAATCCACTACTGTCATGAAACTACTTTTTTGAGTAACAGAGTAATGTAACGGGATTACTCTGGCAAAAATGGTAATTACATCATCATTACTTTATCAAGTAATGATTCCATTACTTTTCTGGAATATTTTGCAAGCTATAAATATCTCATTGCCCACAAAACGTCTGAAATTTAGAAAAACAACAAAAACACAATGATGTCGCAGATTGGTGTGCGACGACGCACCAAAACAAGCATGGCGGCGACAAAAGAAGAAAAAAAAAAAACAGCGATTGCGTTGGATAGCTGGAAATACAAACGTTATTCTCAGTTGATCTCGTCTAAATTTAAGAACGTTGTGGTTCGCTGTACAGTCGTGTGCAGGAACCAAGAAGTTCTCAACTGTTGCTTTATCTTTTTAAAACCAAAGTGATTAGTATTTAGGAATTAATTACTTATGGAACAAAGCGGTGAAAGAAGTAATTGGATTACTTTTTAAAGGAGTAATCAGTAGTTGGATTACTTTTTACGGAGTGATTCCAACAACACTGCATGTTAAGTGCTGTGTTTGTGCGTCCTGCAAGTGGCAGCCGCTAACTGTACACGAGGCCTCTGGTGCTCAATCCTCCTCCTCCTGGAAAAACCCAAAAGCTACTTTTTCACCGCTGAGCAGTGGCACAAAACTAATCGCAGGTGAATTTGGCTGAGTGCAGCACCGCTGCTCCCTTTCATTGTGACATTTATTCAGAGCCAAACACTCAGGAGAATTCTTTCAAGAACGACAATATTAAAAAAAATTAAATAAACCCCAGAGAAAACTTCCCTCCTACTCATTGACACGCTGCCATTGCTGCAGTGATTTGGATCTCGACGGATCAAGTTAGGTATATTTAGCACATAGCTGCTTTGCTAATCTTGAGTCCGTATGGAATGCCTACGGCTTATTTGGTGGGACTAATGAATTACAAAACATGCACCCCAACGCTCACACACACACACACACACACACACACAACATACCTGCGATCCTTTCTCTCCAGGAGGACCCTCCTTGCCAGGATGACCCTGTTGCACGAGAAGAACGTCGCAATATTTAGTCAACGGTCTGCAAATTCCACTGCAAATACCAACGATGCTAGTGATGTTTGTCAGCGAGGCAACAATCTATGGAAGCCTATGGAAACCTGCAAACACCGGGCTAAGTCAGAAGGCCACACATTTATATCAATTCCAGGTGGGATATTTGGGATATTTTTTTCACTGTATTATTCATGTAAAAAAAAAAAAAAAAACACGTTCTACTCATGTGGTCCACAGTGTGTTATCGCTAATGCTAACTGATGGGATCTCTTCCCGGCTGGATGACTTGATGGATTTATGAGCGGATAACAAATTAACCGCTTCAGGGGGCCGGACCGATGCCGGCTGAGACCACCCTGTCGTCTGCCTGTGTTAGCCCCAGAGTCGTGCTGTTTGCAGTGTCATAAAAAAAAACACAACAACAACAAAGACCCCGGGGGGTCAGGGACGCACTGTAAAGTCAGTTTGTTCAGAGTAAACTGACTTTGTGTGTATACGTGTGTGTGTGTGTGTGTGTGTGTGTATGGATTGAAAAGAGCACGCACAGGAGGCCCGTCAGCTCCGGGTAGTCCAGGCAACCCCGACCTGCCCAGAGGTCCCTGTGTGGCGACAAGAAGAAGCACAAATAAGTCTCAAAACAGGGGTCTCATGACTCATCACTGACAGTTTTGTCAAAATATTCAGACATTTTCCGGCGATAACAGAACACATACTTTTTCACCAGGTGGTCCGATGGGGCCTTGAGGTCCAGGAAGACCCTGTGACACGCAAAACACACGGGAAGGAAGTGAGTCTGTTGTCATAGCGATACCAAGCATGCCACCCAAACACACACACACACACGCAGGCACGCGCACACGCCGGACACACTCAAGAGTTTGTTGGAAGTGCAAACAGTCGAGCGGGTCGAGGAATGTTAAGCTTGTGTCTGCGCGGGCCGAGGAGAAAGAGGGAAGTCCGAGAGCGTTCGGCACGTCAAAATAAATCTGCGCCGATGCAGCTAATTTCTGCTTGGAAGCGGCTACCCGACGCGCGCGCCGGTAATTCGAGCCGGCGGGACTTGCTCCGACAGGTGTGGCGGCCTCGCAGGAATTCCCGCCGGGCGAGGACGGGGATTCTTTCAAATCGATCAAGCTGAAACATTCCCCGGGGGAAAGAAAGTGATGTCGGGAGAGCGCGTGCGGGAGAGCGAATCCAATTCCCATCGAAGCGGAAAGCTAAAAATTCTATTATTCTATTATATATATTCTGTCTTTTGCTGAGAAGGTGTTGTTGGTACATTTGCAATTGTGCCGCGCAGCGACACTTTTAGCATGCTACTGCTAAAGCAGCGCCCTTGCAAACCATGCAGAATGTGGCTCTGCGCTATCCTACTTGAGCTACGCACGCGTCGCCCCCGACGGCAGTTCGCGGCGACTGAACTCGGAGAACTCGATGGCATTTTTGCGTGCCGTTGACCGTCTCACGGTTTGCGCTTCCGTGTAATCCAGGAACACCTGAGGCATCCGGAATTTCTCGCTTCAGCCCTCGAGATTGTGGGGTTTTTCTGTCTCCAGCCGTCGGCTGTTGAACACCCACGGGTAGCGCGTCCGGCAGAGCGCTAGCAACCGTTCCAACTATTTTAGCGAGCCACTGGAGGTCACACTGATTCACTCACCTGTGTGCCGGGGATTCCCTGCTGCCCAGGCGGCCCTGGCTCTCCTTGCGGTCCCTGTGAGAGAACAGAGGGCAGTCACAACAACTCAACACCTGAATTTGAAAGCGCCTTTGTGCTTCTCCACGGAATCTACAACGACACTATGAACAACTTTAGCATAGCTTTAGCTTTAGCATTTATTTTACTTATTACTTTACTTTTACTATATTATACTATATTTTCATACTTTTACTTTAACTATATACTTTTACTATATTATATTATTTACTTTTACTTTATATTATAGCTTATTATTATTTTACTGACTGCAAATCATAATTCAGGCTGTAGCTGTTTTCTTTAAGTGCAGCCAGCCGTCCTCCTCTGAGGTGTCAACCAGAGAAAAGCTGCGCGTCAATAAAAAGCATTTTATATACCGTCCGTCAACGCAACTCCTCTGGGGCAGGGAAACAACCTTTAAACTCCCAGCCGTGCATCTTAAAAAGGGGCTTTAACAGCTTCGAAACTAGAGGGCGTAAATGCGCGGAAACAGGTGCCGTGCGCTCTGCGAGCTCCCTGACTCTCTGCAGTCAATGGAAGGTTTGACCGGGAGAAAGTTGCTCCCACCACCACCACTACCACCACCTACCATGTTTCCTTTTGGACCATGAGGCCCGTCGACTCCGGCGACGCCCTGCGAAACGACAAGCTAGCGTTAGCGAAAACTAGCGATATTGGACGGCGACGGATGCTGGGTGTGACGGGTACGTACGGGAGAGCCGGGAGGTCCAGGGGGGCCGCGGGGTCCGAGCAAACCTCTGGGACCCTGCAAAGGAGCGGAACCAATTGATGATGATAACAATGAGAATAATAGTGATGATTTTTGCTAAAGTGCTAGTAGTCACAGATCACAGATCAGCCTTACGCTCTCTCCAGCCAATCCTCTTGGTCCGATCTCTCCGTCTTCACCCTGGATTGGAAGATAAAGTCTGAATGAGATGCTGGTATTGGAGTGGCTCAGTGTTTTAGCGATTTGATGTGATTTTTCACCATTAATGTTCATAAACTCTGAAAACATCCACCAACGGTTTAATTTCAGATGCCGAAGGTGCAGCTAATGGTGGGGTAGGAGAGTGTGTGTGTGTGTGTGTGTGTGTGTGTGTGTGTGTGTGTGTGTGTGTGTGTGTGTGTGCGTGTGTGCTGGTTCGTTTCAGGGGGTCAAAGGTTAAATACGAGCCCTCCTCCTCCTCCTCCCGAGTTAACAGCCTACAGTACCTGGGGGGGCTGCAGATGACGTAACCTAAAGGTGCTTTGACTTCAGCTGAGGCTCGTACACAGACCACAGGCCCAGAGAGGAAATGGAAGCACTTACTCTCTGTCCGTCCTCTCCGGGAGCGCCTGGGGGTCCCATTGGCCCTAGTTCGCCCTGAGGGTGAGGAAGAAAGCGACTCAGGGGGGCGTGAAAACAGTTGACTTGGCAAAGAGGAATCTTCACGTTTTGCTCTCTAGGATGTGCAATTGCAGCAACTTTTTTTTTCTTTTTTTTTTTGTTATAAATATGGTGTTTACGTCCTAGCTCGTAGATGCTAAAGCGTCACTGTAGGTCAACTGGGCTGGCCAGCACAAGTCTTTACAAAAGCGTAGGGACACGTGACGGATGCAGACAAGCTGGGACGTAAACGGGATGAAATCATTCCGTTGAGTGTCTGGCTGCCAGGCTTCAGCGCCGAGCCATAAACGCTTCCATGTGTCGCTGCTAACACAGGAAAAACATTTTTTGGGGGATTTTTGTTCTTTCTTTCTTTCTTTTTTTTTTTGCTTTACCTGCTATCCGGTGAAACTTTTAAACCAGTTTTCGTTCATTTCTTATGAGCTGAGCCGAGACTCACCCTGTGTCCCTTCTCGCCGGGCAGCCCCGGGAGTCCGTCGAACCCTCTGTCGCCCTGCACAAGAGACATTAGCAACATTAGCAACATTAGCAATCACCCCGGGGCTCGAAATGATGAGGTGCCGGTGCGGAAATGAAGACGCGTACCTTTGATCCGGTCTCTCCGGGCATTCCACGAGCTCCGTCAGCTCCCGAACGGCCCTGAGACACATCGGGCAGTAGATATGTAACTTTAATGTAAATATACAACATAAAATATAATATATATATGTATATATATATATATATATATATATATATATATATGTATATGTATATGTATATATATATATATATATATATATATATATATATATATATATACATATATATAAATACAACACCTCAAAAAAAAAATTTCCCCTGAACCTAAAACATCTAAATTGAACATCCAAGAATCATGAAATAATCGTAACGAGGACACACGACCTACCCACATATCGGCTCACGATTGACTCATGAATCACGCCTCTCTGCATTACCGATTTGCCTACGACTGGTTTAGGTGTATTAGCCAGCAATTAGGTCAAAGACGTTTGGCTCTGGCGGGCGTGACACTTGCGCTGTGCCCACTTTTCCTCCGCCGGCCGGCCCGCTCGCCCGCCCGGGGCATTTTCAGACAGATTACGTGCCCCGGCCATTGATCCGGGGATTGGAGGCAGCGCACGCCTTTAAGCACATATCAAGCAATTGTTTGTTGAACTGGAAGTAAGCCTCTCAGCGTTTGAGCGGCGGCCACGAGTACCAAACAGCCACGCAGAGGGAGGGAGAGAGAGAGAGAGAGAGAGAGAGAGAGAGAGAGAGAGAGAGAGAGAGGGAGAGAGAGGGAGAGAGAGGGAGAGAGAGGGAGAGAGAGGGAGAGGGAGAGAGAGGGAGAGAGAGGGGGAGAGGGAGAGGGGGAGAGAGAGAGAGAGAGAGGCATGTGAGCGCGCACGCACGCACACACACACACGTTTAAAGAAGCACGATGAGCGCCAGCCGGGTCACTGAGTTCACTCACCCTCTTGCCAGATTTGCCAGGTTGCCCTTGAGGACCTTGGATGCCCCGCGGACCCTGCGGAAAAAGGCAAACATCACTCGGTGACTAAACCCCCGGGGGGGGGGATCAAACTACAGTGGAGCCTTTGACGGCGCTGACGGGCTCATAGGCTCATTGTTGTTATGAGTGTCGTCCCGAACCTGAGGGCCGTGGTCTCCGCCTTCACCCTTCAGTCCGGAAGAACCTGGGAGACCCTGATGGAAGAGGACACAAAGCACAGATGAGGAGGAGATGTTTGGGGTTTTTTTTTTCTCCCCTCAACTTGAAGAAATGCAGATATTGTCCCTGCGGCATCGAGGTTGGGGGCGGGGGTGGGGCATAGCTCTGAGCAAACAGCAGATGGCGACATTTAGCTTTAAGGAGACATTCTTGGAGCTTCAGGGAACGTATTAAGCTCCAGGTTTCACTGAAAAACTCACTGCAAACCAGGTCAGAATCACTAAAATCTGGACATATTTGTGTATTCCTTTAGGTGTTCAAGTGTTTCTGGCAATTGTTTCTCTTCTGCATGCTGGAAAAGACTTGCCTCGAAATGTCTCAATTCTGGCGACGAGAACACAAAAAGTTCAGAACTATAATTATAAATGAGCAGAGCGTGGGCCCGATTTCCACTTTTAACGTGACCTTCTCCCTCCTGGCGGAACTCACAGCGTCTGCCACGACGGAGGGAGGTGCAGGCGCAGTCGGCCCCCGAAACTGTCAGCGCTAAATTGTCGGTGTGAGCCGAGATTAGGGGCGCACACTGTAATCTGTCTGCAGACGAGCGCACGTTTGAAGCTTGTGATCTGGCAGCAGGCTGGATATTTTAGGCCCGCGTTGGATCCCGACCGACTTGCAGGAGTGCAAGGTGCGATCAACCGATCAGCCGTGTGTGTTTTTTTAGCTAAAAAAAAAAAGTCAGCAAATGGCCTTTTTCTCTGCAGGTACAACTGCAGCCACATTAGTGTACATCATGATGACCAGCATTTTTTTTTTTTTTTTTTTTAACAGACAGAAATTCTTTTCACCACTTCCTACAGATAAATAGCGGATCATGTATCAACAGGCCCGAAAGAACTGGAGGGGGTTCACAGCTGGTAGCACCTAGAAAACCAAACAGGAAGTGCGGCCACTGGGTTGCAACATCAGCAGTCGGTTAATTAGTTGCAAAAGTCCTCGACAGAATTCATTGATCTCGGTTCCTTCGAGGAAATCTGCACATTTTCATCAGTGAATTTCAAAATAAAATGATTAAAAAAAAAAAAATACCAGAGAAAATCTGTTTGGTGCAGCATAACTTCGAGCAAAGACGTGGGAAACTCACCACTGGTCCAGATCTTCCTGTCAGACCCATCGGGCCTGGTGGTCCCCTCATGGCCAGCTGCAGTAAGACAACAAACCGGTTTAAAAGACTGACCCGCTATGTCAATTCTCTGCAAGATTGTGTGAAAAAAATAAAGAAATAAAAAAACTGTTTTTTTTGTATCATCAAAAAGCAGCCTTTCATTCTGCAATAGCTGCGGCAAAACCTGATGTTGGCTATTGTATTGTCTGTATTTCAAGGGGCTCTGAATGAGTCGCCTTGGTCATCAAGAGATGACCAACTCCTCATGTGTGTCACATGACATCTTGCATCAACACTGTCTGATTTTTAGTGGGTATCCACAAGCACTCAGGCAGGGGATTCCTTCCAGCCCACCTGTCCGTTCAGCCCACATCACACACGTGAAGACCCCCTTACCCCCCACCCCCCTCCCCCCAAAGTATTTTTAACATTCTCTCCATTCAGTCTGTCCATCTGTTCAAGGTGGTCTTTTTATGTGGTTGCCCTGCAGCCGGCTCAGCTCAGCCGCTCTCCTTTTAGCCCTGCAAGGCCAACAAAACGCCGTGTCTCCCACCCCACCTCCCCACCACACGCCACCCTCTTCTTCTCACTAATGTGTGCAGGGAGCCCGGCTTGGCGGGGGTGGAACACACTTCTCAAACGTCCTGGGCTACTCACCCTGGCCTGCGAGAGGATGGCCTGAGCCTGGGCCTCCTGGGCCGACACCACCGGACCCTTCTCGCTGTCCCCGCCGAATCGGAACTGTTGGACAAACACAAGACCAGAGTTGCTGGGTATGATCGCCGGCGGTGATTCCGCGTCACCGTAAGCCGGTGCAGGTGTGTTATTAGGGGCTTACTGGCAGCATCAGCATGGTACCAGGGGGCCCAGCCACACCGTCGGCACCAGGCAGACCAGGACGACCAGTAGGACCCTGCAGCAAAAAAAAAAAAAAAAAAAATCAGACGCAATAATTTCAATGAAATTGTTAAAAAAAAAATTTGTTGTCAATTGACAAAAATATGCACAAAATATGCAAAAATTCCACATTGAATTGATGAAAAATCACCCACAGCAAAACAAAATACAACAAAGTCTGGATCTGGATGGAATGAACAACCTGGCCGCCCTCTATAAAACAGCCATTTACATATGCAAACAAGCCCCCAGTGGAAGCAATGTGGAAGGGGAAAAAAAACAAAAAAAACAGGGCGCACACACGCACACACACACACACACACTGTGCGGCAAGACGCTCGAGAGGTGAACCGTTCTTCATTCACGTGCTCCTCCTCCTCCTCCTCCTCCTCCTCATGCGGCTCACACAGAGTGAGCCTGTCCATCGGGTAAAACCGCGCCACTGTCCGCACTCCAAAACCAACATCCCCCTCCAGGAATTTGTGCGAGTGTGTGGCACAGCGAGTAAAGAGTTAAATTTAGGAATCATTTTTTTAAAAGATTGATTTTTTTTATTTTTTTGGAGCAAGACTTGAGTTTTTGAATGTTGTGATACTGCTGTAAAATGTCCTTGCCATCTTATTCTATGGTATTCTATTCTATGATTAAACTTTTAATGGGAAAATCAACTTTGAACACCTGCCGGTCTAATATACATACAAACTTTTTTTCCGTTTGTGTGGAAATTTCTTGCACTATAGCTGTAGATATCGCATGAAGTGCTTCCTTGAGGCATTGAGGAATTGAGGAACTGAACTCACTTCATGAGTTCAGTTCCTCAATGCCTCAATGTGTGAACACATCGCCTGTGTGTGTGTGTTTGTGCGTGCGTGCGTGCGTTACCTGGCTGGCACACTTCTCATGTTTGCTTTACCTAGATTTAACAAATGGGTCAAACGCGTCAATTCACGGATCTAAGTTCGCACCCGTCCCATCTGCTGTACAAACGACAGCGTTAGCTATATCACGCAGTAAAAAAAAAAAAAAGGCAACTCACCCTCTCACCAGGATCTCCGGCGGTGCCTGGGGGTCCTTGAAGGCCAGCGGGGCCAGGAAGACCCTTAGAAAAGAAAATTCCAAATTCATGTCAGCATTTCTGCTTTGCTCCTTCGTGAATGTCACCAGGAAATCTGCTTAGGTACAAAAGTGAAAATATGTTTTTATTTTTTTTGTGTGTGTTTTTTTTGTTTTTTTTACAATAAACCTACAGATGGGCCAGAAGGTCCAGGTGGTCCTTCAATCAGCATTCCCTTTGAAAAAGAGAGAAAAACAATAAGGAGTCATCAGCAGCAGACAGACATCAGCATGAGGATGAGGGTAAATCTTCAGTCATATACATTTGCATTGGTAAAAACAGGCCAATTGCTTTAAGAGCCTTCAAAAATCCTTTGTGGTTTGCACAACATTTAACGACTTTGCACGGAGTGACGTGATCATATCAAGGTCGGGGCATTACTGGTTCAATGACGGCCGGCTCGCCCTTCTCTCCCTTCTGCCCATAGACTCCTCCGGCACCTGCGACCTGCGGATACAGAGCACAGAAGGGGCGACATCTTCACACGGCAGGCCCCCTTTTCCAAAGGTGAATGTATTTCAGTCATGTCTGAGGAGGCAACTCAGCCATAGGAGAGGGGGAGCGTGTTAGTGCTTGCCTCGGAGTCGTGCGCTACGCCACGCGGGCGACTACTTTCTCCAAGCTACGCACACACAGAGAAGTGAGACGACATCACGGAACAACGGCGACAGGCGGCGACGTGTTAGTCGTGATGCGCAAGGAGTTGGCCCTCGGAGGGCGACGTTGCTGCGATTGCGTTGCGTTTGCAGGGGCGGGGCGGCCGGCGGACGTGTTGCGGTTGTCGTGCAAAACCGCACCGGGAGACGGGAAGGAAGCAGGGATCTCGGAATGAAGCGTGGCTTCAAAAGAGGGCCTGAGTGCCGCTTCTCGGGTGCAAAGGTGTGCAAGGTGGAATGTGGAGGGAGGTCTTGGAGGGAGGAGTGGAACCGCAGGGAGTAGGCGATACCAATGAAGTCCCCACCCTCTAAAGGGTGGGTCTAATGTTGGGTCTAATGTTGGGTCTAATGTTGACTTAACTTCTTGTCATGACAATGTGAGAGATGTGTTAGATCAGTAGTTTTCAAAGTGGGGGCCCTTCAAGGGGTGCTTGGGCGGAAAAGAAAAGCTATGCAGATAGATAAAAAATAGAATAATTATCAAATATATTCAATATAATCTAATCATTGTTTAATCATTATTTTTAAACACAAAGTAAGCTAGGCTACGTAGTGCAAAATGGACAGGTTTGTGACCTGAGACCAAAGGAACAGACCAACAGTCCAGCTGTGGAAGTCACTGCTGCTAAGCATATGTTAAGTGTGGCTTCACAGCCATACCAAAAAATTGTATGAACCTGTAAGTTGGTGGTATTCTTATTCCCAACAAATGTAACAATTATTGAATAGCAAACAAAAGTAAGAAAAAACATTTTAAAAGTTGATGTTTCTGTACATGGACCAATCAAAGCTGCTAAGTGATAAGTGGGCGGCGGGGATGGGAGGGTGCGGATGGGTTGCAACTCTGTCACGGGAGATGGAAAGAGGGGGACAAACTGGGAAATAAAGGTGAAGAAGTGGAAAAAAACCAAAACCAAAAAGTCTCCAACGTCAGGACAACACAGAGGCAGGCACGTTCGCTATCACAGCCGTCAGTCGGTCGGCAACCAATCACGCAGCAGCGTCCACACCCAAACACGAGACACCAAGCGTGCAAACCGGGAGGACGGGAGTGAGGCGAGGGTGAACCCAGAAAAAGGAATCCGTGCCATGCGCGCACCCCTGCCTCGGCGGGCCGGGTCGAGGGGTGCGGAGTACTTACGCTGCTCTCCGTTTCGGTTTCGGCGGCGACCCCGGGCCCCACCTCGTCATCGTAGGTCCCCGCCTTGGGCGCGGGGGACCCCGTGCCGTACTCGTCGTACGCCCCGTAATCATACAACCTGCCGTCGGCCGTCCCCAAGTCGTACTCCTTTAGGTCATATTCCTTAAAGTCGTACGATTCGGTGCCGGCGGCCGACTTGTCCGCCGTTTCGGGGGCGGCGGTGGCCTCCGGGGCGATGGGGTCGGCCTCGGCGCCATACGCACCGACGGCGTCCTCCTCCGCAGCCTTTAAGTTTGTTACCGATCCCAAGGGAGGGGTGGGCAGGGAAGTAAACGGTAAGTAAGCAAGGAAACAATGTTAGCGAAGCAAAATGTTCGACTTTAAAGGTGTCGTCAGAAGCAGCATTACGAGCAAGAAGTATTTTGCAGACTATCACATTGTAAACGGTAACACCTTACTTACAATTCAGAGGCTGTCCAATCCAAAGTGGGTTGAAATAAAGTGTAAATAAAGTGTTACCATAGTGAGTCAAATCAATAATCAGCGCTTTTTAAACTTTAAAAGACTTCAACAAAATGCAAATGAATCAGTCAAATGATCGTAGAACTTGTGCACATAATACAGAGCGTTTTTTTTTCACAAGCTCAACAAATTAGTGATCCCAGAATACAATTTCAGTCCCTTTCGCGGGCGCTCCGTATCCGGCACAAGTACTACGAAGCACGTTTCAGCAGGTCAGTCATTTTTTTTTTTTTTCTTTTGTCTTTCATTCCAAATTTGCGGATTTAGCTTTGGGGAGCGACAGAATGGGCGCAATTACACAGTTGCTGTTGGCAGCGATGGCATATTCCAATTTGCCCCTTGTGGAATCGCACCCGCTCTGTCGAGCTCCCCGGGGGCCAGAGAGTGCACATTGGTCGCCGTCCGGCTGCGAAGGGGGAGCGCGGCTGTAGTTTAGATCATAGTTCTCGGGGAGGGAATCAGCAGAACTAGTGATGGTAAACTAAGCTCCCGATGTGATGGACGGGGCGTGTATGGGATCATTTTCATTGTTAGCAAGAACTGTGGGCCGAGAGAGGCTCTGCAACGCGACACTACATCAAATTGCTGTTTGACAGTCAGAGTATGATGGATTTTTTTTTTTTTCTTCTGCTTCCAATTTTCATTGCTCGTTATCAGTGAATGAATACCATGACTTCCTGTTTGTGTTTTCTACTTCCTTTCATATCCATAGATCCCTTTGAAACTTTACACACCTTACACACAGGCCTTCTTAAGAGTCCCCTACTATTAGACACACGTTTAAGTCTTCCTAATGGAAAAATAATGCAGAGCCTTCATCCGTCCATCAGTTCTGCCGCACGCCAATCAAAGACGCATGACCGAGCAGCCGCTGTCTTTCTTGAATCGTGCGGCTCCAAACCGTTTACTTCCTCGGATCGGGTTCCTTTTTCCCGGATAACACTTCGCAAAACACCGAACGCCGGGTTCGTGAAAAGCAGTTGAGAGCAAAGAGACGTGGAGGGAAAAAATAAATTACCTCAGGGGCTCCACCGGTGGCAAAGGAAGACTGAGTTTGAGTATCATCTACAGTTCCGTAGTCAATGCCTGTATAATCTCCCTCTACAATGTTTGGCTGAGTCATGTTGAGAAAAGGAAAGAAATATAAAGCGAGGGTTAATTCGAAGGCTCGCAACAGGTTATTTGCTAGCTAGCTAGCTAGCTAGCTAGCTGGCTGGCTACAGGCCACTACATCTACAGAGAAGAGGTTAGAGAGCTCCGGGGTCTTCCATCACAGATTTTCCCCCCCTCATGACGGGAAGATCTTGATGGGATTTTGTCTTTTTTTTTTCTTTTTTTTTTCCTTTGAACTTTTACCCTAAAATTGCCTCGGGGTCGAGCTGGCGCTGTGGCCTGGTAGCCAGGAATCTGACGTTTCTTCTTAGCGGCAAACTTTTTAGCCGGCGATTTTTTGGAAGCCAAGAAGCTTAAGGGCTTGGCCTTAGATTTACTGAGGGACTTTCTGCTCCTCTTCTTTTTCACGGAGACACTACGTTTCTTTCTCTGGAAGAGGTGGTGGCAACAGAAGAACACCAAGACAAACATGGAACATTCAGGAGTGGAAACGAGTCGAAGGCCCAATCCCCAACGGTTGTTGTTGTTGTTGTGGTTGTTGTTGGGTTTTACATGATCACCCCCCCCCCCCCGATTCAATTCATTTTCAATTCGTCTTCTGGGAAGACCGAGAAAATTAGCCCTGCAAATACTTTAGCATGGGTAAACCATCCTTTAGAAATGCAACAGTCCCAGACAGTCATCATCAACAACAACAACAACAACAACAACAACTACAACAACAAGAGGACATTTAACATTCAAGCAAAAAAAATCTTCCAAGCTACCGCAGAATGCAGCACTTCCACTGCTAAGTTATGATCATGGCTGATATTTCATAATGCACACAATAGTTTTAAAGATCTGTCAGAGTGCAAAATAAAGAAGAAAAAAACAAACAAGGGGAGAACAAAGCGGGCAGCACTTTTCCGGCGTAATTAGAAACAGCGGCCACATAAAAAAAAAAAATCGACACGGGAAGGCACGACACGCGGGTTGTTGCACATGCACACATCGCAGTTCCCCCCACAAATTCGCAATTATGACTCGGTCCTCTTGCGAAGCAGGCTCTTTTTCACTGGTTCTACAGGAAAACGCAACACTGAGAGACACGCACGGGGACACACAAGACACGTTTTCTTTTTTTTTTTCCTTTCCGTTTTTTAATTTACCTGGGGCTCGGCATACTCATCCGTCGGTACGGTGTCTGTGGCTCCCTCAGAGTAATCATAGAACTGAGAGTAATCTAAATCATCAGTAGTGTACTGGAGGAGGGAAGGAGGGGGAGGGGTCAGACAGAAAGGGTGAGATAGGGAGGGGGGGGGGGGGAAGAGAAGGCTTTGTGTTAGCGTTAGCGTCGAGATGATTGCACGTTGCACAGATCATCCTGAACACGAGTCCATGTTCAGACAGGCAAACAGTGTTACAGAATGTTTCATGGCAAAACTGCAGTGACGGGAGGGGGGAAAAAAGGAGGACGGTTAATTCGTCAAACATGGCATCAAGTTGAAATGCCATCGGCGGATTCACAGCGGCGGGGGCGTTCGGATGTCAAAGAACGGGCTCTTCTACCAGACAAGCAACTGCCGGACGGGAGGGCGGAGGGGGGAATAAACAAGTGAATGGATGTGGGTCAGCGCTGGCAGCAGATGGGCCGTTTAAAGGCTCGTAAAGGGAAACAACGGAGAGGAATCAAAGGCAGAAGAAAAAAAAAAAGCAGCACCGCTGCGTTCCGGGGATATCGTCATGGAACTTTCGCACTGCAGGCATGTAAATTACACACTTCGGCTCTTTTCTCTTTCTTTTTTTTTTTTTTTTTTTTTTCTCAGCTCCGTCAAAGGGCTCTCATTTTTTTACAAAAAATCCTCTCTTTGAGGCGGGGCTTAACTTACTCGTTGCTGCAGCAGGTAAAAAAAAAAGGCAAAAAGGGGGTGGGGCGGTAGGAGGTGAACGCCTCAAAATCGGACGCAGATGGGATTAAATGTGTGAGGCGTTAGGCGTTGAGCACCGTGGACGCTGCAAGCGATTCGCCCGTGCGTTGCCTCCTCGCTCGCTTGCAGCTTTGTTTCGTGCTCACAGAAATCTGAAAACCTCAGAATCAAAACAAAAAAAGCTTTTCCGTATTTTGGGAAATGAGGTCAAATGAGCTGCTTTTTTAACTTAAATACGATTCGATTGGGCAGAAATGAAATCTATAATTACACCAGAAGTACAGCTGGTAGCCGTTCTCTGTGTGTTTATTCTTTGACCCGGTTTTTCTGACCTTTCCGAAATGTGGCAAGAAATCTGAATACGATTCCGTAAATTCTTGTTTCGGGTGCATCTTTTCCCGTCGCGTTTGCAAGAAAGCTGCACAGTGAAGGTTAGCGAAGGTTTCCCAGGACGGCACAACTAACCTCCTCTGGCTCCTGGGCCTGCAGCGAATCACTGTGTGGGGTGTCACAGTCCGGGCTGTAATGTTCACAGTAGTCAAAGGCCGCCTTGGGGTCGGGCACGATGAGGAGCTGCTGGATGTCTCCCTGCGGAAGTAGGAGAGAGAAAAGAAAACGACGCTGGAGTCAGATTCACCGGGTGCGGATGCGGCAGACACGTCACTTTATACACACACACACACACACACACACACACACACACACACAGGGCACAATAAGGATGATTTCCAGCACCGAGAGACGACGAGCGGCTTCCCACACCCACTCCCACACGCCAGGTGTACATTAAAACGCCGAGGCTCCGCCCCCTGTGTTATGGAGGCGGCTCGGAATTAAATCCCCCCCCCCCCCCCCCCCGCTTTGTGCGCGGCTCAGACTCTTTGTAATCACCGCTATCGGCGCCTTGCGGTTTGCCGCTGCGAAATCAAAATGGGGACGAGCCCCACCAGACAGAAGCCGCACCTGGCGCAGCTGTGTGTCCAGTCAACAGTTTGTTTTTTTTTGTTTTTTTCCAACTGATGCATTAGAATGGAAAACGTAGGCAATTCATGAAACTTTGCAATCAACCTTTATTGCTGCGAGTTTTCGGAGGCTTTCAAAAAAAAGATTAGCATTAATAACAGCTTAAAATACAAAATAGAGAACGCTACACACACGCACAACACCGCCCAAGTCCAGCGCTCTTTGACCCAGTCTTGCCCTGTTGTGGTTCAGTTCCAGACACAGGTGAAAGCATCTGGATTTTTCCGCGCACTCTGTAATTGCGAGCGCCGGGTTCCTGCTGGCCGACCTTTGTGAAGGCAGCCGAGGGGGGCGGGAGGGAGGGGTTGTTCCCTGAAGGTCAATGGGACGCATAGCTCGAAGCGCGCGCGAGTGTTTTGGCAGATACCTGAGGCCCGAAGGTGAAAAAAAAAAAGAAAAAAAAAAAATCCTGGCGCGCTTGTGTAACGTTAAAAGCGAGAGAGAGAGAGCGAGAGAGAGAGAGAGGAGAGACGGCCGGCGGTGAGGCGCTTGAGAGAAGCGGAGCAAGCAGCGGCTTGTCAAGAGAATGCATCTTTTCTTTCTTTTTTTTTTTTTTTTTCAAACTACATCTATGGATCCTCAGCGACTCAATGTAAACACACATGTGCTAAGGCTTGCCCCATGGGTGGGCGGGGGGCCGGGGGGGAGGAGTCAGAAAAAACGAAACGAGCGCTGCTCCCTGACACTTTCTCTGCGCCACCTTCCATCAACGTCCCACCGCACGGCCGTCATCTGACAGTATGCGGGGTCCCCGCCCGGGCGCCTGCCGGTGGGCGGAGCCGTCGGGAGACTTTGCTTCTCACGCTGCTGCCTCGAAAATAATAGAGAGCACATGTATACACACACATATAATCTGTGTGAGTTTCAAGCTAGATGCGGAGGACCTGCACACCGAGCTTGTAACAGGATTAGAGGCGGGCCCTTGTTTGGCTTGCCTCAACACAGCTCCATTGTTCAGTGGGTCAACGAAACCACCCCTGCTCACACTAAACTAGTCCACCGAGGGCAAAATCTCACTTGTTTTTTTTTTTTATTGATACATTTTCTTTTGACGGTTTTCCGCCGTCCAACCAGAAGCCCCGCGAGCCGAGCCAGAAAAAAAAAAAAAGAGCCGGAACAAAGCCCATGTTGTCTTTAGTTATTTATTTATCTTTTGTTAGCTAGGAGTCCGCGTGCTTCGAACCAGTTAGTAGCATCAAGAAAGAAAAAAAAAATCTTATCCGGCAGCTCAGGAAAACGTGTTTTGAATTATTTGCTCACAGGGCGGCTCAGAGATTCGCAGGAAGTGAAGGAGAGCGTCCACTCAGCCGCTGTAAAACAGCCAGCAAAGGCGAGACAAAGCTGTTCAGGCCCTATGCTTTAGCCAACCTGTGAATGTGTGTGCGTGTGTGTGTGTGTGTGTGACAGAAAGAGAGAGATCAAGCCTCGGCCTGAGTCAAGTTGACATGTATTACCTCATGTGTCACCCCAAAGACCAACAGTGAATGCTTGAACTCTGCCTACAGTCGGCTCTCATTAGTCTGCAGGGTCTGTGAGCCCAAGGTCTGCACACAAACAGGCCGCAGAGACACAATGTCGACCCCCAGACTGCACAGAGCGACGCTACTTGGGGTAGCGTGGCTCCGTTTCACAGCGTCGCAAATAAATGCAATTGCAAAGGGGGGGTGGTGGGGGTCACAGGGAGACAGAATGGAGTGTGGTTTGGCTGTTTTCATCACACAAAAGAAAGTCAGAGAAACAAAGCCTCAGTGTTCAAAGAGCCGCTATCACAGAGTCATAATTTCTTATGACACTAATTATGGTTATCATACTTTTGTGATAACGAGAAAATCAAAGATTGCAGAAGCAGACTGAACTTCAAATCAAGACTCAAACCGACCCCTGGCGCAGGAAGGGGTCGACCGAAGAGGGATCCGTTGGGGAGACGGGCCGGGATTTGAAGGGAGCAGCCGGGACGGTAAAGGATGTTATGCGCTGGGAAACACCTGGGGAGAGTTACGCCGAGGCTCGGAGGCTGTCTTCCATTGTGGGCCGCTGAGAAGGAAAAAAAGCCCTCGGCAACTTGGAGAAAAGCCAGAACGCAGCGCGCGGTGCACAAAACAGTGCCGGGAGGCTGCGGGGGTCGAAGGTCACCCAGGGAAGAGGCCGAGTGAGAGGCACGAGGAGAGATTGACAGCCGAGATGCAAAATAGTGAAAATGCCATGTAGCGTCTCCCCACTGTTGACATTTGGGATTCAATTGGTTTGAAATAGTGTTGTCAAAAATATCCATATATCGATTAAATATCGATGTTCAAAACTAAAAACGGTTCAATGTGATTTTTCCGTAGCACCGATATATCGATACTTAACGCGCGCCGGCGCCAACGCACACACAACTTCAGCGCGATCTCCAATATCCCCGCCCACCCCCCTATCGAAAATCGATACTTTCCAACATATCGCGTCGAGGTCTGAAATCGAGTATCGTGACAGCACGAGTTGGAAATACAAGAAAACACATGACGGTCAAATATGAGCCAAATTGCTTTGCTCTCAACACGACCGCTTTTAAGAAAATGGAAAAAAAATAGAAAAAAATAGCGGGTAAGAAAAAATAGATCATAAAGTACAGATGCCATAATTATGGCTGCATGGACCCATTCACCTCCCTCCTACTGACCACAAGGCACCATGGGATATTTATAAACAAGAAGGGGTTCAGAGGTCGGAGCCCTGCACGGTCAGTTTGAGTTGCGAGAGGGGGCACTCAGCACGGAACAGCGCTGCTCCTGTGACTCCTTTGCACCCCCCCCACCCCACCACCACCACCAACCCCAACTAAAACGCCACTACTGTAATTACAGGGGGGAGTTTAGTGCATTACGGGCAAAATCAAAACACAAGCGCTCGTCGCCGTCGGCCCTTTGACATACCTTTGCCCGGGGCTACGTGCCTTTAGATCAGTCATAGCCTGGCTGTAATTAGACAACACCCGTGCAACAATCAGTCACCCCCCCCCACGCCCCACCACCCCCACTCCCCACCCACCAACCCCAAACACTACATGAGTCAGTGTCCTTCCGAGCGAATGTTTCCGAATGAAACGGTTGTCTGTCTTACAGGGCTAATGATAATGTTTGCATTTCCAGCTATCAAACGCAATTGCTGCTTTATCTTGCAAAATATCTCAGAAAAGTAATGGAATCGTTCCTTGATAAAGTAATTATGATATAATTACCATCTTTGCCAGAGTAATCCCGCTGCATTACTCTGTTGCTTAAAAAAGTAGTTTAATTACAGTAGTGGATTACTTAGTAATAGATTACTCGCCAAACACTGCACAAATCCGTTGTGTTTTGAGACCCATCTGATGGACTGGTTGCGGCACCTCGACCCGATGTGGCAGCGAGGTTCTGCGAGAGGCTAATGAGCCTCCCAGACGGAGAACACAGGGAACGAATTCGAGGAGCCGATAAAAGCAGGTAACATCAGCCAGGCGCGAATAGACAGTCTCATGACTCCGGCGCAGTGGGGAGGGTGGAGGAGGAAGGGCAGAAGGAGAGGTGGCGGAGGAGGTGAGCGAGGCGAGAGTGCGCAGGGGGGAGAGCAGGAGTGGAGGAAACCAGGAAGGCCCGATGAGGCAATGAAAGGCTCCCATTCATTCGCCAGCCAGTTCCCCTTTTTGCCGCGGTGGTCGCCAACCTGAGACAGGTACGCTATGAATGGCCGCTTATGAAAAAAAAAAATGCGGGTCAGCTAGCGAAAACAACTCCGGGGGTGGGGGGGGTTTGAGGGGACGAAAAAATGTTCAATTGGAAGATTATTTTTGGGATTAAATCTAACCGCCCATCATCAGTGAAGTAAACTATTTCAAACAACATCCAAATTTTTATGGCTAAAAAAAAAAAGAAATAATGCAAGTCAGCTAAGGTGTATGTAACACGAGGCGTATGTCAGAACAAGCTAACAGGTAGAGCGCTCGGAAAGAATCATCAACATTGGATGAGTGTAACTCATTCACCCAAAAACCAACTCATTTATTTTCTTATTTCAATCTCCGGCTAGAATTCAGAGGGAGAAAAAAAAAAAAGGCCAAAGTATTTCCTTCCCCCGTGTATCCCTGCACGCACAGGGCCCCGTGGATCTCCACGGAGAGCGGGGACAGAGAACAGACAGGAGAGCTGTTCCAAAAACCACACAGTGAAGACCCTGTTAACCGACTTATGGCTCCAATTTTAGCCTTCCACCAACCGTCCTCTCAGTGGACACACTGTTCAGCGCTAACGGCGAGTTCAGGGCCCCTCACAAATATAATCCCAACTGCGAGGGCAAAAATTGTACCCTTGCAAAACATAAGGATGTGTATATATAAAGACATCACAACATCGGCCATTGTTAGCGTTTGGATTTCGCCGCATGTTTCAGGACCAGGCAAGGACACAAAGCGCGGAGGCAGCCGTGGCGTTGCCGCGGCGAGCGGCCATCCCAACGTGGCATCAGAAAAAAAAAAAGCCGGTCGGTCATTTAGTCTGCAAACATGGCAGCAGTCCGTCCACAGTAAACACAGCTTTTCCACTCAGCCTTGCAGTAACCTTGTGTGCCAGCCGTGACCACCAGTGTCACGTCATCATAGCCGTCGTCTATTGTTGCTCTACTGTCTGACCTGCCAGTTTTCAACTTGGTGGGGGTGAGATGGGGAGGGTAGTGAACCATAATTACAAAAGTAGTCACAAACTGGCACAGCCACTTGAATACAAAATATATGCTGAGGCTTTGCGTAGGGACGTTAACAATCAATCGCTTATCTATTAATTGTCGATCAAGAATTTCATCGATTAAATAAAATGAATCGCAATGAATTGAAAATTTTTACATGTTTTTTTTTTTGGTTGTTTTCGAATGTAAAAATGACTCACGTTGTCCCTCAACGTTATTTAAGGGTTAAATAATGTGTTCCTTGCACATTTTTCACAGTGAAATTAAGGTCCTCAGGAAAAATCGCCTCATATCAATCATCGTTAATCGATCGATAAGCTCAATCAACGAATTAATCAATTAATCAATAATTTGCATCTCCAGCTTTGCGACTGTATTTACTTTTTATTGTTTGTTGCGGTCGCTTTATCTAAATAAGGAAAAGTAAAAAGCAAAACAATTACAGCAACGGGCTTGCGGTTGCACACTTAAGTTCCCGTGTAGCTACTCCCTTTGTACGATGAACGACTGGGCAGAGAGTTAAAAAAAACTTTGTCAAAGAAATGAGCACTCAGCAACAGGGCATCAAGAGAAATAAGCAATAATCACGAGTGGCTTCTGTCTAAACTCCAAACAAGCCAACAGCACAGCAGACTAAGAGGGAACCAGCTGATAATCATCACATTCGTCATACAATATAATCCTCATTCTTATGAAGTCATTATTCTCAAAATATCAATTCAGCATAAAGAGCAATGGATAAGATGGAAAGTTTATACATCAACACAAAGCAGAACAGCCGAGATATAGGGCCTCAAATATCTGTGACATATGGACCGTATCCGCTGTGAGACTCGGCCCAACATCAAAAGAACCGAAAAAAAAGAAAAAGAAAAAAAAAACCCTCTGCCCCGGACTTGTCTGACTGTCTGATCTCCACATTCTTATTCAGCCAGCACGAGAGAGGCAGAAGCGAGTCGGCGGAAGCGAGAAGGGAAGAATCAGACGCACACTCAACAGTTGGGCGCCAACGTGCCCACACACGGGACAGTGCGTCGCCACAGACACACAAAACTCCCAAAAACCCAGCGCGCCTCACCTGGAAAACCTCCTCATCCAGGATCCGGGTGCCGAACACGGTGATGCCGTTGGTGTAGATGGTGGGCCGCTCGCTCCTGAGGAGGGGTTTGCTGATCTGCTTCTTGCAGTCGACGACGATGGTGACGGTCTGCTTCTCCACGCTGATGGCCACGCGGTGCCACCTGAAGCGGAGACAAAGAGAAAGGTCTTTGCTTTTCCTCCCGTGACGTTCAGTGGAGCGTCATCACTGATTCTTAACAACGCTCAGTCGACGGCCTATGCCAGATTCAGCCCTCTGTTTGTCGCCCCCTGTTGAGCTGAGCTATCGCGTATCAGAGATTTTTTCCGAAGCTGTTTCGTTTATTTGTTTTTTTTTGAAAAGTAGGTCAAGTTAAGGATGAACGCATGGCTGGAGACATATACAATTGGAAAACTGACACGGTGTGAACCTTTAAAAAAAAGTTTGTGCTCGTAAAAAATGTAAAAAATGCGCGTAAAATAATTTCACAGGGAACGTCAACACCAAACTTTCAACCAACTCCCAAATACGGATACATCGTGACTGTTTCCGCGCCGCGGCGCTCCGGAGGGGCCGATGGGAAGACGCGCCGCAAACGTAATAATACATCGCTAATTGATGCAAGGGTTAACCGAGGTCACACGTGAGTCTGACACCTCCCTCGCCTCTGAACCGCTCGCCGCTGCACTTAAGGGCTATTGCATACCGGGCAGCGGCGAACCACATTCTTGCCCCCACACTCTGGCCCTGTTTAACACGGGATTACACTCATTAAACTCCAAACTTAATCCTCCTTCTGGGTTACTCGGCATGACAGACATGGTGAACATTGTAGAAAGTGTGTGTCAGGATCCAGGAAGGCCTGCCCTGGCGGAGCGGGAGGCGCACAGTCAAAACATTGTTCCGAGCGGAGAGATGAGACCGGGCAATACTGGAGCACCCAGATGCCCATAGAGCGGCGCTTATCTGTATATTAGCGCGTTCATTTGTGCATCGCCGAACAACAACGGGCCCTTGCAGATTAGGAGGAAAATAAAGGTAGAACGCTCCCTGGGCTTAGCAGTGCAGCAGGAAGGATTACTTCTCGCCCAATGTGGAAGAAAAGAAAATGTTGACTTTAAAAGATTTAAAGCGTGTCTGACAGTGCGAAAGAAAGTTAGCTTTAGCCGTTATGCTGCATGTATAGAGATATTTTAATGAAGTGGTTCTTACGAAACCCTCCGATTCAACTGTTTATTGAAAGAAAAAGAAAAAAACAGAAGGCTCACCTCATCCACAACAATGCTGTGCCACTTTCCGGCTTTGTGTACGCTTATCGCTAACAATGAATACATCCACGGGAACCGCAAGCGGCACACCGCCTGAGCTGCAGCCGCCGAGGATTTAGCCGAGGCCGGGTTCTGGAATGCATCCAGACCCAGAAGAGTTAAAAATCCTCGGCGGACAGCGCTGCTCCTTAACAGCAGGTCACAAAAACTACAAACTGGACCAAACAACCCCCGACAAGAGGGACACAAAGCTGGCTTTGTTGCAGCCCCGCATGCAAAGCAGACTTTTAGCTGACATGAGACCCGGAGGATTTTCTAAAGTTCCCGCTGTCATGATAACGGTCGGAGAAACGTTGTGACCAGGTTACGGACTCCTCTCGCAAAGCTCATAAAACAAATTGGCAGCAGATATGAGGCATGCAAGTGATGAACTCTGCCAGAAACACAGGAAGGACGTTCGCACGCGGCGTTTTCTGCTTGTTTTACCCCTTCTGCCGCGGACGCGGGTAAAGCTGAAGCTCAGAGCGAGGTCCTCAGAATCTCCGAGAAGATAATCAGGTTTATGTGAAAAGGTTAGACGAGCTGTTTCTGGTCGGGGCGAGGTCATCCAAAGGGGTAAAAAAGGAAGTTTAGGTCTGGCCGCTTTCTCCTCCTTCCTCTCCGCCCCCCCACCCCTCCTCTAAAATAACAGAGGCAGTGAGTTCATGGATGAGGTCAGGCTGCCCATAGCAGTCCCCGCTGTGCCCCAATAATCCAGTGTCTCTCTGTCTCTGACCTGTCTCTGTGCCCACAGACCCCTGATGAGACGGATAATCCGGTCATGAGCACCTGTGGCGCAACAATGGGAAGATCTGGGTTGTTTTCTTGCTTTTATTCAAGACAGACAAGCAACGCGGAAATCAGGGCACGTTAACCGTTTGATTAGTTCAAGTGAAACAAGACAAAAAAAAATCCTCACGAACGCAGGCCATTCGTAAATAGTGCTGCTAAAACGGCTCTCTGAATCTCTGTGCTACCCGGAGCACCTGTTTCAATGACATAAATTAGCTCAGCCTGGAACAGTTTACCAGTTTTGTGCAACTTTCTGGACCCTTAACCTCACTTAAGTGATTGAATCCCTCGTCCCCCTGTGTTTCAGAGTCTCTTCCACTCTGAAGACGACAATAAGTCAAGACGTACTTTCCGTCGGCGAGGTTGAGGGTGCGGAACAGGGGGTAGTCCTCCGGTGCGGGCTTGCCGGTGTGATCCTCATACAGGAAGACGGGCGAGCGGCCCACCTCCACGCCCAGCTGCTGGACTCCCTGCTCGTTGTAAATGGACAGTAAGAAGGACTGGAGGCCAGACTTGGGGCGCACTGTGGTCAGGATGGAGAAGTCCTCAGGAAAAACACCACCTGCGGGACCAGAAGAGACGGAAGTAGGGTGAGACTGGTGCTCAGTCTTTCGTTTAAGTGAAAGAATTGGACAAAAATCCCCAAACAGGCCCATATTGCAAGTAAAACGGTACATTTATCCACTTACCAGGGAACAGCTGCGTGGTGGGGGCACTGATCTGGATCTTGTTGGAGACTCTGTAAGCTGAGTCAGGGTTTGATCCTTTCCGGTTTGGGCAAAACCCTGTTGTTCTCCTCACGCCGGCGGGGTAATTTTGAAATTCTAAGACTTTTAGCACATCCACTGGTTCTGCTGTCAAGGGAATCAGAAATGAAGATGGTCGTTAGGGGTTTTATTTGGGTCACATTTGGTAAAAGGTCCACGTGTGCCTCCATCTGAACGTGGAGGATGGATCGCGGCACTGAAATTTGCCAACTTGGCAGATTAATGGAAAGAAGTTAAGGAAACAGGAAAGAATGCAGTGGAACATTTCATAACATGACAATGATGGCAATTCCAAACCAGTATATACAGAGTTTTGCCGACAGTGTGAAACAGACACTTAACAGACAACTGATGGTTTATGTTTACACTGTGAATTGAAGAATATAAGTTGGAAATGTGATAGTAATCTAGCCTTTGATTCATTACAACAGTGCAAAACTGATGTTTCCCTCAACGAATTGTTGACCTGTATATCATCTCAGCAGGTTTTCACAATAAGAAAAATTTAGACGCTCAGGTTGATTGGAAGATCGGGGTAGGGAAGGTAGACCACTTCCATTTTAATTAACCGCCGGTTTTGTACCCAATCAAGGCGGGCTGCTAATCGGCGAAGTATCCGTTTGACTCGGATATTGCCGCTCCATGGAGTTAAACAGCAAACACAATGGCCGACTGTTTATCGTAACAAGGCTAATCTGTTTTTGTGGGGTCAACAAGTATGCCAAGTTGTCTGTGGGCATCAGCAAGCCTTTTTTCTGGCCACTGTCATGGTTGGCGTGGACGTCAAAAAACAGATTATTTGTTTAACTTCTTAATACAAAGGGATCTCTCAAAAAGAACGAGAACAATAACAATCCAGGGAGATTACTCGAGTGACTGACCATAAAAAGTGGATCATACTTTTTGGGGGAACGTGAGAATGTGTGTTGATGATCCACCGCTATGTTGATGGATTGGATATGACTAAGAAATGCAGAGATTAAAATAGAACCATTTGATTTCACAATTCTACAAGCACCGGGTAAAAACACTTCAGTAAAACCAAACTACTGTCGCCGACAAGCACATCACGCAAATAGGTGCAAAATAGCAATGTGTCCGGAGACAGGAAGGAAACCCAAAGACGCAGGAAGGATCATCCATTAAGTCTTCTGACCAGATGGAGGACGCCACGTATCAGCCGGGTCTTCTATTAACCAATCACTGTTGCCCATCTCAATGCAAGATAAAGGGGATGAGAAGCTAAGAAAAATAAACCAAGAAAGAATTATCAGCTCACTGTGCCACCGCTGCCAAAAGCAACTTGACTTTTTGCAAGCGTTTTGCGGATGAACCAGCTACTTTCTTTGGACAGTGAACTGAGGACTTGAACTGAGGACCGCTTTCAGGACGCAGCTCCCGGGGGGAGGGGGGAGGGGGGGGGGGGCGCTCATACGTTCCAGATGTGACAAATTTGGCCAGGCCGTGACCCTCGCACAAAGGTGCCGAGAAAACGTAAATACTGGCCAATCCATTAAGGCGGCCAAATGAGTGTGCGCGGGTTCCTTAAGAGAGCATCTGATGAGCTGGTGTGAGTTTGCCCTCGGGCCTGAGCAAACAGGACATCCAGCTGCTGCGGCCGCTCGGCAAAGAGCGGCTGGACTGTTCCCGGGTCTGAAATACCTCCAGAGCTCGACTGCCGGACAATCTGAAGCCTGTTACCCAGAGTGGAGAGAACCATGCGGTGTGCTGTGTATACTTCAGCCTTTCTTCAAGTAGCTGATTGCTAACATCTTCATTGCGATTGCAGGTGTATGGTGTTTTTTTGTGTTTTTTTAATGGTGAATTCCTTTTTTTTTTTTGGACACGTGACACAAAACCCCTGTCCTGTCACATTGCATCAGGTGTTCCTGATCTCACCAACGCCCCCCCCCCCCCCCCCGCAAACAGCCTCCATCCCCCCACCACCACCAGCCCTCCCACCCCGGCCACAATATCTTTACAGAAAAGGAGGAATTGACTGGTAAACGGAGGAGGACCTTTTCACCTGCAGCTCCCTGAGACTCTAATAATATCTTCAGTCAGAATGTCTCTCTATATACCCCTCCTACGACGCCCTCCCGTCACCCCCCCACCACCCCCACTTCCCCACCACCCCCACCTTCCCCTGACTTCCACCACGCTGCCGGCTAAAACAAGACAGCTTTATGCGGGTGTCATACCAAGGAAACTTTCACGGAGACCTACCCACTTTTTGAAGGCATTTCCCCCCCCCCCACACACACACACACACACACTCTTCCCTTCCCTTGCTTCTCTTGTAATTAACCTTTTTAGCTATGAGCCCCTACTTGAAAAACAACTCAATGCCCTCTCTAAAATCCACACAAAATAAAAGTAGTACTAAAAACAAACAAATAAAAAAAACAAAACAACAACCACTGTGAACTCAACGTGATCATTGCCAGTTAAATTCTTTTGACCTGGTAGAAACGCAGCAGCTAGGTGTCTGGCTCTTTGCCCACCATAAATGTCTGACAGCTGTGTAGGACGCAGGTCCACCGAGGAGCCCGGCCTCGCTGATGTTCCTGGGGCTGAGCGCGGTGGGGAGAGGACTCTGAAAATGCTAGCTTTGTCTGCTGGAATGCAGCATCTGAGCTTGCGCCCCGGGGGCTGAGAAAACGTGTCTGTGCATTGCTTCGATGGGGAGGACCAGCGAGCAGAAAGAGCTTCGGCAGCCTTTGGAGCCCGTGCGCGGCAGGCCTACAGCAGAATGTATGTGGAGGACGGGGAGGAGGTGAGAGTTGACTAAGCAAGAGAAAAGTTTGATTTCTGCAATGAGTAGGGTACAATCCCAAGGTGTGTGTCTTCTACCTCTACGATACTGCGTAATTCAAAACCAGATAAAATCATGGGCATCAACTGAACACCAAGAGCTACACACTGAGTCATCCAGTGTCAAATAAAAGCTCAACACTGTTTGCAAAAGCATGTCTTTCTCCAGGTGCACCAACTCTCCCCTTGTGCCCCCGAGATCTCTTCAGCCAGTCTCAACAAGCGACGAGGCTCTTTCTTCAGATCTGCTTCAGACCTCAGCCGATACCTGCGTCTGACGGTCAGTCCGGAGATCTGTGAGGTCCCCGTGTAATCCTGAACCCTGTGACATTGTGGCCATTTCGGCTGCAGGCGAGGGCCCGTAACGCTGGCCTGCTCTTTGAAGGCCGCCGAAAATCATAGGGAAGCGCAACAAGGCCCATCATCAAATAACTGCTCACTACTTAGAGGGGAAGCATTCCCACCGCTCAAACAACACAACACTGTCCTTGTCCCGCAGCCGACCAAACGTCTAAGTGCAAGGTTTGAGGGGAAGAGCCGGCTGGGCAGCACGGGGTGAAGGGTGGAGGGAGGAGGAGGTGGAGGGAAGGTGTGGATGGTGGTGGTGGTGGCGGTGGCGGTGGCGGTGGTGGGGGGAGGGGGGGTTCACGCAGGGCCCCAGCCAGTGGGCTTCAGTGAGGACCGGGGCAGTGTGGGGATAGGGTGAAACCTGCGCGCTCGCTCTCAGGCCCCCTGCAGACCGACGGGAGGGCATCGCACCGTGCACTGAAAGTAGATCTGCTGAGGAGAGGGGTGGTGGTGGTGGTGGTGGTGTGTGTGTGTGGGGGGGGGGCTTCAATACCTGTTATCATGCCCCCAACAGACCATCCTGGGGAACTGTAGTTGGGCTGCTAACCTGGACAGCCACGAATCATGAATCGACATCGGTTTTACACACAAAAACAAAATTATATTCATAAGTGACGGATACAAAAGTTGCGGACCATCTACCTGGCAACCCTGGGCTGGCACTGATAGTTCTAGAAGCGTGCGTGGCATGTTCATAAGATCCTCAACCTCCAAGCAAGCAAACAAAGTGCTTTTCCTGATCTCTACCAGCTGCACGGGATGATTTCTATCAACTGAGGTGTTCACCTCGGTGGGGGGAGCACTTTCCATTCGTGCGTAAAAAGCAGTCCAGGATAAAAAAAAAAAAAAAAAAAGAGTGCGTTAATTTGGACCAAAAACACATGTGTAACCCAGGGGATCTATGGTCCCCCAACGCGGGATTTCAGACCGTTCTGTAACAGAACAACGCTCTCCAAAGGAGGGGGGCTAATCCAGATTATGTAAATATTTTTCTTTCTTTTTAAAAAAAAAAAAAAAAAAATGAAATGAAATAAATAAATAAATAAATGAAAAAGGTAAACCATGACCGGCGTTTCGCGTCGAAAAGCAGCCGTGTCCAGGTTTCTGAGATAGTCCCCCCGGATCCTCCATCATCAGTACCGACTTCACGCAGGTCGTCCCTGAAATAGGAGACGTTTTTCACTCCCTGGCCCCTGCGTAAATCTTACCTGCTCTTACTTCGGTGGCCTCTAGAACCAGGATTAAAGTGATGAGTGTGGTAATAGTGGAATCCACAAGCCACCTTTTCGTTCTCCACCGCGAGGACCACCTTTGCATCTCCATGATTGCGCGCCCGCAAGTGAGCGAAAACTTTTCGGGGCGACTTCAGGTGGGTGGAGAAAAAAAAAAAAGAAAGAAAAAAAAAGAAAAAATTAAAGCCCTTCCACAATCCCGAACAACGATGGAAAGTTTCCTAGAGCAGAGCCATAAGTGAGGAGATTCAGCCTCTTCTTTTCAGCCACACCGAGGCCCCCCTGGTCCTCCTTGTCAGTGCCCCAGCCTTCACGGTGAAGGGAGTCGGGCTTTAACCAGAGCGCACGGAGTGCAGCGCAGTACACTCGGTGCGTCCGCGGACGGGAGGGCTGGGCGAGCTCCGCGAACCCGGAGCCACGATTACAGGGAAGTGACAGGGGAACCAGCCCCCGATTAGCAAATCACGGGGCAGGAAATTCTCCTCCGGGTCCACCCATCTGCTGTGTAACGCGCCCACCCCACCGCCTCACCCACCTCACCTCCTCCCCGCCGCTCACTCGCGCGCGCGCGCGCGCGCACACACACACACACACACACACACACACACACACACACACACACACAAGTCTAGTCTCCCCGAGTGCGTCAGAGGCGAGCAGGAGGGGGGGTAAAGTTGGGAACGAGCGTTTTAAAAGGATGATCAGGCAGAATTGCACTTTATTTATTTATTTTTTTTTTATATTTTAAATCTGAAAAAGTCTTGACCCAATTATTTCCGACTGGTTTAGATTCGGCTGCACCTCACGAATCAAGCAACTGAATATAAACTCGAGAAAGTCGGTGCAGTTAAACTTGTGCATATGTACGGAACCGTATAAAGGGATTAGTAATAGGGTCGAGGAGCCTCACTGGCCTTTGAGCATTGTTTTTATGGAGCAGATGTCTTCAGGAGAAAACACATGAAAAGTTGCAGAGAAACAAAAAAAAAAGTGATATTTCATCTGTAGTTTGTTGAAGTCTATCTATCTAGTGCGCTAGCTAGCTAGCTATATTATTATTAGCTAGCTAGCTATATTAGTATTATTGTTAGTAGTAGTTGTTGTTGTTGTTGTTGTTGTGTTATGTTATGAGTAACATACTGTAAAACAACAACAATCAGTGTAAACTGAATTCTACAATCAAATTCAGTACACACAATGTTCAGTTGATATTTAAAAAAGTCCTACTTGCAATCATAACTTTCAATCATGTGTCTGTTCAACATAGATATTTTTTTTTGTCTTGTTTAGAGGATTTATTGAAGTTTTTAAAAAGAAGAATCACTGCCTGATGTGAGATCTGTTATAGTATGGTCTTTATGGTTATGGTTAGGTTTAGGTTGATGTACTTTTTTCGGGGGGGGGGGGCATGCATGTATCTCACATTGCTGTGAGACGACTCCACTTGTTCTCAGCTGTCAGCACACAAGAGAAAATAAGGTGAAGCGCACCCGAGGACAACCATAACGTGGAGGCTTCCAGGTTTGGGGCTCTCAGTCAGCAGGACACTCTCCTCCTTGTGCCTCAGCTCTCCTCCAGTGGAGGCATGGATCGTGACCAGACTCTGTCTGTCAGCCAGCTGCTCTTCCTCTCCAGCCAAAACGGTATCAGATGCTCAAGCCTCACATGCCCGGTGGCTCTGAACAGAGAAATCGCTCCTCTTGGGACATATTGTCCTCTCAAGTTGAGACAGAGGGGGCCCCAATTGAAGAGTGGAAGTGTCTCCCCGCTCCCCTCTGGATGGATGATAATGTTTTAAGTTTGCTTCAGGTGGCACTTTGGATAGAATGGCAAGCGGTGCTGCAGCAGGAAGTGGCGGGTGAAGAAGTTAGTTGTGGTTTTTGGCTTGTGGTTTCCGGAGAGAGGGAAGACCGCGTTTGTGTCATGTGCATGTTTCAGAAAACCTAACTTGGTAAAAATGAATCCAGGCGTATTAATTGATCACTGATTCACATGTCAGATAGATAGATAGATAGATAGATAGATAGATAGATAGATAGATAGAAACTTAATTAATCCCTCAATGGAGTTCCCTCAGGGAAATTTGGGAATTGAAACAGTCACAGTTATTTCTCTGTCACTAAGCCGACGGAGGAATGTACATAAATGATGTTCTATGATTTTTTTTTCCCTCCATCTTTTCTATCACATATCGCCACATTTTGTCCTCGCAGACTGTGTTTAGCACTTGACGGTGGGGAATCCGAAGAACCTTCACAATAAATCCGTCCACGGTAAATGAACAGGAAAAGAAACCAAAAAAAAAAAGGGAGCGGCCCCCTCTTTTTGCCATGTATTTTAAATGACGCCGCATTAAAAACACAGGGGCTCTTCACAGTCACACTCGAAGCCCTGCACTGTTTGCACTGTATATAAAGCTCCCTCTCAAGCCTCAGTCCATAAGGGCTTGAATCGGGAAAGATCTCCCTGCGTCTTACCAACGTTCTCATTGAAAGACCTCAATGGTGATTATGTTGTTTTTTTTAAAAAAAAGACAAAGTGGAAAATTGTTTTTTAAAAAAAAAATAAACGTTACAGTGTGACTGAATCACTTTCATCCGATCTGACCTGATCCCAGTCAAACCGTGCCGTTTGTGGAAAACCTCCGTTTGTTCCAGAGGTTTCTGGGCTAACCCTCAGTCTGGACCAACCGTGTGATTTCGCTGTGGTCCACCAGCGCAGGCACTCCGAGAATAAATGCGAGATGCTGAGTCCATTTTAGGGATGTCACACGCTGGCTCAAGAAACACAATTATATGGATGATTTTTTTTCTTTCTTTCTTTCTTTCTTTCTTTCAGAGGCCTCGTCCTGTCCTCACTCGGAACAAGATGTCTCTCGAGGCGATCTTCCTTCTCTCTCAAGGTTGAAGGGAAAAAAAAGTCTGCGACTGTGAAGACCGCAAGACAGTGCGGCCTGTGCAGCAGCAGGTGTCTGGGATGGTGTTGATCCAATCCCAGAAGACTACGGAAGTGCCAGTCACCCAGCAAGTACGTTGCATGTACTCTCTTGTATCTGAACAGTGTGTTGAAATGAGAAGAATCCTGATTATTTATTTATTTTTTTTTTTTTCTCTGTCTTTTTATCTCATTGTTTCATTGCCGTCGCGTTCAATTCCATCTGCTCCTTGGATGCCGTCTGAGGCAGGTGAGCAGGAGATTTCTATCGCTGAGTTTTCCCCAAGTGGGGTTGGCAGCCAATTACAAAGCAGGTGAGGTGAAGCTGCGCGTCTGCACCGCCTGGCAAGGGCGAGGCTTCAAGTGAGCCCTCGGGGACCTGAAAAAAACGGCGAGACGCTCCGCACGAACTTGGAATGCGCGGCCGCAGTTTAAAAAAAAGAATACAGAAATCAAAAAAGTGGGCACGCCGCCTTGCAGCATATAGAACGAATATCCGGCGACATTGCGGGAGACGCGCGGCGTGATTTATCATGGTAACGGTTCGGGAGGCTCGGGGCCAAAACCACCACGGTGGGAAAATAAATCAGGGTTTAAGCCTTTATAAACACACAGGCACGCACGTGCGCACACGCAAAGCGACTCAGGGTGGGTGGCCTCAGATTAAATGGATAGAGATGGGGAAAAAAAACTGTGCAGTTTCAACTCCTGGGTATCACACCTTAATAAAATATGTCCATGATTTTTGTGATCCAATGACTGTCCAACTACTTTTACATACGTGTTTGTTTGTTTTTTTCAATTCCTCCTTAAACAAATCCAGGGGTTAATGAGATATTTGTTGGGACACGTAAAAACCAAAGATAAGATCTGTATTATCGAAACAGGGATTTCATTTTCATTGAAATGAACGCAAGTACATATTTCTCAACTTTTGACACGGGGGGGGGAAACTTTGCTGCAAGCTGCAAAAGTCGAAGACGGTGTCGCTGTTCTTTGGCCTCCGTGCCTACGACTATCGCGTACCACCTCGCCCTTGTCGTGCCGCGATCCCACACACGTTAAAGAACTGAACCTTGGCCAAACCAGTGTCACTAAAAATCTCAGCATTAAGAGCCTTGGTGGGGATTTATCACAGATCAGTGAGAAACCCTAATTCATTTTTTCACACACACATCAGCGACACGCTGAAAGTATTAATTTTGATGTGTGTAATCCGGGTTATAATGCCACTGTAAGCCATGTGAATTGCCCTCGGTGGCGCGCAGACTTCTGGTTTTGCAGCCAGAAACGAGCTAAAAAAAAAAAAAAAAAAAATGAATTTTTTTGCGCACCTTTTTTTTTTTTTTTTTTGCGCAGACAAAACTTCCCAGTCGGCCCTGAGCTGGGAGGAGGTGACCGCCTCCTGTTGTGACAGCACCCGAAGGGGGGGGGAGTGGGGGGTTGAGCGCCAACAGGAAGCATTTGATGTGGCGGCGGCGGCGGCGGCCTTGACGCACGAGCGTCCGCGAAAAGACGCATACCTTTTAATTCGGACGCTGACGAGCGGCAACAAAAAAAACGCCACGCTGCCGTTAATATCCTTGTCACCCCACAGTCATGTTCACTGTTGTGTTGGTTGTTTTTTTTTTTCCCCAAAAGCTCCAATTGTTCACGCTTTGAACAGAGTACGCTCGAATCTATTTACGCCTGTGTTAACACGCAGGCTGCATCCGCCCCCCCCCCCCCCCTCCCCCACTGCGGTCGCATATTTAATGGATTATTGAATTCCTGACAAGCTCTCCCATAAAAAAAAAAAAAAAAAAAGCCCGGTGTCTGCCAGCTGATCTCCGTAAGCAGTAAGTTGATCAAGGCTTCTGAACGCATCCAGACTTCCCGCCCCCCCCTCCCCCTGCCGAATTAATACCTCCTGACGCTACGTATATCAGGTAACACGTCGCCGCACGTTCCCATCGCACCGTCATGACTTGTACCCACTGTCTGCCCCGGAGGCAGGAAAAATGATTTTGCTCTGCCGTCGTCGTCGTTGTTTATTTTTTTTTTTATTGGTTTTGTCCACGGGGTCCATGCCCACAACGCAATCTCAGTGGAGGAGGGAAGTGCCGTCAGTCCGATTCGCTCTGTTGCGCGTCTTCCGTTTTTACGTCTCTCGCAAAAACTCATTTGTCACGTTTTGATGAGCGCATTCCTTCCGCTGAGCAGCGTCTGCGGTTGCATTTCAAAGTCACCGGCGAAGACATGAAGAGAAGCGCTTGAATCTCGGGGAACGGTCCCTCTCATAATCGCCCGTCAGACTCGCGCTCTTCACTGTTGTTTAACTTGGAAATGAGCCACGTTATTCGCTTCTATCTGCTGGTTCGTCTTTCGTGCGAGTTGTCTCAATGGTGGTAACAGTTCCACCAAACCACAACAGTTTAGTAATAGCACACATTACTCAGCGTAACAATTTGATTCTTATGAGATCAAATGGGATTAGCTTTTTCTTGAAGGATCTGTTGTTTCATTTCAAGGATTATATTCTAAACCAGTTAACCTCATGTATAGCAGGCAGCATTCATTTTTTTCCATTGTTCTTCCTAATTTCCTCATTTCCTTCTCTCAGGATGCCTCGCTTGTGCGTGTTGTTCAGCCTTTCCACCAAATGGTTTTTCACTTCTTCCTCTGTCTTTTTTTCAACGTGTTCCGTCGTTGCTAATCGTGTCGCCGGGTTTTCCTTTGGCTCCGTCAGAGAGGCCGAGTGGGAAAAGCTGCACAGTTGACGCCGCCGTCTGCTGCAGCTGCCCCGTTTCGACCTTTGACCCCTGAAGTCGTTCGGTCAGGGGGTCGGAACACGGCTCAAGACGAGTCATGCAAGCGCGCACCTACGGCCGGAGCTGCCTCCCCCTGCGGCAGTTGTCCGACACGGCCCCGGCGGGCGACGAGCCGCCAGCGCGGAACGGAGCTAGCGCAGACTAGCGTCGCGCAACGCTGTGGGCAACAGCGGTGATTTGTGGTGGAACCGCAAGAAATGGCCACATCCTGCGACGGAACCTCAGCGTTTAAGGCCGTTTCACGTCATCATGCAGCTTCCCAAAGCCTGCAATCAAGATGCCCAGGGTTCATTATTTCCTTTAAAAAGAAACATTGGCATTGTTAGCATCGCCTGCCCGGCAAAGAGGCCGATACGCCAACATGCGAGAAGTTAATTAGGCTGATTTTAGACTAGACGAGAGAGAGAGAGAGAGAGAGAGAGAGAGAGAGAGAGAGAGACAACACATTTTCTTCAGTTTGATGTTCTTCGTATGTAATTAGCCTTGGAACAACTTTAAACAGCTTTTAACATTTGTTTTGCTCATCTCACCTGGAAGCTGAATGACTCACATTTCAACACAAAAGTCCCGCTTGTTCATCCTGCCAAGATTTAACAGGCAGCGGTTTCATCTTTTATGTTACTCTTAAAAATGTGAGCGCGTTCCATTAGCAGTCAGCTTCCTGTTCAGATTAGGAGAAGGAGAGGTATCATCGCGATGAGAGGCGACCGCTGCCAGCAGCCCTGAAAATCCACAGGCCAGGCCAGGCCAGGCCAGGCCAGGAAGAAGAAGTGACAAGTTGATTGGATGCCGCTAAAGAGATTAGCATGGACGTTGCTAGCGCAGCAGGTTTATTAGAACGGACTGGCATTCACACATCACAGGACAGGACAGGACAAAAAAAAAAAAGAATCGCATCAAAGGTTCTATCAAGACGGTCACTCCCTATTCAGCAGCGGCGTGTTGCGCAGACGTAAATCCGATTGATCTGCTTGAAAGTCACAGGCGGACGGATGGATCTGTGAGGCGAACCCAAAGGATTTAGAAAGGTTTGTGTACAAAAGCCCAATTTCAAAACAATATTTCTGAAAATAACACACATTGGGGAGGATGGGGAGGGGGGGGGGGGGTGTTTCTGGGAAAGTCAGACTGAGCCAAATTCAAAACTTTCAAAGTTCCCTCGAAATTGGACCGTTTCATTACGCTTCATTCACCAAAACCAAGACATCTCGGTGAACCCGACTTCAAAGCCTCGACGTCGTTCCCGGAAACATGTGTTTTGTTTCGTGTGTCCCCCCCCCCCCCCCCCCCAGCGTGCCCTTCCCGAAAGAAAAAGTGAAAGTGGGGTTCTGCTGCTGCTTCCCCAGCTGTTCGGCCCTCCATTCGGCATGTGGTCCAGTCGGGCTCAGGGCGGTGCCTGCATGTCAGGGGGGGGATAATAACGGTGTTGAGACAGACTGAGGCAGCCTGTCTGAACCGAGGGGACCGGAGAGTGACGCGGAGCAGCGCGACATCAAACGGAGCGCCGAATCAGAAAACAGGGCGGGGCTCTTGGCAGCAGCGGGGCGTCGAGGCTCCGGATTTTGTTTGGTTTTGAGTTCCGCCGCCGCCTGGTTTTGAGCGGCTGGCTACCATTATCTGTATAGCGCATGAACATGTTTGTGGAACACTGGTAATTTTATGGTGATTTACAGCAGAGGAGCATCGAGCGGCCAGTCTGTGGAGTGCAGCGAAGCCTCAAACCTTGAGACGGATATTAATAGATTCAATTTAACTCTTTTTTTTTCTTTTTCTTTTTTTCTTTTTCTCTGATGACCTTCTAATTTCCTCACAAGTGAATCCCGCGGGACAGAAAAGAAAACAAACATGGAAAGACGGGACGCGGCTTTGTGCAGCTGCCGTCTGCTTCAGCTCGTTTTATGCTCCGTCCGAAGTAGATATATTAAAAACTGCCAGCTCAGCTTCAACCACAGCTGTTTCTAGTGCCTGCTTGTTTGCTGGATAGCGGCCTCAGAATTTTTTAATGTTTCTAAAAAAAAAATTTTAAAAAATGTAAAAAAAAAAAAATCTGACCTGAAAGCAAAAAACACTTTATGATGACAGAGAAAGTCAGCTGAGCTGTGAGAAAGGCAATCAGCATTTCTTTGCGAATATACGTGATGTCTATATTAAGTTTATTTCAGGCATAATTGTCATAAAAAATGATTATAACGTCATTGTCACCTTGTCTTGAATTTTTGATCATTTAAAACGAGCATGACAAGTTGACGTGTTATTTGGACTTCTCCGTGTTTTCATTGGCGCAGGAAATGTGTTAGCATGCCGACGTTAGCGCGCAGCTGTGGCAAAGCTACCGAGCAGCTATCCTCCACAGGCATGTTGAAACTGGAAGTTTGTTTCATTGTCAAACCTCAGTGCGGCTACGTCTGTGTTGGGGGAGCACGAGATCACGACAACTGCGAGCGATCCGCAAGCTAATAAAAACATTTCGTCATCATCGGTAGCCAAGGCAACTTTGCGTGTTAGCTTTTTTTTTTTTTAACAACCGAACCGGACCAACCCTCGAGTGTCAATGCGCGAAATGCTGCAGCCTGACCCTAACCCGTATTATTCATCCTGTTGCTTTGACCCTCAGCCGTTGCTCTGTCATTTTTCAGATGCTATCTCTGGTTGCCGCTCAGTTTTCCAGTGCTCTGGGCCGTGGGCAACATTCCTCACCTGCTGCCTTTGACCCTGGTTTTCTGACCCAGCCGCCAGTCTCTTCTCCAGAGACGACCGACACCCCGTTTGATCCCCGCACGCTTCTGCGGGTCTTAGCCGAGGCTCACGCGGCTGCAGGAAGCCAGCAGATGTTCAAACAAGGCTGGCAGACTGGTTCGAGCCTGTCCCAGGGGAGGCTGTGCAGGTTGCATCAGGGTGGGCCTTCATTATTATTAATTACAGCGGGCGGCTGGAGAAGGGGGAGAAGTTTGTGCTGTTTGCAAGGAGCACAAGCTCTTGCTTTTCATCTTGCAGAACTGCGAGCTTATTGACCAGCTTCAGACCGGCATGACAAAGAGGAAGGACAGGCTGATCTGAGTGCGCGCGGTGGTTTGTAATTCAACCCCGATACTGACTGATTGAGGGTGGAGGCGAGTCGCCCGTGGCTGCCCGCGCGGACGGTGTTATTCCGAGGGCCCAGACCACAACAGAGTCCTTGATCCTTGATGTGTATTTTGCGCAATGGTTTTTCGGCCAACGCCGAAGCCGGTTATCAACTCGACCTCGGCTCGCGTTTAGTTTCATTCCCGTTCATCAGCCGCCATCAAACGGCAAAACAGGGATTACGCGCGATTCATATCATTTCCGTCTTTGCGCGGACTCCGCCAAAGGCCGGAATAAAGGCAGGTCGACTGCGGGCACCCTGGGAATTAGAGGCTCAGTGGCAGGGATCCACCCGCGCGCCATCATTATCATATGTGCAATCTATTGTGCGGCCACACCCCGCGGCCCCGCTCCATCTAAGCACTGTTTAGCTTTGAGGGGGCAAAAACAGAAATCATTTATTCCGACCCTGGCGTCGTGTGTTCATCAAAGCAAGAATGCATATCTAAGAGAGGACATGTCGCGAAGCTCTTTCCTCTGCGGGCCACATGAGCATTCGGGTGTGTTCCTGCGCTCACGTCTGTCAAGCAGTCTGGCGTGAACTGAGCACGGAGGCACTGAACAGACACATGGGAGCAGCATGTCGGTGTTCGTGTCACAACGTTCGGCCCTGAACCGACGACGGAACGCGGTGAAAAAGTTGCGCGCGTGACTCAACGGAAGGCAGGTAGGTGCACCAAATCAGAGTGTCAGTAGTGACTGTTAAGATAAATCAGAGTTTGACGTTATGGCAGCTGCTGCGGAGAGCAGCGCTTCATCATTCTCTGTAAGGTTTGGTTTGTTCCACCCTTTTTTTTTTTTTTTGGCTCCTCCTCAAACAGGAAGTCGGATTTAACAAGAGGCTAAAAACTGAACGCGCTGTGGGAGACTGTAAACAATGAGCTAAATGTATTCACGATTCACGGGAGCGAAGGGCTGAAAAAGAAAAACAATGTGAAAAATTGGTAAGGTATTGGAATTTTGAATAATGTATGACGTCAGGAAAATGATGAACGCTATAAATGCTCCCGACCTGCAGCTGGCAGACAGACCCACAGATTTCTCTGGCCTCTCTTCTTTTCCATGCAAGGAGTGAGCAGTTTTGCAATCCAATGCAACTTCCTCTCACGAAGGCAGTAGTTGCTCCCACAGTGCCGGCGATGATGACAAAAGTCAACAAAAAGTTGTTGCAAATGCTAACATGTGAATGCTAACATTCACATTGAACACACACAAAAGAGGAACCAACCTGTTGACATGTATTAGTTCAAAAATAGCATCACGTGTGATCACTGATTCATGCTTACTCCTGATAGGCGGAGTTCTTGAATATGAATAATAAGAGGTGCAATTGATAGTGATGCAAGGGTGCCAAGGCACAGTTATGTCATTATAGATATGAAGTATTCATCGTAACACATGTATTATTATATAAATTATAATTGAAATATATTATAGAAGTTAAAAATGGATTTTAAAAAAAAAAAACAACAAAAAACAGGAGTACTTCATTTGTCACCAACCATCAGCTTGTGTCATGAATAGTATGAAATGAAATCATGTTTCTTGGTCAAAAAATGTTAATATTTTGAGAGCTGGTCTAATAATGTTAGTCACGTACTAAATATGCATTAATATTATCTGCATCTATCAATGGGAATACGCAAACTCTTTGACGGAAAAACCCACAGCTGAATTGAAATTCTGAAAGTCAAGCGGCAACATTGCCAGACGTCCTTCGCCGCCATGCCTCAGCTCTTTAATGGACCTCCAGGACCAACTTGGACGTGCACGTTCAGCATTATCGCAATCATAAAAAAAAAAAAATACCAGCAGCCGTGTAGTCTTCTACAGACTCATTTGTCGTGCATCGTTGTGGCCACGGCCATAAAAGTAACAGCCGAGCCCGAGCAAACATCAATTTAGCATCCAAACACTTAGCAGGGCTAACTGAATGCTATGTTGCGCTATGCTATGCTGAAGGACTGAAGGACGCTAGCTCTGAAAGTGGAAACCCGTCACCACGTTCTGGCATTCCTCACCAGTCCGAGAGATGGGCTTTGTCAAACACACACACACACACACACACACACACACACACAACTGCATGTGTGTGTGTGCGTGTATCCGACAGGAGGATGTTGCCGCCTCTTTTTTGATAATATTTATTGAAACGTTTAAATCTGGATTTTTTTTTTTTTTTTTTTTCATACAAGCAGTAAGTTGGTGAAAACACTTCATGCGTAAAACTTTATATATAAAGATTCATGTGTGTGGCCATTTTTTTTTTGTTGTTGTTGTTGTTTTTAGATTTCTTCAGGAGACGCTCGCAACCTGAATTTTTCCGACGCTATTTCCTCCTAGGCTGCTGAAACACACGCCGTCCAACCACACAGAGGCCCCAGCAGGGCCCGACCATGAAAGGGTCTTTTTAAAGTCTCGGGCTGGACATGACCTGAGTTTACTGTCTCGGCTGTGTCGGCCCTGCCTGCGTATCCCGTCAGAGGAAACCTGCAACTGTAGGAGCCTGATGGGCGGTTCAGACTCCAGCGAGATGTTTCGCTTCGTTTCCCATGTTTCGCATTGTTCATAGAGATTGTATGAAACAAGCAATCATTTTTTTTCTCTCATTTATTCCCCATTTATTATATGTGTGAATCTAAATTTTGGGTTGGGTTTGCTCAAATGTTGCCAAAAATAAGCAGGGCCTCAAACCCGACAAAAAAATAAGAGTGGACATAACTGGTAAACTGCAACCCAAAAAGCATGTGGATGACCACAGAAAGGAGGATGAAACTGGCAACCTGGACTGGAGAGCGCTTATGATAAATTCACCATGTGTTTGCACAGACTTTGCACCAGTTCTAAATTAACTCAGGCAGAATTAGAATATTACAGTTGCTTTTATTGGGTTTATTTGATTCTGCTAGGTCAGTTTATTCCAGTATCCCGCCAGAATAAAGCTCTTTACCGACTCCATGAATCTCCTCTCCATCCCATTCTCTCATCTGGCTCAGTTTTCGGTCCTTGACATATGATTTGCCGAGGGGTGGAGTCTCGGCGGGCTACGTTCCCGGCGATATAGAGCAGCCTCTCTGCGGCTTTTAGCTCAGAGGAAAACTAGAATTGTACAAGAGGATGAGCTGGCGAGGGGACTTGATTCTTTCAGAGGGTTACATTATTTTTCTGGTCAGAGCTTGATTATATTCCTGTCAGCCTATAGTCCTGCTTCTTCCGAACAAAGACGGTTCGCTGATAACTGACTGTAGCCCTTTGTTTGAGTCTCTGCTGCGTAGGCAATGGTCTCACTCACCCTTCTGAACCTGATGTTTGGATTAGGGATTTGGTTTAGAAGCAGATCTGGTTCATGTCTCCCCACGATGTTGTGAAATCCGAAGGTTTCACATCTGCAACTTTGTGGCCCCAAACACATTTTTTTTTTTTTTTTTTTATCACATTAGAGAACAGGAGGTAAGTCACCTCTCGCCTCCCGCCACCCCCCCCTCCCCCCCCCTTCTATTCTTCTGTCACCACATTCCAGATCAGCATCTCTCTCTTCACCTCACCCTCGGTCTGACGCAGTGCGTCGGAGGGAGGAGGGAGGGATCGAGTGTCCACCGTTCCTCCCATCACCTGTGAAATTTCAGAGCCAGGCCACAGTGAAAGGGGGTATTGTGTCCCCCTGATGAGGAATGCCCTCGCTTTGCTCGTCAAAGAAAAGGCTTCATTTGGCCAGGAATTTGGAGGAATCTCGAGAAGTGCTGTGGAGATTTTCTCGGGGGTGGGTGGGGATAGGAAGACCTGGACGGGGAGAGGAAGAGGCCCTACCCACACAGCGATACCCAAGTCCTGGTAGAAAAACATTCCAAAACTACAATTTTAGCACGCCGCTACGATTATTCTCGTTTTCAATATATGGACATAAGTGGATTTTTATATTAAGAAAAGCGTTTAACCAATCAGTTTGAACCCTGCTTTTTATCCATTTGAAAATTAAAATAAGATTTAGAATAATAACACAGTGCACCACTTGTAACTATTCTAAACATTGTGGCCTGTGGTAAAAGAGGGGGGGGGGGGCTTCCTTTTTTTTTTTTAGTACCTCAAGCTTTCCCATTCATTGCTTCTCAGGAAACTGTTATTTGTAATGTAAATACTGACATCTGCTGGTCAAAAATAACGTTACTTTTCAGTGATCGCTTATCGTTGTTTAAACAAATAATTGCCTACTTCTTAAACTTAGTGGTTCCAGTTTATTACGTATTTAAATTATCTGTATGCATGAAATAGTTATGCAAGTTATGCCGTCATAAAGACGACAGTTTATTATAAATGCTACTAAAATTGCTAATATCAATTTGACCGCTGATATAAAACAGGATCAAGACCGTGCAGAATAATAATAATTAAAAAAAAAAAGAAAAGGTGTTCGTGTTAATTTGACAGTTTTCTGCTAATATTTGTATGTTTATATTTTGAAAGTGTTTCCCGGAACTTATCAGCAGAAATCTATGATCTTCTTCAACTTGACAAATTTACTGTACTGTAGTTTGATATTAGCACCACAAGAGGGCGGCAAAGCGCAGTCATTAACAGTTGCTGTGACGATTGAGCCTCTCAATTCTTCGTGCAGATGGGACGGCGAGAGCCGATTTAACATGTTGACTTTTAATGTAATACAAATACAGTTATTTGTAAATATTTGATCATATAAGTAAAAAAATAAAAAAAAATAAAAAAATAAAGATCCCATGAAGTTTAGAATCATTATTGCGATAGATTTTTAATAATAGAATTTATATGATTTTATGCAACAACAACAACAACAACAACAACAACAACAACAACAACAACAACGATTATCATCATAATCGATTTCTGTTAAAGTGAAGTTAATAAGTGCGCGTCATGTCAGTGTCGTTTTACTTCCATTGATTCTTTCAAAATAAAAGTCTTTGACGGATGAACGCTCATATTCTTTCAAATCAATTTCTTTCAGACAAATACCGTGGCAGACGGCCCTGGTGTCTTGTTCATAACCTCTACAGCTGCCCATTTTTTTCATCATGTGCATCGACGTGTTGAGGGAAGATTTGATTTCAAAAACAGACTTTTCCCCTGTTCCCACTCCAGTCCAAAAGGGGGCGGTAAAGTCACAAGCAAACGTCCGACTGCATCGAAATGATAGTATCGAAATAGAAACTGCATAGGTACGGATGTCGTCAATTTCGTTGGATTTAGACTGGTAAGTTATTGACTATATGAACGAGTAAGCCGCTTTTAAATGCCGAAAATGCAATTACCACTTCGCTCTGTGAGTTACTCAATTGTCGCATTGCAAAATGGTGCGTTCGGGCTCAGGGAGGAACAGTCGCACGTTCTTAGCACACTGCTTTAGTTAGCATGCGGCTAACAGGTTCAGCTGTTGTCATTTGCAGAGCAGGCGGTTGGAAACGTTTTTAGGTGGCGGAATGTTACGTTTCGTGTCCGCTCATCGCTTCATCTTAAATTCCATAGTCTGTTTCATTCGGCGAAAGAAGCAGACCACGGCAATGCACGAGTTGTGCATTGACTGAGATCATTCAGGGGTGTGTGTGTGTGTGTGTGTGTGTGTGTGTGTGTGTGTGTGTGTTGGGGGGGGGGGGGGGGGGGGGCGTCGAGGAAGGAGCTCGTTGTTTATCTGTGAAGCTCGCTTTGCCTCCCGCAGAAAGATGGACCAGGATGAGGAAGCGGTCCAAACGAGCGGCACCAAAACCCTTCTCGTCCGTCACTTGCCGGCCGAGCTCAGCCAGGATGAGAAGGAGGACCTCCTCAAATACTTCGGGGCTCAGTCAGTCCGAGTCTTCCCCAACAGGGGTCGAATGGTGAGCGGCGACGCCTCGTTTTCATACAGTGGCTTGTTTACATTGTCTCACGGCCTTTTCCTACCCGCAGAAACACGCTGCCTTTGCAACGTTTGGAAGCGAGAAATCGGCAGCAAAAGTAAGATATTCACTCGTCAAACTGTCTATATCTCTCTCTCTTTTTTTGTTTTTGTTTAACCTGCTCTGAATTCATTCAAATCCTCTCACGTCTGCCAGGCTCTGAGCAGACTCCATCAGCTCGAGCTGCTCGGTCACACACTGGTTGTGCAGTTTGCCAAAGGACAAGATAACTTAACCGTGCTAAAGAACCCACCGGTGTTACCCAGGTGAATCAGTCAGTCGCTCACGTCTGTCCTCCACTTTTCATTCGTTCTTGGAGCAAATGATCTCGGATCAGATGTACAGATTGCCGTAAACTCAACGCTTACTTTGTCCACAGTGCTAAAAATGCTGGAGCAGAGCCAAAAAAAGAGCCCAAAAAGCCCAACACTCCACTAATAGAGACCGGAATTGCGCCGAGCCTCGGGTGAGTTTCCCCAGTGGTGTCCTGACGCCCTTTAGCGAGCATCAACTGTGATAGCTAATGTGTCAATGCTTTGTCTCTCCTGTAGGTTGAAATTTCAGCCCAACCCCACTCTGCGATATTACTACCCACCGCCTTCCAGTACTACCTTGTCAAACATAACGCACGCCCTCATGAGTGTGCCAAAGTTTTATGTTCAAGTAAGTAATAAATGCTTTACTATCTCTTCATGTTTGTTGGATTTTTTTATTTTATTTTTTTTTTGGGCTTGTTTTTTTTGAGGGGGATATTTCATTTAAAAGGAACTTGTTATTGGAGGTCTTAATTTGTGCAGGGGAAGTGCAAGTGTGACGACGTTTAAACTCTGCAGAGCTTCTTCTTTGCTTGTGCTGAATCTAAAATTATGTTTTTAAACTTAAGCTTTGAAACATCAAAAAGCGAGACATTCGCTGGGTTTTTATTTTTTTTATATTTTTTAGATAAAAAATTTCGAGTCGCTGAGCGGGTATTAATAATAGACTTGGAGTGGGAGGCGTGAGTTATTGGTATTAATGCTCCCCGCTGATGCCTCTCACCGCTGCTACTTCCGGCAGTGGCCTCTTGGTGGTGCTGTCGCGCCATAGAGACGTTGGCATTGGGCTGAGCGGGACCGTCGTCAGTACATTTCTGTATTCTCACCCACAGTCAAAGTGCTGGAGGAGTTAAGGAGGAGCAGTTTGCAACGCTGTTTGTTTTTATGTACTATTAGTGACCCCTTATGTCCTTATTTATTATCTCCTACTTTGCAGGTCCTGCATCTTATGAATAAGATGAACCTTCCGTGTCCCTTTGGCCCAGTCACTCCCAGACCTCCCTTGGTGAGGACAGAAATGTTCTTTTAAGTGCTTTACAGTTGTTGTTGTTTGTTTGGTATTTTTCATCAGGAAGACAAGAGCTACTGTATGTTTACATGGACCCAAATAATCAGAATAAAGGCCAAATCAGATTAAAGACGCTCCATGTAAACGCGTCAATCGGAAGATTCTGATCCGATTCGTTCCATTCGGAAGGAAATTTCATTCCGAATGAGAGAGGTGGTTTACGCCGCTCATTATTCCGAATGCCGTCCATGTACACACCCATTTGGATCCTGTCTTCCATGTTGCGGTAAAATTAGCGATTCTTAGATTAATCGTGATTATGACATTGCCAATTAAGAATCGATTCACAATTTTAAAAAAATTGATTTTTATTTATTTTTTTATTCATTCATTTATGTATTTATTTATTTATTTATTTTTAATGAGGCCGGAATTCGGAGGGGAAAGTCCTCCAGTTGCTGCAAACCAGACAACCATCCACAACACCGGTGGGACTTTGTCGTTCCGCGCTATGTTGCAGGCTTTGGATATATAAATCGCGATTTTCGATTAATTGCATCGTACCCCCTTTTAATTGGAATCGAATCGTCGGGTATTTAGCATTTCCCACCCCTAACAATAGTAATAATAATAGTAACAATACACACTTATATACACACTAAAAACACTACAAAATGTGAGGAAGTTATTGTCTTGTGAAATAAATGAGTTTGGGATCTCTTTTTTTTTGGCCACCTGTCACGTGAACCTGCCCGTGTCCGTTGTGTTGTCTTCCAGTTGGAGCTGCTGCCCCCCGCACCAGCCGTCCCCATGCCTCCCCCCTTCCCTCCCAGCTACCCGCCGCTGCCCGAGGAGGAGATGGACATGTCCAGCGAGGAGGAGTCCGAGTACGAGAGCGGGGACGACGAAGACAAGGAGAGGTGAGCGGCTTTTCGGAGGGTTTGATTTTCCTTCGCGTCTCTCGTCTCCCAAGATGCGTAGACAGTCATTCTCCCTTGCCCACCCGCCCCCCGCCGCCACGTGTCTGCCTCATTTCAGGATTGCTCGTCTGATGGGCCTGGTCAGCCAGGCGTGCAAGAGACCCCTGAGACCGAAAACATCCTCCAAGAGAAAGAAGCCCAGGATCAAGGATCTACTCTACGCCCCCAAAGCAGACTCTCAGAGGTGCGCGGCAGGCACTCATGCATGTCACAGCTCATCCCCACACTGGATTCACAGGCAGGTTTAGAGGAGTACAAACCCCCTGACAATAAGTCCACTTTATAGAGAAGGCACACACACACACACACACACACACACACACACACACACACATACACTCTTCCCTAATGACAGACCACAGACTCTAAATATAAACACAACGCAGTGTCTCACGGCTGCACTTGTGCGGGAGACGTCCACCGCTGCGCTGACCGGCGTCCGAAAGCCCGAAGCAGTTTAAAATGTGGTTCCACTGCACAGCGGCCAGGTGCATTGTGGGTCCCGCCCATTGAAATCAGTTCCGCCTGCGTCTCCAGCGGCCCGGCGCTGCAGCCGTCCGACGTGTTCGAGCAGCCCGTCCCGGCCGGCCAGCGCAAGATCGAGTTCCACATCACGGTGCCGGACGCGGGAGCCGGCGTGGAGGAGAGTGGGCGTGGCCTAAAGGAGGACCAGGACACGGGTACGTATTTGTTTACACCTGCTATTCCGAATAATTAAGCGTGTTGTTTTGTTTTTGGTTATTTTTAACCAACAGCTGATGCAGTTTCCAAAAGAAATCCCCTCACAAAGACGGATGAGAGAATGATTTAGTATCGCCCTTCTGCAAAAAAAACATTAACGTTAGACTCTTGACAATTTAGATCAATCCTCCTTCTTCAACCCAGTCGAATCAGAAATACACAGAGAAGTCGGAGCGAAAACGTGATGGATTTCTGAGGTTTCTCTCCCACCGTCCCGACGAGGGGGCGGGAGAAAGAAGAAGGTGTTAAAAAAACCAAAAAAAAACAAAAAAACCAGCAAGCTCTGTTCAGAGAGGAGGAATTTGCTCCGCGGGCATCCAAACAGATGCTCGGCTATCAAATGTTATCTGCCGAGTTTGCGCCGCAACACGGAGGTTGTCCACAAGCGTATTCAACCGCCAAAAAAACATACCCGAGCAAACACGGCGCCGGCGAAGTTTATCTCTGCAGACGGTAAACACAGAGTGGCCACCCGCATCAATGCAGATCATGCAAATCGTGCAAATAGACGTCGGATGTGCGTGGGCCTTTTTTGGTTTTGTTTTTTTGTTTTGTTTTTTTTTTCAACTCTCTACATCTCCCACTCCTGTATAGAGAGAGGCGTCGAGGGGATGGGAGTAAGTTGGTGGACCATTTGGTCTGTTGCACTGAATTATTGAAATGTTTTCGTCCCAGACTGCAGTGGATCAGACCTGCGCATTAAATTATACAAAATCGCTCGATCCACAGAAAGCAGCCCTCTTTCTTTAGCCCTCTGTTTACAGCCCTGAGCAAGAAGAAAAAAGATCTTCAAAAGTATTGCACAATTTTGTATTGAAAGAAATAACTGCCAAACAGACAGTCAGGATCGTTGATTGTAATAATCATACCACTTTTGTGAATGTTTATAACCACGTTAATGAGCCCTCTTCTTTTTCTTTTTTTTTTTAGCCCTCTGTTTACAGCGGTGAGCAAAAAAAAAAAAAAAATCTTCAAAAGAACTGCGCTAATTTTTATTGAAAGAAATAACTGCCGAGAGACAGTGTAGGATTATAGATTGCAGTAATCGTACCGCTTTCGTGAACGTTTATAACCATGTTATTAACCATTAACACAAAAACGCTGCCGTTCCTGATAGTGCAAACTTGCTCTGGCGGCAATTACCGTGTTCGCGGTGACGGAAGGGCCCGATTGTCGCCTGCATCGCGTTTATTATCACACGAGAGCAGGGAGGCGCTTTGACACCGCCGCCGACACGAGTCGGAGCCCCGAACCGCAAAGTTCCCGTCAGAGGCGAGCGTTCGGCGGCGCCAAATCACAGCGGCAATAAGCCGCCGCCCATTATCTCCATGAGGAAATGTCATTGGGGGGTGAGGGGGGGGGGGGGGGTCTGCTGGGCTCCAGCCCCCTCTCCCCCACTGCCACCGTCTCTCCTATCTGACTCCTCCGTGTCTACAACTCCACTCACTCCGTGGCGGGGCGACTCACAAAGATCTCAAAGTCAAACGCGGCACAGTTCCTCGAGGCGCTTGGAAAGATAAATGATGACAGGTGCCGCTTTTTTTTTTTTTCTTTTTTTTTGGGGGGGGGATCAGTCTTGTTTTTGGTTGAGCGCAGATAAACAAGCTATTTAAATGGAAAGAAAGAGGTGAAGGCAGATAAGGAGGAAGAGGCGAATTTTAAGGCAGTGATCTAGGTCTGTGCCCGGAGTGTATCAGAGAGGCTGCAAATCACTTCCTGCTCTGATGCGCGCACACACGCACACACATCTATGTTTTTCCCGCTTTCGGATTTGTCCAGGTTCGCTGCTCCCGGTAATCCCACAGAGGGGTGAGAGCATCAGGAAAATGTGTGTGTGTGTGTGTGTGCGCGCGTGTATGCGTACACATGTTGCTCTGCGAGATCCACAGATTCTTTCCATGGCAACTTTTTCGCCTTATGCCTGTGAAACAGGAACAAAAAAAAAAAAACATGTACATGCTGCAATATATTGAATTTACTTTGGTTTTAGCCTTACCGCCAGCTACGACAAGCAAGTTGGAGCCTGTGGCGAATTAAAATATAGAAAACCTTTGATGGTGGTTGATTGTCATTGTTAGAAATATATACCAACCACCTTTGTACTCAATTCAGTGGCACTGCCCACTTGTGGTATTTCCTGTTTTTCCATTATGGGTTGTTTAATGTCTGGACCTGATCGTACGGAAGGGGATTAGGGCCACAGAAAGAGAAAAAAATTAAGATAGAATTCTTTTTTTTCAAATTTCCAAGTCAAGAATGAAGTTGAAATTTCGAGGTCAAAGTCGAAATCTCGAGAATAAAGTTGACGTATAAAAAAAAAAAAGCCCATCTCCAGCTATTTCGTTCTGCATGAAGGCGGTAACCTCCTCCAAGTTTGTCTGTTTTTTCGAGTCTTTTCAATGTCCTAATACTTCTTACCACACTCAAGTGATGTAGGTGCGCGAATGCCATTGTAATTGAATTTGCACTTTATTCACTAAATGTCCACTCTATTTGTGTTGACTTTATTCGTGAAATTTCTACTTTATTCACAAAATTTTCACTTTACTCACGAAATTTCATCTTTTTGTACGTCGACTTTATTCACGAAATTTCGTCTCTTTTTACGTTGGCTTTATTCATGAAATTTAAGCTTAACACTCGAAATGAAATAAAATCTCCCTCCTGTGATATTGTTTTCTCTTCGTGAGGCCCTAATTCTCTCTTGTACGATTGTGTTTGCCAAAGCAAATTGCGAAAAAATACTGCAACCAGGCACCAAGTGCAAAAAAAAAAAAAAGAAAAACTGGGAATATAACAACAAACGTCTTCTGCTAATCAAATTCCCCCAGTTCCCCCCCGCCCCCTTCCCCTGGTAACGGCAGTTTCTTCACAAGTCGATTGTTTTCCCAAGAATAGCTCTTGACGTCATTTTCATCTCCTGCCGACAGGGGAGAAGCTCTCCCCCGGTGGCGGTCAGGGGGAAGTGCAGGCCGAAGGCTTCGGCAAACTCTACCCCAGCGCCCAGCCCGACCAGGAGCAGGACGAGGTCAGCGACGGCGAGCAGGACCCCACCTCCAACGTCATCTCCAGGAAGGAGCTGGAGAAGGGACGGCTGTCGAGACACGGTAAAGCCGATTCTGATGGATCATTGATCCTCTCGATGTGACGACTCCCCGGCTCCTTCAAAGGGCTTTGTTGCAAAGTTTCTGATTCACCGTCTGCTCTCCTCGCGCAGAGATAAAAGGCATGTCCGTCTTTAAGAACTACGAGGCGGGCGAGCCCACCTGCAGACTCTACGTGAAGAACATCTCAAAGCAAGCGGGCGAAGCGGTAGGTTAATTTTTAAACGGCACGCGCCGCCTTTCTACGGACTCTGTGTGTGTGAGTGTGTGTGGGTGTGTGTCTCTCGCTTTAGAAGCAGCTTTGCCGTCATGAATCAATGTGTTGTGGTTTTTCCCAGGACCTGAAGTACATCTACGGCCGATACATCGACCCCTCGTCGCAGGAGGAGAAGAACATGTATGTAAAAACTCCAGTTGAGGCTTCCCTCGGCGCAGCGTGCGTGTCACCTCCGCCCGCCCCCCCCCTCCCCTCCCCATCCGCCCCTCCAGCTATTTCTGACTCTGGCAATTTGTCACTTTCCCTTAAGAGTTTTTAGTAATTCATGCTGACTGCGCGCTGCGTTATTAATAAGCACCGACCCGGATCATGAGGGACTACTTCTTCTCTTTTTTTTTTCTCCCCATGCGCCCTTGCCCGTGCATCAGCAGCACTTCAAATGCACACTTCACCTGAGTCATCAGGCCCCGCCGCACGTGGAGGAAGCACCCGTGCGCGGAGGCGCCCTGTCCTCTTGGTTCTTGCTTGAGGCCCGCCACACCATATGTTTGCCAATCGCTAATAATTAAACACGCCGGGCCCGTATATCCCCCTAATGTCGGCATGTTTTAATCATCCGCTCTTGACCTGCGAGTCAACGCCGCTAAACTCAGCTGCCGCTAGTTCGAACGCAGGCAAACTCCCGGGTCACGCGCGACGTGTCGGATTCACGGTGGCGACTGCACGGACCCGGTAGGACGTCGGGATTCCTGCATTCCCCGCAAACGCGACGGACGCCCTGCTTTTCTTTGAGGTGCTTTCGTCCATATAGGAGAGACGAACAGATGGCGGATGTCCCGGCAACAAGGACGAACCGCGATTTAATTAAAAGTCCCCATGTATTGCGAAATGCACTTTTGTCTTCGGGCAGCGAATGCATCTTCGGCCTACAACAGAGAAATTCAGTCCAAGCCCTTTTCCGCTTGCTTCCCTTTTCGGAAATGGCAAGCGACGAGGGATGTTGACAATTCATCGATTATCGATTAATTGTCGATTAAATCGGTTAAATGAAATTAGAACATTTTTTTTACACGGGTAGTTAATATCATTATAACAGTGTAGTGGAAGAAAAGTGCAATTCACTTGTAGATACTGTGATGGTCATAATACATCGAGAACAAGGTACTTTTAAACAACTTTGTCTTCTTCAAAACATTTAAACCCATGAGAAGTCAGAGGATAAATGTTGAGGCTGTTTTTACTCTTCTCTAATGTAAAAAAAAAAAGGGTAAAATAAAGTGTTGCTCACACATTTTTCATTGTGAAATTTAGGTTCTCAGGAAAAATGGCCACTTATCAATTCATCGTTAAGCGATCGATTAATGAATTAATCGATCATTTGCATCCCTACAAGCGACACATTTCTGGAAATCTCGCCCTGTGTGATGTCACAATGGGCACTGATGCCTCGCACCGCTTCGTCCCATGCCTCCCATGTTTCCTAACGCGCATTAAGTCTACAAAGTTTTAGCTTCCTGCTCAAATCTTTTCTCCCAGGACATTATTAACCGGAAGTTACTTTTTTTTTTTTTTTTTTGCTTTGCTTTGCTTTCAAAATAAGACAAAAGAAAAACAAACTTGAATGCGTCAATGCGCATGCTTGGCTTTGGTACCTGAAGCACACTTATCCTCACCCTTGATTGCGATGCGAATGGAGCTGATCACGTAAGCAGCTCAGCAGTTTCTCGCCCATTGTCGCAGATTGCCTTTCCAGGAGTTCTTTATGTCACCCACTTGATTAATCTATCTGCAGGTCATAAATGCCACGCCGCAGTCCCCGCGGTCTCTTTGAAATATGATTGCAGCCCTGCAATACTCGACTATAAGTAAAGCGAAGTGTTGTGAAAAGCGGACTGAGACGGACTCCGTGACACGCCGCGCTGACATTTACCGTTTCATGTTGTGCCGGCAGCGGGCAACACCCCCTCTCCCCCCACCCCCCGACGTAACTGGCCCTCTTCTTTCTTTTTGCCCCCCCCCCCTCAGGTTCGACATCGTGTTAATGAAGGAAGGGCGGATGAAAGGCCAGGCCTTCGTGGGACTCCCCAGTGAGAGGAGCGCGGAGAAAGCTCTGCGGGATACCAACGGCTACGTCCTCTACGACAAGCCCCTCGTGGTCGTATCCTTTTTCCAACCCCCCTCCAGTCCACCTGGAGTCCACCTCAGGTTCAACGCATCGGGGCTCATTTAGCCAGCGACGGAAACGTTTCGATCGTACGGAGAGGTTCTGGAAGACGCGTTAAGGGCCAGTCGGGAAATGCGGGCTTGGCGCCTCGCAGGTGTGTTTTGTCGGCCGTCAGAAGGATCAGTGGAGCTAATAATCTGCGGGCACGGGCTAGCGGCAGCTCTTGGTCAGCTGCGCGCGGATAATTAAACACCGCTTGTTGAATCGGACTGATTTAATGCGTCTGCTTATTGAGGGTGTTTTAATGTGCACCCCGGCGGCAGCACCGTTCTCCCGTATTGGAGAGATGAGCAGTAGATGCGTTTCCATTACAGTTTTTCGCAAAATAAAAGCGACATTTCTAAAAATTTGGACCAAGTGAAAATGCGATTTTTGCAGGTGTTTCCGTCGAATGGTGCGGAGAGCGTAAGCCGTAATTCCTTTGTCCCCGCGAGAATCGCGAGAATTCTTACGGGACGTAATTCTCGTGAAGTGTCTTTTTTTTTTCTCTCCTTTTGTTTGTTTACGTTTGTTTGCCGTCAAGAATGGTTGTTATATTTTCCCCCTTTGATTAATTACCATTTTCACGCGAAGTGAACTGTTGCCGTTTCCGTCGCCGTTTTGGGAAATATCCCTTTTTTTTTCTTTTTTTTTAAATGCCGCCTCAGGTCCGCGCCTCTCGTTGGCGTATACTCTATTTGCAGTTTTAGCACGTGCGATTTCAAGGTTAATGCAAGGGCACCTAAGAGATGGAGTCTGGTGAACCTACAGATGAAGACTTTAAAAGGTTTGCGCCAGTAATCTACCAAATCGAAAGCTAGTCTTATTAAGCACCTTGTGCATTAAACACACACCAGAAACTATAAATGGCGTCATCATTTTTTTCCCCTCTCCTTCAATTAGATAGTATATTTTTCTCGGAATCAAGACTCTAGGAATTTCAACATTTTCTAATCAATATTTTTCTGACGGTGAGCTTGAAATGAATTCCACGTGTGTTAGATGGCCAACGGCTGATGTTGAGCTCCTGGTTGCGTCGACGGTGTTTGTCAGGTTCACCCCGGTGCAAACGCAGCAGTCGGTCAGAGGACAGCGGCCCCCTCTTGTTGTTTCCCTGTAACGATTTCTTTCCTTCCTTCCCCCCAGCCAGCTCTCGCTGGAGCCCGGGCCCCGCAGTCTGTCACCTGCTACCGAGTCCCCAGACATCCCGCTGCTAAAATTATCGAGCTGGGAAGGCCTGCTGCAAGAGGCTGGCATTCAAAAATCATAAGGTCTATCAAAGGAACGGACGCCGCGACTCCGCTCGGCAGTTGTTTTTTTGTTGTTTTTTCTTCACAATGCCGAGTCGGTCGGACCTTAACTGTACACCCGCAGCAATTTGCGAGATCGGCCAGGCCCAAGCAGGACGCCACGGAAACCAAGAGAGGAGCGACAAAACGGTGATGTCGGCAGGTGAGCGCGGCCCGGCGGCGCCGAGTCCTCTGGTCCCACAAGACATTGTGAACCATGCACCGTAGTTTGTTGCACAGACAGAACAAGCCATGCAATTAACGTAATGCGCTCTTGCATTTGTGTTCAAACTATTCAAGATGCCATGGCTTGATAGTGTGGCCCCGCAGAACCATTTGTATCCTTGTTCATATCCTTTTGAGGAGGAAAAAGAAAAAAAAATCAGCACACAGCAACTGTGGAGAAGCTTCCATAAGGCTTTTTTTTTTGTTTGTTTGTTTGTTTGTTTCTGTGAAACTTTCTGTCGGTTTTGTTGCAGATTTGTCCCGTAATTTTTCTTCTCCTTTTTTCGTTTTTCTTGGATTAAATTTCAGGTGATCGCCGTCAGATGTCTACTTTTTTTATTTTATTTCAAACCCTAATAAATAATGTTTTTAAAAAAAACAAACAAATTGTTTGGTTCCTTTCCTCTCCCAACTTCAGACATATGTCATCATTTGTGTGGAGACTTTGGTCCGACTTATTTCTTTTTCTCTCCCTTTTTGTTCTTCTTTTTTTTTCTTTTCTTTCAAAACTTATATGAGATCCGCAGCAGATGGCGGACTGTCAACAGAGACCGCAGCAGACAAACAGACCGCAGTCTGAGGAAACGGCGGCGCTCCGTCAGCTTACCTTTCCGAATCCTGGCTGGCCTTGTTTGAGTGATTACGGAGAGTAAACCTCGGAGGCTGAACTGCCCTTGGCAGCCGTCATAACTTCAGATTTGGAAATCAAATTGGTTCTGTGCCCCTCCTTTGCTGGGGAGCAATATTGGGTGCAGCGCCGGTGCAACCTCAAAGTTCATATAGTGTGATCTTTGGGACGATGCGAAAGTAGGGGGGGAGGTGGGGAATAGAAAGGCGACCAGACAGGGTCATGTTTTTTTGTTTTTTTTTGTTGTTGTGTGTGTGTGTTGGCTTTTTCTGGGCTGGTCAATATTAAAAACCGTTTTTAAAGGTACAGTAAGAACCAAAACTGTGTGTATAAGAGTGTATAATGTAAAAAAAAAAAAAAAAAAGTGTCTGTGGAATGTTACTTATAGACAAAGGTGGGAAGTAATGAAGTACAAATACTCCATTTGGGTACTTGAGTAGATTTTTCAGGTATCTATACTTGACTTGAGTATTTCTTATTCTGACGACTTCTTACCTTTACTCCCGAAATTTGTACACAAATACATGGACCGTCTACTCCTTGCATTGGAAAATCATGCTTGTCTTTTGTTCTATAAAAGTGGATCATGATTTAGATTGACTTTGGGGTCACTCTTCAGTGCGTTGTCAGTACAGATGAAAATAACAAATTAGTAAAAATATAACATTGGTCGTTATTATTGAAAGTGCAAACATCCAATAATGACTGCATGGTCATAACCAGTTTGGTTGTGTTGCAGTTGAAAAAGAAAAGGAAAAAACTCACTTCAGTCACAACTTTTTATGTTTATTTGCGCAATTATCAGCCAATATATTGTTTCATTAATGGCAAAAATACTTTTTTTTTTACCGCTTAAGTACATTTCAGAACCCGTACTTTCTTACTTTGACATTAACAAAGGAATTAGGGCGGCCACGGCTCAGTTGGTTGTCCAATCGGCGGAGGGTTGGCGGTTGGAATCCCGGCTCCCAAATGTCCACGCGTTGAAGTGTCCTTGGGCGAGACGCTGAACCCTAAATTGCTCCCGATGGGGCTGGCAGCGCCTTGAATGGCTGTGATGAAAAGCACTGTGTCAAGTGCCGTCCATTTCAAAAAGACTACTTTTGATCCATAATTTTACTTGAGTACAAAATAGCAAGAGGTGAGGAAGGGAAAAAAGATTTCCTAGAATTGAAAAGCTGCGTGCGATCAATTTCATTTCGGCACCTCCATCTTTCCTCTCAGCGCTGCCGACCAGCCAGTGTGAAAACCCCGCCGCCGTCATCTGGCCGCCGTGAATCAACATTATCAGCCGCGGCAATGAATTAACCCTCATTGTGATTGACTTTGGCTCCAATTTGATTTAACAGGATTATCGTCGGCGGGCTTCAACAACGGCGGGTTAATGGGGTGTGATTGTGCTACTCTCCAGAGTGGCGATCACAATTAATTATCCCTAACCCCTTTTAATCACAGCGTTCAATTCGACATATATCATGGCCGCGACCTCAATCCACTGACTTCCTCTCTGGGAAAAAAAAAACAAAACAAAAACATTCCGTCTCTCTTCCGGAGGCCGTTCCCTCGCGCTCCTCCCCTTACTTTGATGCAACTTTTCTGTCGAAAACCTTCATTAAGTCCCGAACGCCGCTCGTGTCTGGAGAATCCGCGGGTGATCAATCACATGAGCTCATCTGGTTCAACCTGCAGCTCGTACGTCAACGCCAGCGTTAGGGAGGAGCTCCCATCTGTGCCCCCACTCTGCCCGCCAGCTCAACGATGACAAATGTGGCCCCCGCAGTGGAAATATTGAGAGTCACCGGGACATTTATCAGGTAACATTTGAGCAATATGAACGATAACCTTTTGTAAGTGGACGCAGATAAAGATGTATGTTGTGGCTTTTCCGGGAGCGTCGGCTTCCCTTTTGCGGTTCATACCGCAGCCACCCCTCAAATACTATCATGATGTTATTTGTGCTATCTGGTTTTTTTTTTTTGGGGGGGGGCTCAGCCAGGTGTGCGGTCTATCTGCTGCGCGGAGCACGCAGGTTGACCGCGGTGGCGTTGGCAGACTTTGCGCGTGAGCGTCTGAAAAGCTGCAGGTCGTGCAAGGCTTCGCGATTTCAGGTCGACTGAAGGAAAGAAAAATAAAAACTCGAGCCCTTTGAAAGCAAGGCTGCCTAAAGTGTTTACATGACATGCGCTGACCCGTAACACATTTTTGTTCAGTGAATAAACTGCAGGCAGGGAGTAAATGCATGCAATATCCCCTAATTTATGTCCATGCAGTTTCCAGTTTGCTGTGTGCTCGGTGAAAATTGCCATTTCCTGCAACCTGCCCTCAATTTATTTCACATGAAAAGCCCGTTGACATAAAAAGCAAAATCTCAAGAACCTCAGCCCATCGGCATCAAAGGAGCAATATGTTATGTTCTGCACTCCTTTGGAAACATATCATTTCGTGTCAGTTTGCAAAAATGGCCCAAATTTGAATTCATGTGCAAGACAAAACAATAAAGCTTAAAGGCCTTGAGGGTCATCCTCTTGTTTGCTCTGCACCTCACTTGATCACATTTTAATGCGAGATTTGGTTTCTTTCATCCCATGACCCTTGACCTTTGACCCCTTGATGATCACTAGCCTTTCTTACCTGGTGTGTTGCTATACGTTTTAAGGGGATGCATCCATATAGTCTAGACTGAGGCACTCACAAAAGTCAGTCTAGTTTCGAGCAGAAGGAAATAGCTTGTGACCTTTGGTCCTAAATTATTATTTATAGTCTGGTGAACGCTACTTTTAGACATAGGTGAGAAGTGACAAAGTACAAATACTTCATTTGGTTTCTTTCGCCCCTGACCATGCATGACCTTTGACCCCTGGATGATCATGCCTTCCTTACCTGGTATGTTGCTATAAGTTTGAAGGGAATGCATCCGTATAGTTTAGACTCAAGTACTCACGAAGATTCTGGCAGAAAAAAAAAGGCTTGTGACCTTTGATCCTAAATTAGAGATGCAGAAGCGAGACGGCAGTTTCGCACATCCCCTGCACCTGTTGGGCTAAAACAGAAGAGCGCACACACTTAACGCCGGCATGGCGGCATTGCCGCTTGTTTTGCAATCCTTGTCCTTGCTTGTACATGTTTATGTAATCTTTTATTTCAGGTTACCTTTTTATTCATTCAAGAGGTTTGCTGAAATTTGAAAACTGTTCAAACTGAAAGTGGGCCTCACACCTCCTGTTTTTTTTTTTTTTGCCATCTCGTTTTTTTTTTGTTTTTTTTTTTTGCTCCCCTGCTTTGAGTTACAGCGACAATAAAAAGCCAAAAGTACAGACGCAGCGGGGAGCTGCATGATGAGGAGTCGGTGAAAGATTCTCCCGGCGCTGATGGCAAGACTCAGGCAGGACCAACACCCACAGCGCTTAGTTATAAATTCAAGTTTCCTATAGCTGTGAGCTTTTCATCATGTCTCCTCGTTGGTGGTGCGCGCGTCAACTTTCTCCGCTCGCTCCTTCCTGTTAAAGCACAGGATGTAATAACCCTCAATCTTCCATCTGTCTCTTCGCCCCGCAGCCACGGCTGCTCTCTTCATGTACCCCCACTGGTGCGCGGTAAATAAATGAACAACCTGCAGTGAGTATTTAGTCTGGTTTTGAAGAATTCCAGGTCATTTCATTTGCAGCTTTATATTGCTCACTATGGCCGCCCCAGACAGTGGATTCAGGCACTGATTCAAAACTAATAGATAACGGCATTAAATAAAGCATAACAGGCAGGTGCCGGTACAAAACCCACTGTACTAATCTTTACTCGCGGCCTGAGACCAAGTAAGATGATATTTTGCTATTTGTAAAAACCCAGAAAGAACACTTAAAAATGCTGTTGCTGTTTTCACGGTGAGACTGGCGTTGCCTTTTTCAAAGAGAAGCAAGAAAATCTTCCAAAACACCAGCACAAATGGACCCGTTTGTGTTTGTGGCTGTAGTATGCCAAAAATAGAGGTACATACACAACAAAAAAAAACTTGAAAGATGACCAAAATTTGGCAATTTTAAAGATAACTGTTTGTTTTTTCTGAACAAACCGACTTCTGCACTTTCTCTCCTTAGAAACACCAGAAAACTCCAAGTGAAATTCAAGCTGACCATGTTGGAAAGCTAAACTAGCAATTTACGTATTTTTTTTATTTTTTACTTTCACCCTTAAATGCCAAATTCTGCAGTTTGATCCAAACTTTCACAACTTCTTTGGCAATATGCTCCAGATATGCAGCCAGCAGTGTTTAGTGTCTGAGAGGAAGGTAAATTAAAGTAAGTAAAATTTTCCTTTTGCCCAGTGTGCATTATACTAAAATAAAATTTGCGCAGTTAGGTGTGACTGTATATATTAAGGATTTGTCCTTTGGTTGTCATGGTTTATTTCTTCAGTCCAAATGAAGACCACTCTTGCTTTGCCTGCTCTGGCCCTGACATCACCCTCTGCGCCACCCTGTTTATTTATGATCCTGCCAAGGTGAGGAGCCAACTACGTGGATGGGTTCGCCACGTACGGCGACCGGTTTGTTTGACGAGGTATTGATCTTTGAAGTTTTTTTTTAATTTTTTTTAATTATTCTAGATTATTCTAGGAGCTAGGATGGGCTCCTGCGACCCCAGCAACCCTAAGTGTGTGAGATGCGGCAACAGAAAAAGGACGGTGGGACAGATGATTCACTTGTCAGCTTGGTTATTTTGTCCATCAACTGGTTCTGGTTCTGTGACAAGACGGCCAGGGCCAGCCTGCTGATATCTTGGCTTTTGATCGAGGGCTGCATTTATTCTCTCCTGTAATAATTTGTTGAAAACTCTGTCGAGCACAGTACACAGAGATGATATCTCTGTAGTTGCTGTGGTTTGTAAAGTTTCCCTTTTCCCTAAGTCAGCCTTTATTGCTTTCAGTGCTATTTCATCCAGTCCTGCGGGCTTTGCCTTGCTTCGATGACCTGAGGACTTTCTGCTTTTGAGTTCTGCTTTGCTGGGTTTATGATAGTTTTTTTTTTTAATTTTTTTTTTTTAGTGCTATATCTGCTGGTAGTCGGGCTGAAGCAGGTTGCCAAAAATACACATATGTATGGATGACTGGTGGGGCACAATGGATGGAATGTTCTGTTGACCCACCACATAGGGTGAAAAAATATATCATGGGATACATAAAAACATGTGCTTTAATGTAAATTGAAAATGAACAAAAGAATTACAACAAAATCTGTGTCTTTCAAGCTCCACGGTATTAAACTCTTAATTGAAACGACGCTCAAAAGACTGATTTTTTTTATTTTTTTTTATTATTATTATTTTTTTTATCATAATAATTAATATAATTTCTTCGAGTTCGGCGGGCCTGGTGTAGACCGAACTCCAGAGTTTGGTAAATTAATGACGCTGCCAAAACAGACGTTCCGGGTGTGACACTCGCTGATTGCTGACACCTGTGGGCGGACGTGTCTCCGTCGAGATACAGTCACTCACTACAGTCACTTGACGAACCGCAGGGAATAGATGCAATTATACAAATAGATACGTTTTTCTTGACAGAGGGGTATTAAACGGCAGTACAAGCCAGTCCACAGTTGGACAAGTGTTTAAGTTCAAGGTTTAGTTGAGGTCTTTCAACCGGGATGTAGCGCTGCTACTAGCCAAATTGCTAGCAACTTCCGGTGCCGCCCTTTTTTGTTTTGCGTTTTGTTTTGCTCAAGAGGACAAGTGAGAAGAATTTCTACAAGTACGACTTGCCGGAGGCAGATAACGCTAATAGGAACGGACTGTAAGCATCCTACACGATGAGTTAATTGGCTAAAATCGGATAAAACACTTTCGTATGAGGCCAGTTGTTCTGCTTGCGACAATGCTGGGGAAAATAAAATACTACGTAGACATGCGAATCCCGACATTCTTATTAAAGTCGAGTTAATAAGACTTTATGGTCAATAAGATTTTCTTTTAACTCTAGAATTTATTTAATGAGTTTTTATGTTTGTAGGTAGGGGCTACATGTCTGGCTGGAGGTGGAATATCTGAAGAGGCACGGAGTTGTGGAAAGTTGTGCTTGTTTAACATGGTCTCCGTGCCATCCCTTTCGCAGCTTCCTCGTCATTTCGTCGACCTCGCTGCACGTCCGCACCTCCGGATGAATTCCAACCAGCATCGACGTCTTCACTGCGAAGGTGCTGCTGACCGTGACAGGGGGGAAATGGCGGGAGGACAGCGGCTGCTTGGCGGGGGCTTCGGCGGGCTCGTCCGCACGTCAGTCCGGCGAGTCTTTCCCGGAGCAAATGTGTCAATTCGAAGGTACGCTTATTCATTATGAAGAGTGATGGCTTGCCCATGCATACTTCATGCTTTTAAACCTTGCATGTTTCATGAAGTTGTCCGAATGAGACGCATTTAAAACTGAAGTGAAGTAATGCGCTTGAATAATTAATCAATAACGTCTTTGATGAGAATTACGACCAAGGTCATCAGTTTTTACTGAAGCCGCAGGGGTTTATTTATTCATCTTAATTGCATATAAAGCTCGTATATATTAGGGTCCTTATGGGGCAGAATGAATTTGGGTCCTTATAGAGTGACAGAAAAGAAGATATCTGGGTGTCCCATTTGAGCTCTTATGTTTTTGGTTCTTCTCTAGAAGGTGGCGCTCTTCTCCCGTGTTATGCAATGGAAACTGTGGGCTGCAGATCCCTGTCACTTATAGGAGACACTTGTAAAGCCTGGATCGCAATGTGAAAGTGCTATAAAGTGCTCATCCCGACTCCCAGTTGCTTCCTTCCCTCGCTGACATCACGCCCCCTCCCCCCGATTGCTCTTTGCTGTCTGAGTTACCAACTAAATCTCAGCCTAATCTTGTCCGCCGTAACCTTGTTTATTCCCAACAGTGGCATTAGCAAAGCCGTAAAGGTATTTATGGGGGTCCAAATGCGGGACAGCCAATCTAAGGTAAATCTATAAATCCCGGCTGTTGATTTCTCAGGGCCAGGAGGTGCAGGCCAGTGATCAGTGGAACAGCCAAGTATTCCCCGGACGAGTGTACGTGACTAACGCCCGGCGAGCCGCGCGGCATGCCAAGCGGCGGCCACACCGTTGTGATTTTGATACGACCGGGTCGGCCTTCGCTTCTGAGGTGAGACGCCTGCCAGGCTATCCATCCACTGTGAGCCGCTATCATTAGCAAAGGGCCAACGGGGAGCTGACTCAGCAACTAGTGATGCGCCATGCCCTTGGCTTGTTTTGGGGAGATTTCTTTCGGGAGAGGCTTGACTGGAAAATACAAACGTCTTTGAACTTTCTTGTCCTCCCTCATTGAGATCTAAATGTCCAGGTTGATGTTACAGGTCCAATTTCTCAGTTCTCTATTTTTCCTCTTGGATTCCGGTTGACGTCGGCTAAAAATAGTTCCCTACATTTTTTCAAGAAAACTGTGTTTTCGCCTTTCTCTTCCCGTTTGTTCACATAAACAAGGCGGCCATGAGGCGGCTGTTGTCGCTCATCTGAAAGAGTTGTCAACCAGGTGTCTGCGCCCTTTGTGACATCACAGAGTGCTCATTTTACGGACTGCATGTTTTTAGTGCATGCCTGAAAATTGGAACGAGGAAAAGAAGTGAAGGACAGACTTTTCCTATTTCTAGGCACTTCACAGACAGGCTGGAGACAGACATGGTGAAAATATTGGCAAGAGTATTTATTTCCCTGTAACACCACCTCTAAATATGAAATACTTCTCTCTTTTTTTCACACGCATCGTGCACAAGCACGGCATCTTACATTTCATGGGTCATTTCACAAAAAGTAACCGCTAGCAGGTTCCTCCTCCACGGTGTTTTTTGCATCGTTTTTTTTAAAGAGCACAATAGCGTCGTCTGTGTCTGTCTGCGTGTGAGACTTTTTATAGACGTGGTGTTTACCCACCTGTCAGAGAGTGTACCCCGATGGCTTCCTGTGAATATTAAGCAGCAAACAAAGTAGGAAAACAGTAAAAGTACGAAAAAAGAGGGGGAGAGGACTGGGGGGAAAAAAGTTATTATGCAACGAGGGAACAAACTCTGTCGCAGGAAAAAAAAAAAAAAACCCTCAGCAGCCACTTTCATCCACTTGACAAAAGGTGCCACTGGCAGAAACACTTCTTGTTGTTTGATTGCGATAACGTGTTATTCCTGATGTTTTAAGCTGGAAACAATATCTTGCAGTAATGAGACGAGAATTTACCCCGTGGCAGAGTTTTTTTTTTTTTTTTTTTCTTTATCAAACAGTCATCGGATGTCTTTGCAGCCGGAGCTGCAGTCACACAATCGCAATGGAAGCCTTGCTATGATAATGTGACAAGGAGAAATCCCCAGTGCGAAAACAAGGTAATCTCGAGAAACATCGGTGACATTTTGTTTTCCACCCGTGGCGTTGTTGCACTTCAGCAATTTGATCTTGTAATGGCTACCAGATTCATAAAAACGGTCCGCAAAGCCACAGGGAAAGAGTTTTTAATTGAAACGACCTTTATTTTCATCACCTCCGCGCTGCTCGGGCACTTTGCGAAGTTCTTTTTTCAGATCTTTAAAAGGTTTTTGTTTTTTTTCCCCTTATTACGAAACCGCTGCGGTGACATCACCGAGTCACACCCCCGCCCCCCCACCCCCACCCCCGACTCACTCCCCGACACGTCGGAAGCGAAAGACGAGACTTTTTCAAACTTGGTTGGGGCGGCCCGACCTTCCATCGGCTTCCATCCCTTATAAAAAAATTGCAGAGAGCGCAGGAGAGGGAGCGGAAGGGGGGGCGGGGGGGGTCGTGCGTCTCGGGAGCGCTCGCCTCGATATTGGCGAGGAAATCAATGCGGTGGGCAAACCTGGCGGCGCGCTTCGCAATCAGCCGCCAGGCCGGGAGTAATGACTGAATTGAAATAATCCTGAAAGGTTTCCCCCCCCCCCCCCCCCCCCTCACTCCCCCACCACCCCGCTGTCGCAAAGTTAATAACAAAGGAGTCACCCCGGCCCCCACGCCTTGAATTAGATATTAATCCTTGTATCAAGAATAATTACCGGGGAGGTCGGGAGGACGCTGACCTTGCGGAGGGAGCCCCTCCACCTGTCAGCCCGGGCCTCACTTCCGCATTCCGCAGGCGTCCCAACCTTCGCTAAATGTTTACCCAACGGCGCGGCGGCGTCGATCCATTCTCCCGCCGCCTAATTCCTCGCATCGTCGCCGCCTCGGCAGGCCGGAACCTCATCATCCCACGTGTTAACACGGATCCCGGATTCGCCCGTTGCCGCGCCGCCTCGCGCTCCGTTGACACGCGCGCGCTGCACTCGCTCATTAGGCTCGGAATGTTAGCGGCGTGGTGCTCTGGAAACGCTCCTCTAATGCCCCCTAATGGGAGGCAGGTCTTTGGCTAATCCCTCTCAGGCAGTTTGAGGAGGTGAGCGTTTCTCATAAAACCCCGCTTATCCACACTTTGTAAAATAGGAAGTATTTTCAGAGAAGGAGGACGCTGATGAGAAACTGCTTCTTGTTTGTTCTTAGCATTGTTGTGATTTCTTCTCCTAATTTCCTAATTAGAGTTGTGAATATATATAAATATGATAATGAAAATATTTGAATCCCTGGTATTTATTATATTTCACAATTACCTGACTTTTAAAGGTAGACATTAAATTGTTTAATTTAAGTCAAAAAGATTGACACCTAAACTTTGAAAAACCTTTCAAATATCGCTTGAAGATTTTGACGCTCTCATGGGGTGGTTTATCAAACGTATTGATGTAGAGGTACGTCGCAAAAGTGTCATGGAAACACTTTTTTCGCATTTACACATCACCGGATGTGACGTAGGTTGGTCATGTGACCGGTTCAGTTCAAGTGAAAATGGCGCGTTATGTTTGGACGGAGAAGGAGACGGAATATTTCAAAGGGAATTCTCGTCTCGCAAGATTTTATGAGAATTGCAGCTAATGCGCTTCGCAACGTTCAACGGAAAACGTCTGCAAATCGCCATTGTACTTTGTCGGAATCTTTTTTTAAATATCGCTTTTATTTTGCGAAAAACTGAAATGGAAACGCAGCCCGTTGCCAACAAAGCATGACGATCCATACACATCTGTTGCTCAGTGTGGAGGCTCAGGCCCAAGAGGTCACGTTAACGAGCTGTGCGGTGTGGCAGACGCATTGCAAAACTACAATGTGTTTATAGCCTCTTATGTCTTTTTAAGTATCTTCATAAAAGAAATGGTCTCCTTCCTCTTTCTCTCCTTTGGCACTGGCACAGGCTTCCACGTAGTTTGGCTCAGGCTTCGAGTCCGTCTGTCCGTCCGTCCGTTTTTTTTTTTTCTTCTTCTGCTTCTCCTTACCTTCCCGTCGCCGCCTGCCTCAACGTGTGACCGCGGGCCCAGTCCTCGCTCTGCAAAGCAGCAGTAATGATCGTGAAGAGGCCGAGTGCCAAGTCCACCACCGAACGGAGCGGCGACACATCAGATGAGCAGGCATGCTTTGGCACGTTTGATAGCGCTGTCTGCGATCGCGCGCGTGCGCGCGTGCGTGCGCGCGTGTGTGCGTGCGTGCGTGTGTGTGTGGACGTCACTGTGCGTCGCTGCGGCCGAACGCTGGGCCTCGCTGCACGGCGCCCGCCGCAGTAGGTCCCAGTGTGGCGCACAATAATGACCTGTCAGAAGCGCGGGCCTCTGAAAACGGGGATAATCCACAGAGGCTATCGGACTAAATGAATTCTAACACGAGCCAAAGGGAGACCCCCGAGACCCCTGAAGAGTATAATGTATTCCGCTGGCCTCTTATCAAGCCTGACATGGGGGCGGGAAAAAAAAAAGAAAGAGCGGAGCCTTCTAAAATAGAACAAGCCTGGCGGGGGAGGGAGGGGGGTGATTTCTTCATTTGGAACTGGATGATAAGTCTTATCTGTGCTTGTAATCGCGCTTTGTTCTCTTGTCTTTATTCTTGTTTTGAGTCAATTTGAGCACTTTGAAATAACACCGCTTTCTCGTTTGCAAACTTGCGTGTTTTTTTTTTTTTTTTTTGCTCGCGCATTTGAAACCCCCAGGAGATGCGTCGCGGTTCAGCAGCGAGTCTCCCCGAAGTACGTTTTGGGGAGCGAGTTTAATCCTTTCATACGTAGCCAAGAAGCGAGTTCACTCGTTGCTTTAAACCGCTTTAAAGAGTCTGTTTGTGCAAAAACAAATAATTGATTGGAATCAAAGCTGCATGAGACTGTGACTAAGTGGGGCACAGATGCCCGTTGTAGTCGAGTGAAGTTTATGAGCGTCTTCCAGGAGCTTTTATCTTGCTTCTTCTCTCCACTCGCTGATTGGTAATTTGTCCCTGCGTTAAATCTCTTTCCTTATTAGACTGTGCATCTCGGCAAGTTACAGGCTATGGAGTCCGATTGGGCTGAACGTGGTTGTTCAAAGAGGCGGCTATTTTAAGCGAATGATGGGTTGCCAGACCCAGTTTGGGAGCTATTTTTGTTTGTGTTTGCGTGAAACAATACAAGGCAGAAGGATATGACAATCTCTGAAGCGTTCACTAGCTTAACATAATTGAATTGGCACATGAAGACACACAAGTACATTTTTTTTTTTTTTTTTTTTTTTTTAGTAGATTTTGGTCTGATGATGGGAAGAAAAATCAAGTCCCAGCAATATAGCAACAGTTTCCCAATTCATCCTCGCAGGCATCACCACAAAGGCCTTGTTTAGTCTTTAAAACAAAGAGACAACCACAGGTGCCACTATGGAATAAATCAATACGCCATTGATAAGTTGATTGTTTACTTTTATTTTTTTACTTTGCTGAAATCAACTGGCAGGACGATGGCAAGCACCCACTGCCGTCCCTTTCGGTCTCATCGTCGCATCCAAGGCTGCCTCTCCAAGTCTTGATTCAACTTGGCAAATTTTTTAATCGCGACATACAAATAGCAATCGCACAATGTGGATTGTTGATCGTTTGTCGACGAATGAGGTAACGGAGACGAGGAACCGTCGTCTCTGAGTCATTGCCTTCAAGATTGGACGGCAGCGAGCTTTGGCTCTGAATCGTAAGCGACTTGCCCAAAAAAAACAAAACAAAAAAAAAAAAAACGATCTCTCTCAGAAAACCGAATCGTAAACGATTAGCCAAAAAAATTAATCTCTAATAAAACCGAACGCGGAACCGTCGCCTTCCGGAAAGCAACGGCATCCGCGCCACGTCCGCCAGCGTTGACGCGCCCCTGTCGTCTCCGCCAGAGGTGCTTGCCTGTCAGATGTAAGTGATGCCGAACCCGAAAGCCCTCGCTCTGCCCAAATGACTTTCTGATGGAATCTCCAACCCCATAATCATCCCCATTCTGCCGAATAATCCGCCTGCCCGTACCTCGGAGTGGCGACGGGAACCTAAACTGTCAGCATTCAATTAGGCAGCGATTTGGATCCGCCCTCGGCCCGGCGTTGTCAGCCTGAATAATACAGCCGTCACCCCCCCGAAGGTGAAACCGCCCGCCGGGAGAAGGATGGAGACCTATTGTCTGGGGGATTGACAAGGGGTAGACGCAACAGGCTGAAGTGAGTTAAGGCCGTCACACGCGCAGGCACACAGACACACACACACACACACACACACACCCATAGACGCTCTCCATCCTGCCTCCGTCCCTCGGGAGGGTATTTTTCATGCTTTCAAAGCTGCCGGCAGTGACAGGGCTCTGACAACCCCTGCTTACTGTGACACCTTAGTGGGTCCAGAGGAGGTTCTCACCGCGGCGCCTCCTTCTGACGGGCCTTCTTGAGAGGGAACACACATTATTCTGCCTTGAAGCGCCCCCGTCCCGCCTACCCCTCCTCCGTCCTTTTTTTTTTTTTCTCTCGGATTGATTGGCACAGTCAAAGTTTTTGGAGTGAGGGACGGGGCCCAGACGTCTCTGACACCGATCTCTCTCTCTCTCTCTCTCTCTCTCTCTCTCTCTCTCTCTCTCTCTCTCTCTCTCTCTCTCTCTCTCTCCCCCCCCCCCACACACACACACTTGGACTTCAAGCGATAACATGTAAATGATTAAAATGATGGACGTGCTAGTATGAAACTAACCCTCACAAAAAAAGTTATTTTCTTTATCATTTTTAATTAGACTTTGCAACATTTGCTCATATCAAGGGATGGCTATGACATTCAGTTACATTTACCCGTCAATATTAGAGCTGACAAGGGTCGATCAGGTAATGGCGTCAAGTGATTGAAATAATTCATCACAGTTTTCCTGAATCAAAACTAGTCATTGCTTTCGCATTGCTTTCGCTTCCCACAATCCCTGCATTGCACAAGATATATATATATATATATATATATATATATATGTATATATATTTTAATAAATCCATGTACTGTTTATGTTGTTTCAGGTAGTTCTGGAATAGAGGACAGGTCTATTTTCATGTTTTTACCTTTCCCCCTTTCTCCCCACCCTAATCGGATAAACATTTCAGTGGATAAAGTTGGAGAAAATAATGAAAAGGTTAGTCAATCGGAAACATAATCAATAACTGCCGCTCTGCTGCCAGCCAAGCTCCCTCCGCCGAGATCCGGGTCTTGTCTGCGGAGGCTTCCTCCCGCTCATCCTCAGAGGAGGAGGGATCAAATGCAGAGAGCGAGTCTCATTGTGGGTCATGTGTTTGGGATCAATAAAGTATATTTGGTTGTGCGCAACTTAGAAATCCACTATTGTTGAGATTGCTCCATAAAAGTTATCCAACTACTGATTACTCCTTAAAAAGTAATCAAATTACTTCTGTGACTACTTTGTTTAATAAGTAATCAATTATGAATTCCTGCACATCACGTACAACAAACCACAATATTCTTTGATTTTGACGAGGTGAACTCAAAAATAATGTTTGTATTTCCAGCCATCGAACGCAATCGCTGTTTTTCCTTTCGCCGCCGCCGTGCTTGTCTCGGTGCGTCGTCGCACGTCAATGACGTCGCGTGCACGGCTGCACCATCAACCTGCGACGTGCTTTTCTAAATTTCCGACATTTTGTGGATAATGAGACATTTTTTTAGCTCGCGATATATTTCGGAAAAGTAATGGAATCGTTACTCGATAAAGTAATTATGACACAATTAGCATTTTTGCCACAGTAATCCCGTAAACATTACTTTGTTACCAAAAAAAGTAATTCAATTTACTATAGTGGATTACTTGGTAATCGATGACTCGCCAACACTGGTCTGGACCTGCCAATGCATTTAAACTTGCAGATTCTTGTCAATTCAGAGAGGACAAATGAGGTTTCCCTCGCTTGCATCGTCCTCCGTAGAATATGTGGTGGAATTTCACCCTCCCTTCCCCCCCCCTCACTCACTCTCTCTCACTCTATCGTGCCTATTTTTGTGGCCCTCCGTCTTAAGATTCTTCAAACGGTTGTCCTGTCCACAGGCTGGCTCGTGAGCCGGCGCACCTGGGCGTTGTTTGTGTCGGAGGGGAGAGAGAGGCTTCGCCTTCACACGGATGCCACGTCGGTTTCAGCTGACTGCAGCTGTGGCACTCGCCATGTGTGGCTGCTTGCGAGGCACCCCCCCCTCTCTCTCTCGCTCCCCCCCCCCCCCCCAAAAAAAAAAAAAGCTGCCCAGGGACGCTCTCCAAGGTCAGTCTAGTCCGCTCTCTCGCTCTCGCTCTCGCTCTCTCACTCTCACTCACACACACACACACATAGCCGTAGCACATTCTCATACTGACAACCCCGCCCACCACCACCCCATGAAATCAGCGATCGGTACAGCTGTGAAGTCGTGGAGACAAGGGTGAAATGCCAGAATAACGTTCCAATTTGTTGTCGTGGGAACCTCCCAAGACGCCAGAACCTGCAAGCAGAGGTGGCAAATTTTAGATTTAGTTTTTTTTTTTTTTTTCTTTTTTCAAAGCGACAATAAAGTATCGCAATACAACACATTCCTCGTTCTGCAAACCGCGGCCCAAGAAGAAATTGGCGAGTCCGAATGCGACGCCGTCTGTGAAAACTTGCCTGACATTTCACCGACGGCAGCGCTGGGAGACTTTGAGCGCTTGCAGAGGACACTGCAGACATCCGGGGTTGAGCCGTCTTCCTCCTCTCGCTCTCCTCTCGTCTCACCCACCGCTGAACTCCCCCCCCATGCCCCCCCCTGCCGGCGGCAGCGGCGGCGGCGGCGGCATACGCCCCTTCCTCCCCATCACCCCATCCCCAGCCTCAACATATTGCACCTGTTCAATTATTTAGCCGCTGCTCTGTGGTCGGGTCCTGAGCTGCAGTGAAGGCTGTACCTGCAGATTAGAGCCGGGCTTGTCACCGGAGCCGGCCACATATCTCTGTCTCGTCGTTGTCTGAGAGCGAGATGCCTTTGGCCACATTAGGCGGCGGGAAATGTCATTACCTCATTGCGGGCTTGTCATTTTCAGCCTTTTGGTCTCCTAGGGGAAGCCGGGATTTGTGTGTGTGTGTGTGTGTGTGTGTGTGTGTGTGTGCGTGCGGAAAGTTTTGCCACGTTTCCAAAATTTGAAGACTTGAATTGGCATTTGGGTATAACATAAAAATGTAAAAAAAAAACAAAAAAAACAAAAAAACACAATATATTTGTTGTTGTAGTTGTATTGGAATGTAGTTTATTGTCTCAACCTTCAAACAAAACCCGGCTCGAGGGTTGAAAGTCAGTTTTGCGTTAACATGTATTGAAACTAGTTTCAGATATCACATTGAAAGTCAGATCAACATCAACATGAATATTGTTTCTTCATGTTTACAAATTTAAACGCTTCTAATGGCCAGTCGGTGAGTTAAGCAGACATTTCTGCCACTGGGGGGCAGTATTGAAGCAAATACTCAGCCCTTTAAAGCTGCCATCTCCCTTCGTACCTTTTTTTTTTTTCCTCTTCTTTTTTTTTTTTTGAAACAGAACCCAAGGCGGTTCTTCTCCTCCCGCTTCCGCCGCAGTTCGTCGAAGGAACGGCTGCGGGAGAAGTCAGGTTTTCCCACCACTCACTCGCCTGTTATTCTGAGGGGGGGTTAAGATGAGGATTGGGGGGTTTTGGAGAGGCAGAAAGCACGCTGTAAGCACCGTCTGCCCGCGAGCGATTGAACCCAAAGAACCCCCCGTTCACCCCGTTCTCCGCCCCCCCACCGGACCGTGTTTGCGTTACGTGTCTGTCCTCAATTTCAGGCGCAGATATGCAAATCGCGGCGGAGTTATTAATCGCGGTGTCACAGGGATTATGCAAATCGCGCGGGCGAGAGACGGCGCGTAAAAAGAGAGGGCGTCAGCAAACTTGTGTCGGCATTCGGCGGGCGGGAGATAGTTTTGTTCGAGGGGGCATTGGGCGGGGGAGGAAAGTATGTAAGTCTTATTAGCGGCGGGGTTGGCGTTTCACACGGCCGAGGAGGAGCGACTGGGGGAGCAACAGCTTTTTTTTTTTGTGTTTTACCATTGCTTTTGAACTTTCAGACCCCCTCGGAAGAACACGGATTCCTTGCATACCATGAAGTGGCACAAATTTTAAGAAACGTCACATAACATGGATTTCAATCATTTGTATTTTAAGTATGACAATCAATTCGGCACACCTACCATCGTCCCGGTTCATCCTGCATCTTTTTCACGCCATCATCATCAGATCTTTTTGTTTATGCCATTTATTAAGCCCATTTTTCAGTCTTTATTTTTTTTTTTAATCCTGGACCCCAATGGAGCATCTCTCTATGCTCAATCATTCAAACAGAACCAAAACGCTGTGGATTTTCAGAAAATATCAGAAGTTTCTCAGATCGTCTTCCCGCAAGAAATGAAATTTTCTCGGACTTTCCACACGTACAAATGTGCATCGAAACAGAGTCTCTCAACGCAGCGGCGAGGGCGAAAGCCGGACTCGTCGGCAGCAAAGGCGTTGAGGTCCCTTTGTGGCGTCACAAAAGGCCTCGAAATCAATAAAGTGTTTTGTACAGTACGCAGCTTTCCCACAATTTCTCTCTTCTTGCCATCAGTCCTGATTCACTGAGCAGCAGCCACCGAAGCTGTTTAAATGATGCAAAACCGTTTCCCCCCCGAAGGCTCGATGCCACTTGTTCCTCAGTCTACCTGTGGGACTTTTTTCTTTTTTTCCACAACCCTGATTGGAATCGTAACGCAGGAAGCCAGGCTCGGCACCCCCTCCCCCTTGCCAACCCACCCACCGTGATTCTTTCTCTTGCCGCCCTGGCGGACGATCACCAGCAGGTTTTGGAGGCGAGGTGAACGAATGCGTTCCTGCAGATGACTGCAAGGCAGGGAAAGATTGAATTTTCTCTCCCCTCCATCTGCGCGTGTGGTTGGTCGGGGTGGGGGTGGGGGGGGGAAATAGGCAGTGATAGATGAGGTACATGGAGGAAGACAGCTACCCCTGCTCTCCAGCCCGGCCGAATCAGGAAGCTGTCTGCCTGCTAAATGCCTCCTCCCTGCCCTCCCCGTCCTCTCTCGCACTCTCATTATAATTTTCGGTCGTTTCTCCCTGCCTCCCCCCCCCCCCCCGCACTCTTCCCCTGCTTACAAATCAATCGTTCTGTTAGTGCTTACCAGACAACGGATCTTTAGTCGTGACGAGATTGTGCTTTACATCACTGCGCCCCACCTCAAGGCAAACTTATCACAGCCGCAGCTGATTTTTTTTTTTTTTTTTTCCCCTCTCCACTTTATTTTTAGTGTAAATTGTACGATTCAACCTAGTGTTTTTCCGATGTTCCGAGGTCGGAGGGAATGTTGCAAAGTGAAGTGTGAGTCATGTGAAATACCTCACTGGCAACAGACATCGTCATCGTTTAATAAGACTCCAAAGACACACTGAGGGTATAGAGAGTGAGTGGTACTGAGATATCGTACAGACAATTTATAGAAAATAGGGCCGTCAGCGTTACGCATTAATCGTGATTAGTCTGCCGGATTTTTGGGAAGAAATCTTTCACCTTATGGGCTTAAAACTGGCTTGAAATTCAAGGTAACAGAATTTTACACATGCAATTCAAACCGCAATTAATTGCAGTTGACAAAAAAGATTCTGCGATTAATCGCTATTTTAAAAAAAAAAAAAAAAACTAACAATCGTTTCACAGTCCTAAGACAAATTAAAAAAAGATTAACAGTACATTTACAAATCTGTGTAAGTTCACAAAAGTATTTTGATACAGATGCAACACCATCTTTCCTTACATCTTCAAACTTGGTGAGGAAAAATAGGCATTAAAGTATAAAACATTTTTAATATATAGAGTTTCTCGTTCCAACCACCACATACCACCGACCGTACAAAGTATTTGAGTGCCTGAAGTAAGTTCAGGCTGAGAAGTACCAGCAAGAAAAGTGTTGGAAAAATAGTTTTAAGTATCGCATCCTGAACTCTCAATGCACAATATCTTTTGCTCCAGTCACCCACATTAACCCCACACCCTCCCTTCTCCCTGCAGGTGCGCTGTTCCGTCCAGGTCAACACTAGACGTTTCAGCACGATAGCGCCCCTCGCCAGACGACCTGGGTTTGAATTAAGATTTTTTTTTTTTGTCAGGTTAAAAGAAAAAAATAACACATTGAATCTGTTTGTGTCTCGTGCAACCAGAAACACATATACAAAAAAAATCAGAAAATATTTTTTGAGATTGTGTTAAATTTGAAACTTGACCGGGTAAACATTCAGGGGCAGTCATCAGTGGTACATTTTAATCAGGCATTTTAATCAGGCAATGACTTGACTGAAAGCATCGGAACGAAAGTAGGCGATTTTAAAGCGCAGAAATTGTTTCCCTTTTAAACTTGAAACTGAGGCTTTTTATTATAATGTCACTGAGGCAGTGCAAATAGATTTTCCTCTCATTGAAAAATCACTAAGTGAGGCTCTGCGGTCTGCTGGGTGGGCGGCCGGTGAATCCAGGGTTCACTGAAGCACGGCGAGAGGCAGCTGTGACAAGTGGTGGCCATATTTGACCTCTGACCTTTTAAAAAAATGGTTCCTTGTTGAAACCCACTTGTCAAGTGTGTTTTTTTTCTTCACTTTTCTTTTTTTATGCCCTTTCATCCGTGCCTCTGCCTCTTTTTCGTTCTTCCCCAACACCCCACCCACCCTTTGGGCGGTTCTTTATTCATTGCTTGGATAAATGTACACGACCCTTTAAAATAACAGGAGCTGCCCCAGAGGGCACAGTTGAGCAATGTGACATTCCAGGTAACCTTAGGTGACTTTTTAAAAAAATAGAATAAAGAGAATGAAGGCGCGAGGAAGAGCAGGAGGACGGGTGGATCGGCCAAGAGCAGCAGCGGAGTGAACAAAATCAAATTAATGTTTGCTGAAAAGGTTCAAGACAAAAAAAATGGGATGATTAAACTTGGATGATATAAACTACATAAATGTGCTGTGGCTCTGAGGGATGGAAGCTCCCGGGTTTTATCATTTTAAAGATGATTGTTTGTCGGCTCGATTGGAGTAAAGAAAAAAAAGAAATGCTAAGGCTTTTACCAGCAGACACCCACTTTTTTATTCTCTCAAAACCTCAATGTGTTCAAACTACGAAAGAGGATTAGGGCCACGTGAAAAGAAGAAAAATATTACAGGAAGGAGATTTTTCTATGAGTTTTAAGTTGAAATTTTGTGAATAAAGTCACATTTTTGTGGAAAAAAGTCGACGTAAAAAAAAAGAAGACGAGATTCCGAGAATAAAATCAACGTAAAAAAAGATGCAAATAAAGTGGAAATTGGTGAGTTTCCTGGATGGATGGTCGAATAACCCAGTTAACCACAGTTAAAAGTAAACTGCACAAAACAGGTGTTATCCTACAAGGTTTACCGGCAGTAATCAGCAAACTGGCGAAAACGAAAGTAGTCCTCTAGGGCCTTTCGACTTTATTCTCGGCAGTTTGACTGACTTCACGTTGACAGTAATTGCCAAATTTTGATGGTTTGACGTCAATATCGAAACGGCAACTGAAAAATCTATCTTAATTTTTTTCTCTTCTTTGTGGCCCTAATCCTCTTCCATATTCGATATCGTCACATCTCACGGAAACATCTCCAGACGGCTTCACAAGCGGCCTCGACGTCGGCCTCCGTCACTCGGTGGAGGCGAGGGCAAAAATCTCCCACTCCCCGTGCAATCGGCGGAAGACAAACAATCCCAGCGAAATGTCGAGCGGAGCTCCTAATTATCTGATCATGCAGTCATGACGACGAGACAGAAATGAAGCCCTGATTGTCGCACTGGTTGTCACTGCCACCCTCCCTCTTTTCCCTGCAGGGTCTATTTCGTTAGAGATGAAAGAGACAAAACTTGAGGGCGCTGTGTTTTCATCTCCCTCTTTTCAGTCTTGCTTCGGTTTGCCACGGTTTTCGGGGCACAACAAAAACGATTGTGGAGTGACGGTAATGTTTTGGGACAAGTCTGACTTTTATGTCGCGTGAAATGCCGAATTAAATGCTTCGCCACAGACTGTTTATTTTGTCAAGTAGTAGTAATCGCTTGTGTATTAATCCAATTCTGAGTGAAGGAAACATTTTGCAAAACTATTACAGCCAATGAGTTGAGGGCCAATGAGACCTTAACTACTTCAAATCAATATCAATAAATAATGAATTGTTAATGATTTTTAATGAGTGTTGCGAATTGCATGGTCCTTCATCAAGAGATTTCATGAATTAGAATAATTATTTGGGGGGGGGGGATCAGCAAAAAATATTATTTGCAGTTCCAATTTTTGTGCATCACAGGGAATATAAAGCACCCAGGCGACGTGGCAAACGGAAAGCCATTTCCTTTTATTTGTTCTTACGGTGCTCAGTAGCCCGATGCAAAGTCGGCATTCTTGAAGATGATGGTGACGAGTCTTTAAACAAATCGGGAGAGGAAGAGCTCCGATTGCTCAGCTTCCTCTGCCCAGAGGAGTTCTCTTGCGAAGGATATGTTGGCGCTGTCGCTCTGGCGTCGCACAATGTCAGTATCCGTGCTTACTCCCCATCAGAACAGTCGGCTGGGTGTTTATTTATCTTTGCAACAAAGCTTTTTTTGTTTTTGTTTGTTTGCTGTATTCCATATTATCATCGATTATTCTGCTCAAACAACCCACTTCCTGGTGATTCGTATCTGCAGGAACAAACTGCAGTGTTGCTCATCGACTTTTTTTTTTTTAAAGAAAAGTTTCACATGAAGATGACTTTCCTATTGAAATGATGCACTAAAAACACACATGTACTCAGCAAGCCAATAGTGCTTGTTTGCGATGGTCTGCTAGCCATCACCCGAACCGGTTAAATATCATAATTTAATTTGATTAGTTTGAAATGATTGCTATTCGAGTGGGTGCTGTGATCATACGAGTGAATGCGCCCAGTCTGTTACATAATCTCCCTCCTGTGACAGTCATTGCTTCACCTTGCTGTCGGGCTAATTAACCACTCCCATCTTGTCCCTCCGTCACAACGGAGTCGTAACATCCACGTCGCGCCGACAGGAGGCTGCGTTCAGAGCCTCTCACCTGCTCTTTGCAGCCTGACGCAGGGAGAACCCAAGTTTTTTTTTTTCCCCCACCCGCACGCGTTAATGGAGCCCTCCCCCCCGCCCTCCCACACCTCCTCAGCCTTGGCGCGCCGGCTGCCTGCATTAAAGATAATTAAATTTTACACCAAGGATTTTTTTTTTTTTATCAGCACTTGCCACTGACCGACACTGCCATTATGGTGCTGGTGATAATCAATCTCTAATCAATTAGGCGGTAATTGCTGAGTCAATGGGGGAGGCTGGTTAAATATTGATAAGTGTCTAAAAGGCCCATCATGGTCTATTGACAGCCGCGGGGAGGCGGGCAGCGGCTGGCCGGCCAGGGAGGGGGAAGTGATGGAGATGGCTCAGGGTCAGAGTCTGCGTGCGGCGAAGCCGGACACGCCGCCGATCGATGCAAACCTGCTTCTCCTCCACTCTGCGCGCGAGTCCAACTTCGCGATGGGAGAAGCCGCCCTTGCGACACGTTGCCACAGGCACAATTTTCATTTGTGGGCTCGGTGCGGCAGAAACGATTAGAAACGTGCGCAGCCGTTAACCTGCATCTTGTAAGTCTGCAACGCAGCGACACCACCGCCCGTAGGCGTCAGACACATTTCTCTGATCCGGAAGGAGTCTGTCACCTGAAGTTCAGCACCTGAACTCCCGCTTGTGTGTCACATTTAATTGGGTTATTATACGCAGCTGGATTGTAGAATAAATTGGAGTCGTTATCAGAATTTAATGCGTGTCTCTACACCTGGAAAAAATTACGAAAGGCGGGTTAGGGCCAGAGGACGAGAACAAAATATTACAGGAAGGATGTTTTTATTTAAGTTTTCATTCCGATTGTTAAGTTGAAATTTCATGGAAAAAGTCGACGTGAAAAAGATGAAATTCGGTGAATAAAGTTGATGTAAAAAAAAAAAAGAGACGAAATTTCATGAATAGTCAAAATTTCGCGAATAAAGTAAAAGTTTTATGAATAAAGCCAGCACAAATAAAGTTGAAATTGGTGAATAGACGGAAGTACTCCACTAGACCTGCGCGCAGAGCCTTTCAAATTTATTCCTGACATTTAGACTTACTTTATGTGGACGTTCGTTGTAAAATTTCGAAATTCTATCTAATTGTTTTTCTCTTTTTGTGGCCCAAATCTTCTTCCATAAAAAGCAGAGCTAGTCCTTTGATTCCAAAGAACCGTTTTTAATTTTTTTTTTTAATTTTGCATTTGTTTTGTTGTGAAAGTAATTTTTAAGTGGCTGAAAGCTGGCTAGCACAGTATCAGACTGCAGTGATTGACGCACCCGTTCTGGTCACGTCTCACTAAGTAACTGGCAAAACTATATTGAAGCCTGTGAATGGACTATAGGCGCACAGAATTTTTCTGTTCTGTTGAGCTCCAAAAATATGTTGTCTTTGAGCTGTATGGGCCCATCAGTCACATGCTGCTGTGTGTTTTTCTTTTTTTTTTTTTCATGCCTTTAGCGTTTGTCATTCTGTCTCCCTGCACAGAAGCGGCTTCGGGATGGATTAAATCCCCCCATTGTGTTGGGTTGTTTGAGCTATGATTAAATAATTAGGTTTGCCACCTCATATTAAGCTAACTATGGGTTTGACAGGTATTCTAAATAATCCAGCCTTTTGTGTCAATTTGAGGATTTCGAGCATTTTTGAAATTTTTTTACCCATATGTCTCCTTAGTAGTGACCTGGTTAGCAGCTTGTACAGTCTTTTTGGTAAACAGTTTTGCAGCTCGAAGCCCGTGGCTTTTCTGCCAAGCGCGCACAGCCGTTCGACCACTTCCGCCTTTGCGGTGTCGATTTATCACGGCGCCGATGGAGACAGATTGGGCCGAAAACGGCGCGCTGTCACTGAAAACCCGCGCGAGCAGCGCCGCTGTCTGGGCCACTGAGTCCCATTGAGCCAGACGATGAAGAGAGGAGATGAGCAAGGACTTCTGCCCTAATTATCATGCTGGCAAAACATGCTGCGTCGGTTAAACGGTGTTGCAACAGGCTCAACCTCTGTCTGCTTAAAGCAGCTACTTCCTGACACTCCCAATCAGCGTGATTGATTGGAACTTAAGCCACTCCTTGGCCCTGATTGGCAGCTTAATGGCAAGGGGAGAGAGCCGGGGCATTTTACGCTACTTAGCTATTCTGCAGCTCGCGTTTGCCCCTCATATGCATGCCTGCAGAGCGCTTACTTGTTGTTGCACAGCAAAGATGGCATCATAAAAAAATATTCATCCATAATAATCGGTCTGGGCCTTTTTTTTCTTTTTTCTTTTTTTTTTTGGTCTTTGACAGTCTCGGACCCACCATCTATCACGATTAGGTGACCGTCGGAGCCCAATTCTGCCTTGAAATGAATCAATCTCGCTGAATGCCTTTTGTCCAAGCGACTCGTGCAATAACCAACCCTGACAAATCTTCAAGACTCAAACCGACCCCCCTGATTGGACAGCCGAGCCATCCGTCTTCCCGAAGGCAATACCGTGGACTGCATCTATCTGCATTTGTTTCCCACAGACAGTTAATGCCATTAGCCTTTTGCGGCGGGTGATTATGCCATGATTTCCTCTCAATCTTCGCCAGCTTGGGAACGGGTTGTCTTTAATGCTGACCCCCCCCCCACCACCACCACCACCCCACACACACACACAACCGTTGGCTCGCGTCATTTCTTCCGAGATGTTTCAATGTTCTTAACCTCACTTAAGGTGCTTCAGTGTCATACCGCAGCCCAGCTAGCAGCCCAGAATCTTTCACAAGGGCCATAAAACGTCCAACACGTTGCGTACCGTCCTTTGCCCGAGCCCCTGCTTGTCAGCTTTACTTACCTGCCAGATTAATCACTTGCGTTACAGGTACTTGACAAAGCGGCGCGCTTCCGGAGGAATGCCTCGTCAAAACTCTGCGTCCGCTCGGTGATGAATAGGATCCTTATCGCGCCTTTTCCATCTAGGTGCCGGCTGCCCCGATGGAATAAATAGTTTGTAATCAGAGAATTAGATGGCTATTTAATCTTAAAAGGCTTGACGTGCGGCTTTTCTTTGATGTGAGCTAATTCAATGCGAGCGTAACCCCGGGGCCACTTAAGATGGAGATTGGGAACGCGATGAGACTCGCCTGTGAAATAGTGGCGCTCGAATTGGCACACTCGGGGAAAGACTAATCGCGTGAAGGAAATCTTTTCTTTTTTAAAGCGGGGCGGCCGAGTGTGCGCCACTGCGGAATCCGCGCCAACCCCCTCGCCGGAGCGTTTAAGACGACGGGGACCTGCACTTCGAATTGTTCACGCATGTCTTTGGGAAGCGCTCTGGACTTGTTTGTCGGCATCTACATCATGCCCCATCGCTGCGCCGTAGAGTCGGGCGGCAATTTGTTCTGGAGAAGTTGCTCGTGGCTAAAAGTCCGAGATTTAATTGCCCGGCAAGTCTCTCCGAAGGGGAAAGCTGGAACGGCGGAAGGATGACTTCAGAAATGCTTTGAAAAAAAAAAAAAAAAGCTACAGTGGAGCAAAGGGACGTATCAGTCATCGGTGTAGATTTAGATGAACAACCAAGTAGTTTTGCGTGGATGAAAAGGACATATTGTGAATTTAAATTTCACCCTTTTGTTGCTTCTTAGTGTCACTCACTCCTTCAGCCTTTTACTCGCAACACTTCATTGGTGACTCCATGGCGTCAATAATAATATAAAGATGACTTACTATAATCACCAAAGGATTTTTGGAGTTGCCCAAGTTACCTCAGGGCCTCTCAAGCTGTTGGTGGAGTGCAGAGCCGAGGGAGGAAAGTCGACGTGATGTAACTGGTAGCAGACTGACTTGCGCAGGAAGCAGCCATTTGGTCCAGTTTCAATTAATTTGCCATCTCTCTGTGGGGCTCCTGTTAGCGCCGTCACTGTTCCCACAAACTTACTTGGCCAAGGACGGCAGCTAAAGAGGAGTTTAATCAGTGTGATGGATAACATTTGTCTTTTCGTCTCCCGCAGCAAAATTCCCACGTTGGCCCCCGTCGAGGCGGCAGGGGCTTTTCTTTCCAAACCTTCTTTGGCTGTTTTCTGCTGGCGAATGACAAAGTTAAAGTGCAACCTCGAGGCAGCAGGAAGCACAGTCACTGCCATTGTGTGTGTTTTTTTTTTTTTTGGGGTGGAACAAAGGGACCAAAAATGCACCTCGGTGTTTGGAGCGGCAGACCAGCGCTCATTCTGGCCTTTCAAAAATCTGTGTTTGTAGACGCGAACGACTTTGATGCGAGGCCAGGGAGCACAACAGCCAAGGGTGCGATTTGGAACGCAACCAGCACAACTCCGAAAGTTAACGACGGGCAGAATTCGCGGGGCCTCGTTTGTGAGTCATCGCTCAGCAGAAGGTGGAGAAAGTAATGAGTGAGTAACTCCTTTGCTCGTCTGTGTTGGCTTTGACTTTTTACGCTTCACAGAAGCTATTTTTAACAAACCTCAAATGCTATTATGATTGCAATGTGGAATTCATTATAATGTACAAAATGGCCCGTATTATAATATACAAACTTGAATGCTCTCAAGCACAAAACATCCTAGAAAAATGTTTTTTGCAGTGTTGCTGATTTTACTTCATCATCATTTTGGTCAACATTGTGGCCAATCGCACTGATTTATCTATCTCGTCTCCAAAGTGCTAAAGTATTTGTCTCGCGCATACAGTACGTATTTATAGAAGTATCATAAATGAGATCGATATCCTTTATATTATATTATTAAGAAATCAGAAAAAGAAACTTGACAAATGGAAACAAAAAAAGTCAAAGCCTTTCATTGGTTTCAAGTGAGAGTGGAATCCAGACATATTTTCAGGCTTTTTTTAGCTCAAGAAATCCAGTTATGGAGAGGGATTAATGACGCATGTGATAGTTAATCACTGACTGGCAGAAAACGCCGCCTTTTGGGGGCATGGCTGTTATTTTTGAAACTGCAGATTACGCTCTCCATCCTCGGGCAATTTTGCGGTGTAGAAACGCGGTCGCATGCGATGGAGGTGATGCCCCCCCCACCCCCCCGAGATGTCACCGAGGGCTAAAGGTCGAAGTCCAGGTCATTGTCACATCCCGGAGGATACCGAAATCGTCCCCTAGATTTAACCCACGTCTCCCGGAGGGAGTGGCGATGTGCCGGGGAATCACTGGCAAGTCCAACCACTGATGCCGAGTGCCAAGCCAGGAAACTATTTGTACCATATTTATTATAGTCTTGATATGACCTGGCTGGGGATCAAGCCCCAACACCCTCTTTATCTCAGGGCAGACAATCTACCCCTTAAACGCCGTGACTAAGTGAATTCATGCGTCATCTTAAACCCATATTTAATATGACCCAAAAAAAAAAAAAAAAAAGCTGTCGGGATTTTAGCTGTTGAAATTTCCTGGTATGCAGCATTTTCATGAAAACAGGGTGGTAGTCGGTGGTGACGCACCATGGAATTATGGGTACTGACAGTAAGCTTTCTGGTGAGAAAGTTTCACAATACGGCTGCTTTCACGCTGCAATTCACAACTGATTATTGTTATCATATTTTAATTTTCTTTGCTGATGTATGATTTTTTTTTTTTTTTTTTTGCACTTGTATGTATGCGTTTGTCCACATTCTCATCTAAATTTGCCCACCATTCTAATCGACATGGAGTCTCATGCAGTAAAAATGGTTGCCACTCATGTCATCATGTCAACTTTACAATCATGACAAAGTGAACGCAAGTCGAAAAATTAGCTTTTTAGCTCAGCCCATCACGACTTGTCAGAGTGCAGTTCTGTTGCAGAACATCAGCTACGGATCTGAATTTGGACCACATATACACAATTGAATAATAAAAAAAAAAAAAAACCCTCCTGAATTCCGAAAGAACGCAATGATGAATTTTAAAAGCCATAAACGATACCGACGTTCATGTTGAGAGAATGTGAGAAACGCAGGAGACAAACCTGTCATGAATATTGAAACTGCCATTGTTTCAACTTCCACTGGAGGAAAGTGATTGACAGCCAGTTGACAATGGCTCAACAATCAGTCGGCCACATGAATGGGAGTCATTCCCGATGCCATATGCTGCCCATGTGTAGGACGCCGCGGCGCCTTTTCAACGCGCTTCCAATCTGCGATTTGTTTTCCTTTTTGAACTCGGATTTAAATGAGTGAAGGAGACTTTACCCGCCTCACGCTGCTATAACTGGTTAAATATTCAAAGAAGATGGAAATGTATGATTTTTATGCAAATCAGAAGTGGATTTCTAAACATTCCTTTTGATGTCTCGCCATAAAAATTCCACTGTTTATTTTCTTTTTTTTGTTACCTCACCTCTCACTTTATTCAATTTCTAAAATAGAAAGTAGTAAAACAGGAGGAGGCCCGCGTATACCGTTGAGCCAATGGCCCCAACCAGCCTGGGTGAATGACAATACGCGCGTAATTAACTCATCTATATTGGAAATTTCCTGGTTGGAGAAGGGGAATTCTTCTTTGTCTTCTCCAGAGACGTGAAAGTCTGTCCCATGAAATATTCAAACACTGTTGTTCCCTGGGATGATATTCATTATCTATATATAGCCTCCCTTTTATCATGATGATAACAATGATTCCTGATTCTGGTGATACTTTTTTTTTTTTTTTTTTTGCCAGACACGGATAATGATGAGATTTGCAAATGAATAAAATATTGGACTGCCTAATCAGTAATGACTGCGGTTATGGAAGGGAGGGGCCGCTATTAGCAAGATGCCACGAATAACCGCTCATTTATAGCTCCATGCTAAACATAGTTCAGATTGAGGCGTCGGGAGTCAAATTGTGATTAAAAGTGCACCGCTGCAGTTGCGCCCGCTGGTCTAACCGATCAAAGGGGGGACGTGGAGCATGCCGCCACGCCGCCACGCCGACATCGTGTAATACAGAGCCTAAGCACGTTGAGCGAGTTCAATTTTGAAAGAGCTTAGATATGCAGACCCCGGGGCAGAAGCAGAGCAGCGAGGATGGGAGGGTTAGCGGTTTGTCCAGTTGAAGTCGGGGCCAAGGGCGGGGGGGTTTCACGGCGAGATGGGCCGTTTGGATCCTCGGGGGGCGGGGGGGCACTGGGGCTGCGAAGACGGAGTTAGAGGAACAGTTTGAAGGAAACGTCAGACGAAACAGTGGTAGTTAAGGGTCAAAATAGGCATGGGATCACTGTCTAGACCCCCAGAGGTGTCGTGGGACCAACTAGATGAATCACCGATGACCCTTGAGACATGTTGACTTATCACTGCTCATTTGTACAACACAGTTGCGCCATATTAGCATTGGGCCAGGGGGAGGCTCTTTTTCAGTTGCTGGTCCTTTTCTATTTTCATGAATTAATATATTTCTTTGTGTCTTACTCTGATTTCTGAACAACTTTCTTTCCAGAAGCACTAATTGGAACATGACTTAGGGCAGCATAACTTACAGCAGTTGTATGCAGTCACGCCACGCATACATCAAGCGTCTTATAAGATTTGAGCAATCTAATTGCATTAATAAGGGGAATTAGGTTACTCGTGAACTTGGGTTCAGCCGGAAAGAAATGACAACGCAGGAAACGAGTGGAAGCGCATCAAGTAGACAATGTTTTTCAGCCAGTATCTTTAGTCTGATTTTATTACATTGCTTTGATTACCACTAAGCATATTATATTATGGGTTTGCTCACACAACACTTGTGGTCACAGCAGTTAGTTGGGGATATGTAGCTTTTCTGATAACATTTGTAAATGTACCCAAAATGCATTATAATCCTTCTGAACTTATTTTGAATGCACATATCCAGCAATTTTGGTTCTTATTGCGTAACATGCCGGTCTCCGAAATTAACAGCAAAAAACAAAACAAAGCACAAGTGTCTGATCCATGCATCAATCAATGACACTTTCCTGGACATTATATTGAAAATCGCGACGTTTATTACATTGAAGGTATTTATGGGTCTGAAGGATCCAAGTAAGATCGCTACACCCCACATCCTAATGCGGTAATCCCTTCCTCAGTGTATGACCTCAGTGTCATTAAGGCAACGCTAAACTGCATCTCGCACGGCGTCGGCTTCCTCCGAGCATGAACCACGTTGATGTGGGAACGTTTCTGTTGTCCATAAAAACACGCTCAACAGTGCAATGAGAGCGACTGTCGGGGGGGCCGACGAACAAAACAAAACGTCAGCTTTCTCTCGAGCCCTCATTCTCAATATAGTCTCGTAGGTATTTCCAGAAAAGTCAAAGCAAACAACTAACGCCAGATTCAAACACATCCGGTACACTTGATGCTCTGAGTGCTCACTTCCTACGTAAATCCCTGCACCCAATGCACCGAGTTCCATGGGAAGACGAGGGATTATCTCAACTATTTATCCTGCCTTTAGTGCTGTTTTTTTTTTTTTTTTTTTGTTCTTTTTCTTTTTTTTTCCGTTCGGGACTGAGAAGACCCGGATAGATATCTTCAAAGAGACCTGAATTCTTTGATGAGTCCACTTCGTCTTCCTCCTGGATCAACAGCCGTGGCCTTTTACTTGTTCCAGCCAAGTCAAAGTCTTTTCTTGAACTTTTAATCAGCGCCTGCAGGTAAAGCCGAGGGAAGAAATGGACTCGCCACGTATGACACGCGGTTTCACGCTGTGACTCTCTATGCTTTGATTCCCGAGCACCGCATTAACTGTCATTAAAATCTTTGCCTTTGCAATTAGTTTTTTTTTATCCTCCTGAGCTATCTGAATATTAGCGGCATTAAGGTGTACTTGCAGGAAATTTCTCATTAGCACGAGGTTAATCACTGAAGATTAGTTGGTTCGCGTGGTCAGAGTTTGAATTTGCAGGGGGGAAAATAATACAGGCAGTTGTGAAGTGGAGCAGTTTGTGGTATAAATACCACAGATGGAATATTTCTCAATGTGAGGCCGCATGGCTTGTTGAGATGAGGGGAATCACAGGGTGCTGCTGCCTTGTCGACGACAAGTACAATCTTTACATTGCATGATGGTTGATCTTAAAAATGAAAGACCTTCAATGGAGAAAAGTGAGCTCAGGGTTTCCAATTCCGATCCAATCCAACATATTGATATCTTTATAGAATGTATTTTCTAAAAACAAACTTGCTTTTGTAGCTGCAGTAAGGGTTGACAGCGGTTCTCGGTGCAACATCTGTACCAACTGTCAGCTGGCCACGCCTTCCCGTCGTCGAGCTTCAGCTGCTGTTTGACCGGGAGGAGTTCACACACGGGTTAACTCCGGCATCTGCTTATGTGGAATTAGCATCGCGCAGCGCGGCTCCTTCCACCTCCCAGAGGGAGGCCGCGTGTTTATTCTCAGAATCTGATTCCAGCCCAGAGGTTCATCATAACCCAGCCTCGCCGAATGCGAAATGCCGCAGATGGCCCGTAAAAAAAAAAAAAAAAAAAAAATTGGCCGCGCGCTAATCGAAGATGATTAGGCGCGAATCAATTTCGAGGCCGCGCAGGTTGAAAAAGTCAGGTGGAGTGACCCAGATTAGCGTTGCTGGCTTTGCCACAATGTCAGCCGGGGCTTAAACTTCACTAAACGTCCACCGCGCTCGAACGCGGCCTCAAATACTGAAAGAAATGTGTGAAAAAGAGAATTTATGTGAGTTTTTACAAATGTGAAAAAATACAAGTAAGAAAAGATTGAAGGTGGCATTTACTGATAAGTGTGATTTTAGTGTTACGATACAGTACTATACGATACAATATAATATAATTAGTTGAAAACAATGGAATGCAAAATTCTGACACAATACTATTATTATAAGGTCATGTTTGTATGATGGCCGGCTGCACGCGTCCGCACACAAACGTGGGCACACAGGCGGTGGCCCGGCCCCTGCTGTGGTTCATTTCTCCCGTTGCAAAGATAGTGTTATTGATGCGATGGGTCACATTGCAATTTAGAGGCAATTAAAAGGTAATGAATGTGCTCAAATGAAACCTGTGTCTGGAGGGCACGGCAGTGTATGGCGGGGGTGATATATTCCTGTGTGTGTGTGTGTGTGTGTGTGCGTGTGCGCGTGTGCATGTGTGTTCTTGTGTGGACGGCTCCTCCGCAATACACCGTTATTGACCGTAGGCCATTTTTGGATGGTCCTCGCAACTTCATCTGTCCTTTTTTTCGGGTGAACTCTTAAGTTTAGAGTCAAAGAGTGACCTGAGGTTGAGGTTTGGCGTGTTGTGGAGTGAAGTTTAGGAGAGCAGCTTAGCTCAGATTGCATTAAAGAATGGAAATGAATGGGAGTCTCCATGAAGCCCTTACAAAAGAACATGCTAGCAACGTTATGGTCGTGATGTATTAAGATGAAGTGATAACCAGTTCACCCAGTAGGTGGATTATTATTCTTTTAAAAAATTATTATTTATTTTTTTTTCTTAAATCTCTATTCTCTAATCTATTCTCATTGTTTGTCTCAATGGACATGTAAGTAGAGGGGGCATTAAAATGAACCCCGTTGTGTTGCCTTCACACAACAAACACTGGGGGAACGAAACAAAATCAAATTCACAACACTTGCGGAAATGTGAGTAAAGCAGGAAGCAACCAAAGACGGTCGATGTTTTTTGTTTGCTAACACTTTTTCAATTCATGCCGTTTCTGATCCTTGTGAGTTTTGATTGAATAGATTGTTAAAAGACCTGAAGAATAAGAAATCATTTTATTCGAGCATTTCGTAACCAACCCTATCGTACCCCCTTTCAGCCCCTCAGTCGCCTTCTTGGTACCAGTCGGGAAGAAGCGGGTCATGGTTGTTTTTCCTCTTCACGAAATCTTCAAAAACTCTGAAACGACAATTAAAAAAAAAACAAAAAAACTTCTCAGCTGAGTACATCAGGCAACAAGTGCTCCTCTACCCGAGTCAGGCGCATAACAAGGCAGCAGCAGGAGAAGGAGGAACAATATTTGCCGTGCACAGATGTGATTCCCCACAGACACGGCGGCCGCAATTATAAATGAGGAGCTTATCGCGGCATTACTCATTTTCATGTTCATTAGATCTCCCTAACCTTACAAACCGAACCAGGTATTTCCCCCTAACTGCTCTCCTAGGTGTTTTTAATTAGTGAGGAATCCTTGTTGTGCCAGGCAGATGGCACAATCCTCCGTCTTTTGTTAAAGTCACACTAATTAGGATTCTTCCGCAAGACGCGTCCAACCAGAATCCTTAATAAGGGAGTCTGTTAAGCCAAGTAATAAGAAGCCTGATGTCTCCACAGCAGCGCGCTCACCTTGAAACTCCAAAAAAAGAAGAAGCAGAGGGCCGTCAATATTTCCGCTCAGACCTTGTGCGTTCCGTCTGGGTGTTTGCGTCGAAGGTGAATGTGACGGTTGTCTGATGTTTTTTTTTTTTTTTTTTTTTTTTTTCCCGGTTCCATGTTGTAGCTTGGAGCACACTGTGGATTTTCCAAATCAATTAAAAAGTGAAATCAACTGTTAAAATCGAACAACTGCCGAGTTTAGAACAGCGGAGCGGCGTGGCAGAGTGTTGACCGGCTTCGTGTGTGTGTGTGTGTGTGTGTGTGTGTGTGTGTGTGTGTGTGTGTGTGTGTGTGTGTGTGTGTGTGTGTGTGTGTGTGTGTGTGTGTGTGTGCGAGCGCGAGCGCGATCCACGTGCACTTCGACACCTCCACATGTCGGTCCTTTCTGGGCCTTCCAGCGCTTTTGAAAGCGGGAGACCGTGAGGAAGATTTCTTTCTTTTTTTTCTTTTTTTTTTGGACGCTCTCATCTAAATCCAGAGACCCTCCCCCTAAAACAAGCACAGATGGCAAATTAAGGCAAATATGGCCCGGAATGAGTGTAACTGAATTTTGGCTCCTTCCAACGGGAATTTAAGCCGAACAGAAAAATTTCCTGGCATTTTTGTCCCGTCTTTCCGTGACATTATCAGGCAGTAGGCAGCACCGGGAGGGATATATAAATATAAACAAAAGACAATTTCTAGAAAATTCAGTTTATAGATGGATGCCAATTGAATTAATTCTAGTGACTGGGATTGTCATTGCGAGTAGCTAGCGAAATGTCAAGCCACGCAGTTTGTGCTGTAAAGTTCGTACTGCATCAAGTGCATTTAATCTAGGCATTATCCAAATATGGAGATTTGAGAATGCTAACATTTGTGCTTACACCAGCCATGGCAAGTCTCGTCTATGCTGTCGTCCTGCAATATACAGTTTAAAAAGCTTGTGAGGATGAAATACGAGGCGTAGCAAAATAAGCATAATGCATTTTTTTTTTTGTAGGTTTTTGTTTTTTTTATTTCCTTGACAGCGGAGTCGGTTGCGGGATTGGTTGAATTGAATCTGGTTCCGTCCGAATCACAACGTTTGCGTTGTTTCAGCAATCCACCCTTCGTGCTTTTTCAATTGTTTCGTCCTCCGGCGTTCTGCCGCGAGAGAAAAATAAAACAAAACAAAAAACATTTCGCAAAAGTGGGGGAAATGGAATTCTGCCTCGCTGATATTTGTGGATGCTTACATTGGCACGGCGCTAAACTGCCAGACTTTCCCAGTGTGCAGTCAATAACGGTTCAATAACTCCCCGTCTCTCCTGTGTACTGGCGGCCAAGGCTGGCTTTATTTTTTTGCCAAGGAGACTTTGCTGAGAAACAGAACTACCGTGCCGGCTTCCTTCCGTCGTTCTGTCACTCCGTCTTTTGTATTCTCATCATATTACTCCACCAACAAAGGGGCTTCGGGACAAAGCGGACCCATTTTCCATTTGGTCAGGTTACAGCGCTTTGTGTTGGCCGCCTCTTTCATTCTGCATCAGTCACTTTTTTTTTTTCTTCTAAAAGAACCAATATGGACACCATAATTAGCCCGAATAAAACACCACTTAATTCAATTGGCTTTCTTAGGTGGAATTAATAATGGGGCTGGTAAATGGGATTTTCTATCTGAATCGTTTTCATAAATCTTAATAATGTAGTTCACTTCCTGGTTGGCTCTAAATGTCACAGCTTCAACTCCGAAACACGGGGCCTTTCTCTCCAACCAATTAATCTCTGGTTTGAACTCTGCGTGACAGAGCGACACTGCCTCGTCCTTGATATCCGCCTCATCTCCCGGGGAGGATGTGTGCCGCGGCTCTGCCTATTTTTCATGCAAAGTGAAACGCGGCCGCAACGCGTGCAACTTTGTGGCTGTCCCGCTAAATTGAAGTGCGTTTCTTTTTTTTTTTGCCCGTCCACGATCGGCCAGAAGGGTCGAGCAATTCTCTTAAAAATTGCAGAATGGAATCAACGCCTCCGCCCCCAAATTTCGATCAGATCAGGTGCACCTGTTTGTCTTTTGCAATTAGCAGATTGTCGCGGTATCATGTCTGTCTCAGGTCATGAACGTGACCAAAAATAACTATACAAAAAAGAAAAGAGCTGCAGCAAATGGAATAAATGGATTTATATCGTTTTGCACTGCGGTTTCAAATACCCTATTGTTTAATTTCTTATTCTGTATGAATACAAATGTTAACATTATCATTTTTAATGGGACTTTTCCTCATTATGCCAACGCCTCACGCTCTGCCTCACTGGTAAACATCTCTGATCTGCCCAAATGAAAACTTGCGTTTGGAGAGCGATAGACAGCTTAGATTAACAACGTTATGGCGGGAATAATGCCAGATATTAATATTATCATTACTACTATTATTATTATTAGTATTTCTCCTTTCAAAGTAATGCTCTGTTAAATTCATGCAATTAACATGGAGACTTACTATCACTTTTGAGAAATGACGCAGACTTCATCATTAGTCATTAGTTATTACACAGTTATTATACCTTTACAAAGGTGTAATAACTGTGGCGTCAAGGGAGGATGCAGCCAGCTCAGCTGAACGACTGTTGTCACCTGTGCGTCTGTTGCCCTGCGGCACAACAGAACCTGTGTTTTTTTTTTTGTCCACAATGTGGCCTACCAGTCTGTCTGGGGGCAGCGAACCCGACGGAGATCAGAGGGCTTGTGGAATGCAACATATGCTGCGGACTATTTTCAGTGATCATGTGTACGGAGGTGGAGTTGGCCGGAATTCACCTTTTTTTAAAAAAAAAAAAAAAGAACGGGAAGAGACGAGTCACTGTCTCACGGCGCGTGGATTAATTTATCGTGTTTATTGGCAGCGGAGAAATTCCCACTCACCAGCTCTGTTTCTAGAGCTCCCTCATCCCCTGTTTGTGAGAAAGGGGGAAGTGGGGGGGAGAACTTGAAACGAGATGGTGCAACCCTTTCCCTATCTCTCGTTTAAGTGGTCAGATTTGTCACTGTTAGTTTAGCCAACAGCTTGAGCTCGGGGCTTCCTGTTGGGGTGAAATTAGCTGCACATCACTCGTCAGCGGCCTGAATCCTCTGGCAGGCTACATATCGCGAAACTCGCCAAAGCCTGTTAAGAGTAAAGTCGAGATAAAAAAAAAAAACACAAAAAAAAGCCTTCGGGGCCATTTTTGTTTTTCTCTGGACGTATATGTAAGCCATCCGCTTCTGATAGCACCGATGCTGCTGCTGCAACATGAGCAGTTCTTTTTGGCAACTACATGCTTCTTCTGGAGCCTTCAAAGGCAAATAACAGCAGCTGCTCCCTTCTTTGGTCAAAACGTCAACAAAGCTCATCAGATTTGGAATCCATACATTTACATACGCAGATTTGATCCGTTGTTTTTTTTGTTTTTTGTTTTTTTTTATCAAAATCTGAATTTATCTATGATTAAGACAGCTGCTAAGAAAAGGTTACATTGGGACTGGAACAACAAATTATTTCTATTTCGTTCTACAACAACTGCAGTGAAATAAAATGAAATCCAATTTTTACATTTTGAAAGGTCAATATTTTTTTTTTTTTTTTGACAATTTTGAGAATTGGAGCTGAAAAATAAGGATTCAGAGCAAATGCACAATATTTTTTTTTAGGTCACGGCGGCTTGCAGTCTTGAAGTTTGACGCAAAAACAAATAATGAAACACGAAGTCATTCATAAATCTGGTGGCGATACCGTCACGCTGAACTGGTCTGGAATCAGACTTGTTTGATGCTAAATTGTTGTGGAGGATGGGTGAAATTTCTTTTGACTGACTTCAGGTTTGCTGTAGATAAAAAAAAAAAAAATGACACCTCCTAACCAATTTTCACTACTTGGAAGCCGGCGTGGCAAACTTGGTCTCGATAACACATTGAACTGAGGTCTTCTGAACTCATTTGCAGTCATAGTTACCAAAGGCCGCTCTCCATTATTCAAGTTCCGATGCTCCCCGGACGAAAGCATTTGGTTCAGCTTCTGTGTAGTCCAGCAGATAATGAGAACATTAAGAACAGAGCCGTGTGTGTGTGTGTGTGTGTGTGTGTGTGTGTGTGTGTGTGGTGATGGCGGGGGGGGGGCGTCGGGTCTCACCTTGACGAAGCGTTTGCATTTCCTCGTGCGCCAAGTTATTTAGTGGTAATTAAGTCGCAGGCTGGGCTAAGATTGCAACGTTTACAGTCGTCAGGCGAACAGTGAGGAGGGGGGCGGGCGGGGGGGAGAGACACGACCCGCCTGGAGGCCTCCCCGGGCCGTTTTTATCATCTTGAGGACAAATTAAAAGCAATAACAAGGGGGGCCCCGTGCGGAAAGACGGGGGGCGCCTTGCCCTCACTTCACCGGCAATAAATAGCCCGGACTCCCGGCCGCATTCGTCATATTGATTTTCCCTTAATGACATGCACAAGAAAGTAATTTCCTTGTCTCTGCATTGTCAGCGGTGACTAATCAGATTTCCCCGAGACAACCAATTCCATATCTCAAGGAAATGCTTGGCTACAGATACTGGCCGTTCAAGTGACACAGACATCAGCCAGCAGCGCGAGCAGGTGCAATCTCTCTCAACGCGCAGGGGCCCGGAATACTAAGCGCGTACGACCTGCGCGCCGTGTCCTTGGTCTTTTTAAAGCAACATGTGCACCTCGCCGCGAGGGGCCGTCAACGCGTCCAAAGTATGCGACTAAATACGGACGGAAAAAAAAGGCTCAAAGCAGTTTGAAAACAGTTTTTATGCTTTTGTTTTTATGGTGGGGGGGCAGATGTACCGTGTCTGGATATTGAGCAAACATCAGCGTTGTTTCCGTTCCCACTCTCAGCCTGACCAGCCGAGTGGGGGCGAAAACGAGAAAGCGCCAATGCTTTGTGCGATGTTTTGCGGGATTTTCACGCGCCCACCTCTGATATTTAACCTTGGACCGAGTGAAATTTAAATATCGAAATCAATCACGCCATATCAAACTTGGAATGCTAATCGCGTCGGCTCATTACTTTTTCACGAGGCGGCTCCATTTATGAAATGTCACTCAAAATAGTGTACCCACAAAGCCAATCGATGCCAGCCGCCTTTCCGCCTGAATGTGTAATTTGCTGTAAATACAGAAAGAGGGAGATATGGATCGGGGGGCAGGCAGTTGGACGCCCACATGCGGTTTCTGCGAGGGGCTGGCGCTCGCTGAAAAGGCATTGATCAGCGATGGGTCTCGGTGTACGGTTTCCTGGAGGCCCCGTCTAAAGCTGCAGCCCCGAAGCCTGCTGGGGCCGAGACGTTTGGAGTCAACTCGTGACCTTTGAGGTTGGTCCGCGACCAAAGCTATTGATAGAGGGGCGGATTCTGTTACTCCGCCACTGGAAGTTGTCATTTTTCAATAAGTGTTTTCAGTCTGTGCGCGCTCAGAGGACGACTTTGCATTTTGTTATTTATCGACGTGCGCGTATCCGATCCTCGCATATCAACTTCCAAATTATTTTGAAATGAAGATATTTTTTATCTTCATTTGATGCATCTGTGCAGAATTGGAAGCCCTCTAGACGCAATCCAATTAGAATTTGATTTGATTGGTTTGAGTCTTAGCGTACTGTTTCACATTGCCAATTCCCAAAAATAAATGTGACCATGCAAAGGGAATTGTGTAAAAAAAAAAAAATCGAAAAATTCTCAATTGTAGGTTTTCAGTCCTCTCCCTTTCAACTTTAGTCTTTCCATCTTTTAGTCCCTTCCTACTTCACCAAATTTTTTGCAAATTAGCAAATAAATGTGAATGTATAAAGGGAATTGTGCAAAAAAAAAAAAAAAAGTCTTTCCAACTTTTAATCCCTTAAAAAAAAAAGTCGTTTTTTTTCTTACTTCACCAAATATTTTTTTCTGAAAGTTGTTGGCTATTTCTGAGCAGAACACATTAAGATGCATTTTAATACCGGTGGTTTTAATTCAAGGTCACATGTTTGATGAGGAATGTCTTTGCAATACCTCTTGGAGGATTCAATAACTACCGTTAACCAAGTCAGGTTTTCGTTTTGACTTTACTTCTTACTTCAGACTGAATGGCCTGTACAACTGACAACACTTCCTAGCGGCAGCTTTGAGGTCAACTTTATTTTCACTTGGAAGTGGATAGGTCGCGTGACTCTGTATGTCGCGTCCGATGATGTGTCAACGTGAAAAAGGTGTTTCCGTGACACTTTTGCGATAAACCTCGATGTCGACGCGTCCGGAAAAAAAAACACCTCACGAGAGCGTAAAAACCTTTTTGCCACACTTGAGAGGTTTTTCAAAGTTTAGGCGTTTCCATTACCATTTTTTTTTTTAATTGCGATATTTAGGATTTGCGCAACGCGAAGGGTAGCGGAAAGGCAGCCACTGTCGTCGTGCCGTCTCCCACCGGGTTGCAAACACGTATTTGGAAGTTTAGAGAGTTGTTTCACTCTCCGCACCATCTTGAGTTTCTGGTTCGTTTTGGAACCTCTTTGAAACATATTTGGATGTGTGGGCGGTACTGGTGGTGAGCAATGCTTGGAGCCATGAGTTCAGCATGTGCACCCAATGTCTTTCCACCTGCCGGAAAGCTGACTAGACTTGGTTACTAAACTGGAGCCACACCTTCAACTTTTCTCAAGTCTGACCAAATCGGACAAAATGTGCATCCGGGCTTATCTAACATTTTGTTTTTGTTTGTTTTTTTTTTTTGATTAGTTTAACGTATAAATCCTGTGCTCGTTTTCGACAGCCAGTAATGTTTAGCGTTTTTTTAAAACCATTTGTTTGAAACCAGCGGCTTCTTCCGTCTTTCCGCACAGTCAAAGGGTTGAGGCACGCTGGCTTTTAATTGCAGACACATTTTTCCGTGAAATTAAACGCACCGCTGTCGAAACAAAATTCCTGGCGTGTGTGAGCGTCTGTTGTTCTTAACTGACTTACGAAAACATTTGCTCCCTGGGGGCAAAAAAAAAAAAAAAAATACACATCACACCCAGTATGAGAGCTATTTCTGAGCTGTTTGGGAAAACTGCGCTGGTGCTGTTTGCAAAGGAGGAAATGGAGGGCGAAAAATGTTCCTTGTGATAAATGGATGCAAATGAAACGCCTTTTTTTAGCGAGCTTTTTAACAAAAGCGCTCTTTGATTTCAACGGGCGTTTGGAGCAGACTTGCAAGCGGTCGTCTTATTCGCACTTCCCCAAACGCATCGGCAATTTCCCAGTGAGTCCCCTCCGTTAAACAGTGGCGGTGGATAACGGCTCAAAACTGCTGCTTAGATTCGAAGACTGTAAATCAAGTCGGTGGTGAAATCTGAGCTCATTTTTCTCCCATTTCACATCAAAGAAGCCCCAAATTGGCACAGGCCAACATTTTGGTCTGACTTGTTTTGCATTGCGCTTGGATTCACGAGGCCGAGGTAGGTTTTTATTCGAGGCAGGTTTTGCACTGGGCTTGAAGTTTGCAACCCAGCGTGTGTCTGAAATCCAACCGCCCACTTCTGCGCACCAAGTGAGCGCTTCCTCTTTTTCGCGCGCGGCGCCGGCTTTGGTGATTTTTTATTTTTTTTATTTTTTCCCTGAAATACACACATTCTCCACTGCCGAGGGCATAAACAATTATCAATCAGCTCTAATCCACTGTTCCGCATAAACGGGGAGGTGGTGGGGACGGGGACGGGGACGGGGGGGGCCTCTCATGTGGCTCTCTGAGCCGCGCTGTGACTTTCTTATGACTAATAAAAATTTTTCCTTTGGCAGACGGCGGAGCCCAACAGCGTGCGTGACAAGTAACTTACATTGGGGTGTCGCCCTGCCGCCTGCGCGCCGCCGCTGTGGCCCACAATAGTGGTTAACGACTATGAACTTCTCTCCTTTGGATCAGAGGGGGAACCTGCGGTTAAATACCCCAACAAAATCATGTACTTGAGCGTTCAAATCCCACGCTGACTCGTTCAGCCCCGCTGCCACAGTCAGTGCAGCCAAAAACAATGTAGACTGGCATTCAAATGAAAGACAGCCTGGCAGAAATAAGCATCAATCGTCAATCAATTCTGCACAATCCCAATTCTTTCCTGAACTGAGGGACCTCTGGTCAGTTTCCTTGTGTGTGTATCGGTCGGTCCGATTCGCTCAAGAAAGCCTTGAAATTCTCGTTTTTCGACATTTGACTTGAATCAACATGCACAGCGACAATTAATTCAGCAAAGCACAGCCCTTCTAGGAAAGAAACTACAATGTCGTGATGCGCCTAATACCTCAAGACGAAACACCTCTCAGGTCTGCGGCGACGGCTGTGCACCTGTCTCGTCTTCGTCACCTTCCAAGCTTGTTTTTGATTCTGTCATTGTTCTGTTTATCCAGAGCGTCAGATATGCTTTTTGTTGGACATCCATACTTTTTCTTTATTAGCTAGCTGGCTGTGCAAGGATGCTCCTCTGGCATCTGGGATAAACAGTTACTGTAGGTTCTAAGACGGGGAGGGCCATTTTGGATGTGCGACAAAAAAAAAAAAAGGGAGCAGAGACACATATTTGTTGACAGAGTGTGTAATTGTCTCCCTGTTCCCTCCTTGGGGCATTTTTTTCCAGTCAGAACTTATGAGACACCCGGAGGCAACTTCTTGTCTGTGTAAGTGTGAGACACCCCGAGTGAAAATGATTAGACCGTGGGTGCGTTGTGCACCGGAGGGCATTTGTTTAGCATGCATATTGTTTGGTTTGTTTTTACCGTATGGCCTCATCAATAATGCACGGCGACTCGAGACGCAATTACAATGATGAAGACATCAAAATGCAAAACGGGACTGCGCTCTCCTGTCCAATAAAGACCGGAGGACTGTGCAGACTTTTAATTAGTGGGCTTTGTATCGCGGCCAGTCGGAGCAGATTGGTCCGCTTGCTTGCTTGCTTGCGCTTCCCTGTCATCGCGGCCGCAGAAACTTGAAATGTGACCGTTCGAATCGCGGGCAGCTTGGTGTCGTTGGCGTACGCGTGACGGGACAAATTGGGCCGATCAGGAAAATGGCTCGTATCAACTGGAGGAAATTATTGCTTTCACTGTTCCGAGCTAAGTGCTCCTCGGTTGCTTCAGAAATGTAGTGTGCTTTTGTAAAAAAAAAAAAAAAAAAAAAAAAGTTGAATGCGGATTGCTCGGAGACATCCATTTGCTTCCCATTTGTCGGCCAATCCTCTGAAATTAGCCCCAATTAGCCAGCGAGTGCCCCAACTTAATTAGGGCCATTTGACGGCCTGTAGGACAGAGTTTTTATTTTTTTAGGATGGTGCGTTTTCAGTGCTTCACTCCTTTTTGGAGGTCCAGCGGATAATTGTTAGCGTTTCAACGACAATGATATCGCAATACTGGTTTCCTGGTGACTCAGGTGCCTGAATGTCCGAAAGGACTCACTTATTTAAAAAGAAAAAAAAAATAAAATAAAAAAGCCATAGCAAAGAAAAGCAGAATGAATCCTTGATAAAAGCGAGTTAAAAAAATATATAGTATGTATGTTTATATTAGTATCGTATATTAGTATTAGGATTAATTGTTGCACCTGGTAAAAAGTTATAACTGGTGCATTTACATAGGAAAGAACAGAGGATTGTGTCATAATTAGTCCAACTTTACAGGCAACGGTGTAATTAATGGACACTGTTTGCACATTCTGTGGTTGTACTGTTACATTTAAAGTGGTTTCTACACTTTCTACACTTTTTATTGGTACGGCACCAGACTACACTGAGGTTCTGATGTCGTTACGCATTCTACAGCTACATCTACAACATCATCCCATTTAAAATCCAAACCATCTGAACTTTTACACAACATTCATGCCCAAACTGCGTTTTTCGCGAGAATAAAATCCACAGGTTATCACCGTTGCCGAGAGGGGACTTCTTCCTTTCAGCGCGGCGGCCGAGGGGTGAAAACGGAGCACTCTCACATACACGACGACAAGTTTTTATCAAAACAATCCTTCCACCTCGGCTGAGCCATCGCCCGTGGCTTCCAGGGTCCCCTCTAAAGTGGACAGTCTTGTCTGACCTTTTTTTTTTTTCCGAGGACTTGCTCAAGACGGGGATGTTCCTGTCAATACCGGTTTTCGCTCGCCCCTCTGCCAGCATTTCTTCTGCCTCCGGCCCGTCTTCTCACACGAGGTGGAGAGTTGAAGCATTGAAACGCTACAAATACAATTTGTGTGCGCATTTTCTTTATTGATTTGATATAATATCAAATGAAGTAATTCGAACAGCAGAATCCCGGGTCCTCTTGTCACATGCTATCTGTTAGCATTCACCGCCGCTGCTCTCTGCGGATTAGGATAACCTCCGTCTTGAGTCGGTGTGTAGTGCTCGCTCTGCACATCATTAAGGCATCCTCCATTTCATGCACAATGAACTCGGGCTGTCAGTCGATTAAAAAATTTTAATCGCATCGTGTCCTGAGTTAACTCGCTATTAATCGCAGATGAATTGCACTTTTTTTTTTACCCTGCTCTATATGTAACCTTATCAAGATATTTATTGTGTTTCTTATACCTTACCTTATTCCTCTTGTTTTTTTCAAGTGACTTCCTCTCCAGCTTGACGAGGATCGCTCGCGGCTTGTGCACAGAGCAGGCCAGACGCCGAAACGAATGCTGCACACCGCATAAATCACGCGTTAAAAAAATGAGTGCCGCTAGAATTAGTTTGAGTTAACGCGTTAACTTTGACAGCCATAAAAAAAAAAAAAAAACAACAACTCGTTTTTACTGAACTTAGCGGCCTTCAGACTTCTTGGCGTTCTGCTGCAGAGTTGACCTCTACCCCCACCGCTATGGATTCTGAGCTGCCGCATCTTTCCGAGCGCCGGCTTTCGCCGCCGAGGCAAATCGCACTCTTGACATGGCTGGATGTGGAACTATTGACGCGCCGCTTCTGTGCAATCACGGGCGCTAACACCTCCTTTAATCAACGCACCCCGGTGGTAGGTATTCCGAGGGCATTCGTCTCGCCCTGGCAAGCGACGCTCGCTAGCAGATGCTTTGCATATCAGGCCTGGCGGATCAATATGTTATTAGAAAACGGCGTCTCCGAGGCATGTCAATTAATTCCGAGGCTGTCAGCACCTCCCCTCATTGTCCAGAGGGGGCTGAGGGAGATTGGTGGAGGGGGCTGAGGGCTTCTAAACCTCTCCAGTTGAGGCTGTTTTAAGGTTCCATCCACAGAAGTCACAGGCCTGTCTCGCATTTTGTGGATGTATGATCATCACTTAAGTAATTAAGGTAAAATTAAAGATTTTTATTTTTTATTTTTTTTTAGGAGCAATAGTATAAAGGTCTAAACCACAGACAACAGATAGAATTTGAAAAGCGGGGGGGAAGTGCCGGGAAAACATCCAGTCTTTGTTTTTCTGAGGTTGGATTCCGCTCGGCTAGCTTGGTTTTCCTCGGCGCGACTCGACCGCTTCTCTTCACCAAATATTAAGTGATCGCTGCAGCCTTGAACCGGTCTCGGCTTTTGCACATTAACCAATTTCAGACTCGAGGCTCAAGACTCGTTCATTCTCAGTTCACCCAGCAGCACCAGATCCTTTTCCACATGAGCACGTACAAAAAGTCTGCGGCTGCGAGATGTGTTTATCCCCCGACAGGAAGCAGTGACATCAGCCGATGAGTCATGGCACTTTTATGGTAGGCTCTTTTCACCTCGGCCGTCTTCACACTGTTCCATTCGAAACCTTACAGGGTGCCGCTTCGCTGTCAATATGCCGAAGTTCCCCTTTTATGCCGACGGGGGCGGGCAGGGACCTTTCTCTTCACATGGAGGGGGAAAAAAAGCAAAAAAACCCTCCAAGACAGCCTCTCCAGTTGTTTCCCGCAATTGACCCCGCGGAACAGGCGCTCTCTGCAGATTCCCCCGCCCCGTGCACTTCTCGAGCCAAGTCCCCCCCCCCTGCCCCCCGCCCGCCCCCCGCGCCGACAAAGACGGACGGGCTGTTGTTTGAAAATGTGACGGATGGCTTTGCCGCGCGCTCTGCTCGGAAAACCAGATATGCCGTTGATAGATGATCCGGCGCGCTCCCAACTCCTTCCCTGCCGCGCGTTGTTTGATTCACTTTTCTCCCGCCGAGGTGATATTTCATCCTCCACCGGATGCGACACGTTTGCAGCGGAGGCATTCTCGGGCCGGGTCAACGTCTTCATTGGGTCACGCCGTTTCTTTTTCGAGTGTTTGATGTGCCGGACTCTGCACTGCGTGTTTTCCGAGCATCGGCGGAACAGTGTTGGAACTTCGGAGAGTGCGGCTGCACAGGAAGGGTTGGAGCAAAATAAAAGCAAGCAAAAGCGTGTGTATGCATGTATACATTATATATTTAATATATATATATATATATAGGTTTACGCACAGCTTATTACACATCCATAAAATACGTAATACGTACATAATACGGTAGTAGTGTATATTTTGGCGTTTATATGCATACTGTAATTATTGTACTTTAATATATTGTAATATATGGTAGTAGTTGGTTAATATATAGTTTCTGGAATATTGTAATCAGTACACAGGATTTACGGTGTGTATATGTATTATTAATATCGTGCATGTGCATAATATCCGCAGTGTAAATATGTAAAATCTGGTAATATGATTGTCGTAATGTGGTTCATGACGATGTTTTAATAGCTGCGCATCATATCTCGTTTTAATACATTTTGATGAAGACTGCAATGAGATGCAGGTGAAAGGTGATTTCGGGCATATTTAAGTTTATGAGTTTATTAGGCTTGTATTTTTTTCTCATTCTTTTTCTTATTCTATTGATGGTATTCAACCAATTAAAGGTAGAATTAGTGACTTAAATCTTTTAAAATGAATGCACATCAAGTGTTTCTGAATAGAGTCGCCTGGAGAAGAAGCAACATAAATGTGGAAACATTTTAAAAGTCCTAAGCAACACTTGAACTCACCGCCCTCCTAAATTCTTTCCAAACTGTTTCCTACTTTCTTTTTTTTCTAGCATTTATCTCTCCAAGTTCTTTCCTCGTTTGACTTGTCCTCTTTAAAAATGCATCTTAATTACCACCCTCCCCCCGCCGCCCCTCCCCCGCGTCCTTCCCTCCGCCCTAAACATCATTCCTTTCACGCCACCTCTCTCCATCAGCTCCTCTCCACACCTTTTTTTTTTTTTTTTTTTTTCTTTTTGGCAAGCCGACAAGCCTCGGGTGTGAGGGGTGGGGAGGGGTGGGTGATGCGGGGCAGAAAACCACTTCCTGTTGATATGCAGAGCGCCACTCCTTCCAATCAGTACCTGTGAGAGCTTGTAACTAATGGTGCCGGAGGAGGAGGAGGAGGAGGAGGAGGAGGATCAACCTTGAATACGTACGAAGCCTCTGCCGGCAACTTGCGGACGCTGAGGGCGTCTCGAGTCTCTCTCTTGTCTCCGCCGATGGTTCAATGGCAAAGTGGTGTCAATGAGAAGAAAATGCAAGCCGTCTGTCGGAAGTTTATAGCGTTGCTGGAGCTCTTCTTTTACTTTTTTTTTTTTTTTTTTTGAAATAAAGCTTTTGCCGTATTTTCTGCTGACAGCCGGAATGCATGAAGTGCTTTTGCGGCCAGTCGAATTCTGATGATGCTGAAATCCAGGAAGTAAAGAGCAGCTATACAAGATGGAGGAAAGTCCACTTCGGACTGCTGCGAAATAATTGAGGAAAACGGCAAAAACGTTTCTGCAGCACAACCTCGCCAGCGTGCGCGCCCGCCCCCAGGCCCGAGCCCGGCCGCGCGGTCGGCCGTGATGGACAGCGTCGAGCCGGGCGGATCGGATCGCCCGCCGTGGCGGGGGAGATGTACGCGGATGTCAGTGCGGCCTCTCCATACGTTACACTTAACAGCCGCCGGAGCCACAATTTAGAGACAGAAAGAGCTGACGGCACCGGCCTGCCTGCCTGCCTGCCTCTGCAGAACGGCGGAGGCAAGCCGATACTCGGTATACTCGTTAATGAAGGGAAATAAACCATGTCATGCAGCCATTAGGCCAAATAGCTGCAGACCAATCAGTTTGCTGAAGGAGCTTATAAATCAGCTTGTGGTGCAACACGTTTTTTTTATTTATTTTTTTTTTATTTTAGTTTTCTTGTTTTATTCCAAACCCCCCCCCCCTCCTCCTCTTTACCAAGTTTTTTTGTTACCCGGCGGCGTCTCTGCGTCTGAGAAAGGTGGCAATTAATGCCGCTTCCAGTCAGCGCGTGCGCTCATGCGTGCACGGCGGCACGCTGTGCACTCGCAGGTCACTTTACAGCACCTGTTCAGCGGCTCAGAAACGCAGAGAAGGGCAACAGGGGTTTTTTTTTTTCTTTCTTTCTTTTTTTGTATTGTTATATAACTACACTCAGAAGTATGCAAGATTCCGCTTTCACATCCATCGTTGCACCGGCTCCTTCCTCCCCTCTCAGATTTCCTCCCGTCTCTCAAGGAATCACATTGGCGGTTTGTGCCGAGCCACCGAACGAATCGAGTCTCTGCCACAATCACCGTCTTGTGAGGGGGGGGGGAAGATGCGACGCTAAGCAATATGATGTGTTGAAATGACACGTCACGATACAATATGATGCAGCGTGTTGCAGCGCATGTCGCAATAGGATGCGACAAAATAAAGGCACAAAATGGCACGGTGCAATTTGACACCTGTCCCCTCGGGCAAGTCTGTCTTGGAGCGCTGGCACCTTAACACACATACCGCACGGGTGACAACCAGTTATGGACACTTTAGAGACGTAATTGCAAATGAATAACAATGTGATCTGGTCAGTTTGGACAAAAACGAAAAAAAAAAAAAAAAAAATTGAGCGTCATGCTGGTATTTTTTTTTTTACAGATTCAAGAGGCATTATTTTGGTTTTTACCTCAGCGTTGCCAAAACTGTTTTGCAATTAATCAGCAGGATCAGTTTTGTTTTTTTTGTTTTTTTTTGATTAAGCAAAATGTGGAGAAGTTCGAGCAGTTTCTTTTAAAAAGTCAAATTTTTGGCCATCGTTTGTAATGCTGGAAACTCTAATTAAAATCCACACAAAACCATATGCATTTTCAACAGACCGTGTTTTTTGTTTTTTATTGCGTTCATGCATTAATGCTCCGAGTTCTGTGACACTATTAAGCTCTGACGGCTATTTTGGAACTTGATGATTCCTGTGTTTTCGTCCATTTTCGCAACCAGCAGTAGCTAGCACTGACACACAAAAATAGCGCCCGTGGGATCCATGCTCAGCTCTTTTAAATAATCAAATCTGCTGTGTGCTGCTCTCTTGTCAGCCAAATCGGCTTGCTTTACTCTGACAATTATTTATTTATTTATTTTTTTCCCCGTTTTTTGTTTTTGAGGCATCGATTATACAGTTTGGCATTGTCTTTCTTCATAATGGGTTCGTTGGAAGGATTGCATGTTTGCTCAGCAAATGATCGGACAAGAAATTACTCTTAATGGAAACTATGGATCCTTCCCAATGCCGCTGCTTGCACGCTCGCTGTTTAAAGATCTGCTCTCGCGGCCGCTGCCTGCTGACGGGACAATTTGCAGGATGTTGGAGTTCGTCCAGCGTTAAGAGGAGGAGAATGTGAAGACGACTGTGGGTGATGAAAGATAGTCGAACTGGAATCTATGGCGTTATGATTATTTAGGTTTTAAAAAAAAATGTGGACAACTGTCAAAAGGCAAATAGCAACATCCGCTAATTTGCACATTAATACATACATAATACTTGCATGAATAAATAAATAAGTAATCACAATCATCCGAAGAAAGTCTGAAATGATACACCAGATTGTAAGTCAGCTGCTGGCATGGCTGAGCCTGGAGAAACAAATGGAAAGCACGGTGACAGCCTCCAGTTTCCAACACATTTAAGTTGGTCAACTCCCAGATTTTTAATGCCTCCACCTGGGTCTTTTTTTTTTCTCTCTCTCTCTGTTGTATCTTGATTAGATTTTTGGGGGACTGCTGTTAAAATTCCATCTCACTTTCCTCTGACAGATTTTTAATCATCATAGATGATTTATGGTATTTATGCACCTGATATGAGCGTATGACTGGAATATACATAAAAATCTGTATTTTAGATTTTTTTTTTTTAGTTTGTGTGACACATCTTTTATTTTGAGCGCGTAGACACCACAATCTTTTAGTTGGGCTCGTTTTAAGCTTTGGATTATTGTTTCATGTGACCCAACAAGCAGTCTCTGGGTATGCAACCCAGAAACAACAGAATATTTATCTTAATATTCTACACAAATTGACATATAATGACCTTTTTCATTGTGTGGATTAACATGGGGAAGTCAGATAAATGAAATGAACTGGGACAAGACCCTAAGGTTGTTGGCAGCATTACCTACAGTATATTGTAAGATATTAAAACTCCAACTCTAACTAAGGCTTTTGTTTGAAATTCACCTGTCCATACTGTTATGGTCAAACAAATTTAGGTTATCTGCTTATGAATTAATTGATCATTTGCATCCCTAGATTGTCCTATAAATAATTTAATCATGAGCAACCAAAGTCGATGCTAATGACTAGCTTGTTGGCAAAAAGCTTTCCAGGAAATTTCCACATTCCCACTGAATTTTCTTCGGGCGTATGGATAACTACCCTGGACGGGTCAGCAGTCCATCTCGTTTGACACAAGCACTCGCATTCACACTCGCATCCGCACCTCAGGATTACTCACAGTTTTGCGGCTCACCTGGGGGAACGGCTGCAACTCTGCGAAGATGCTGACACAAGATGCGGAGATGAAAACACTGAACTCCACTTCCAAATATAGACGGGGGAAGGGGGTGGGCGGGGGAGGGCGTGTGTGTGTGGCAGCCTTCCGTTAAGGTGGCAGACAGCCCCTCCGTCCGTGATGCGTTGCGCAAAAAGGCTCTAACGGGATGCCAACCAAATCGGAAACATCTGTGCCGTCCTTTTAGCAAAGTGAAAGAATGCACTAACAAGCTGGAGCCAGCTGCCGCCGTGCATTTCATACAACTCGTGTTTTTAGCGGCGAGAAAAAACACGCGGCTGTGGGTAAATTGAGGGCCGTGGGAGAGGATCGCTTGTTATGTTTGCTGACAGCGAGAGGGCACGTACCCTGGGGAGTGTAATTAACGAGTAAGCGAGCGCGGCCTCTTTCTCTCACAGTAAACATATGTGCTATAGCAACGACGTGGTAATGCTGCGAGCGGAGGAAGCGTCTTCACACGGCGAGATGAGTTTCAGGTCAAACCACGCGGCAAAATGGGTCGTTCCGATCTCGGCCCGAATGACATTTTCAAGGTCACAATTCCATGCTTCCTTCACTGTGGCAAGATGAACCCTTGCCGTCGTGATCATTGTTGGCCACGGCACCGATGACAACGCGATGCAATTTAATAGGCGCGTGAAAGCGCGCCGACAACACCCACATTGATCTTGGAAATCATATCTCTTTGGCTCCCCCACCTCCATTTACACCGTCCAGGAGCTTTTCTGATAGCGTAATTGGCTTTGAACTTGGGGGAAGCTCTCCTCCCCGAGTCATAATGGAAAATGCCTCGTCTCCTAAACTCTCCGGAGACTGATGTGGCAGCTTTGCACTGGGGGAAGGGGAAAAAAAAAAAAAAAAAAAAAAACACAAATAAAATATTGGACCTTTTGGCTTCAACGCGGAATTCTCCTCGGAGCCATAGTTCACAGGAGCTGAAAGACGTACCTACTAAAAAAGAATTGCCAGGAGGTATCGCTCACTCTCCACGCGGAAGAAGTGATGACTTCACGCTGCATTGTCCAGCAGGTCCCAGTCTTCATCCTTATCCTCTCGCCGAGCGTTAGCGATTGACCTGACCTTGACAGCGGCTAACCTTCCTTCCCCATTTAGAGTTATTGGCCTTTGGTCATCCATCTGGCTCCTGCGTTGTCACTCACACGCCGCGAAACTGAGGTGGGACCAAATGCTGACCAAGTGCGACGCTGTGGGAAAAAAAGCAACCGCGGAACTTTTCTGATCAGAATGTATTGACATTTTTAAACCTTTCATTAGCCAGTCGAGGTGGCCGCAACGTCAACGGAAACGGGCTGACGTGCTCATTATCTGCGACTCTCAATACGTTTGAAAAAATCAGACGCAAATTAGACTGTGAGGAATGTTCCACCGACGTGCAAAAATATGTCTGTGTGGTCTTTTCATTTTTCATTTTTCCCACATTTCTGTGTAAAGCGTTTTTTTTTTTTTTTTTTTTTTTTGCTTCTTCCGAACCTGCAGACATGCAGCACTCGAACAGGCGAGAACGTGGCAGACAAGCTTCTTAAATTGTCTCCTGTCTTGGTGTGTGAAAGACCCTTCCGCCGAAACCTCAGGCTTTTTTTTCGCCGACACCGGCAGTCAGACCTGTGCAATGTCTGACACGTTTTCCACCCGACGCGCCCTTCCTTTCTTTTGGCATTTCCTAATTGAACCGAGTGAAGCAGGTGTCACTCTCAGCCTATCCCTTCCCTGGCCCTGGCTTTTCATTACAGGTTTCCAGACTGCAGCGGGGTGCAAGATAAATTGGTTATGTCTAAAGTCAAATTATTTCCAGGTCATTGCGAGTCGGTTCACTTATTGAAAAGGGGAGGGGTAAACCATGTCCTGGGATTTGGCTTTGGCTAAAAGATGGCTTTACACAGAGGGAAGGAGCCGCTGCTTGATAGCCTGCCAGTTTTTGGAGCTAGCATGACGGGAAGTCCTTTAAATGCCTCTCAGGTGATACTTGAGGGATTAAGGATTGGTTTAAAAAATGGAGAAGTCAAATTTTCCTTGGTAATAAGCGACAAATACACGGATGTGGAGTGGCACGAATCCTGAATCATGCAGTGAGACAGTCATTTGCAGTCTCACGCCACAAAAAAAAGCCCCTTGGCTAAACACCCAAACCTGTGCGCAAAAGTTCAATTGGATAATGTAGGAGTTCAATCACATTGCCTTTCCTCCTGTGACCCTGATTCAATTGGAAGAAATCTTTGTTCTATTTTTGAGACCTCAGACGACGCTGCCGTGTGGTGACTCAATCGGTCATCTTGAGTTTCATTAAAGAAATACAGAGGAATCATCTCGAGGGTGGAATATGGTGATGAGTGTAGTCAGGATTTTTGAAATCGTACATAAATGAATAACGAGGTTGAGAGAGTTCTGTAGCTGTAAACTGGTGGGACTTTGTGGAGCTTTCCGAGAGGCGACAAGACGCGTGTCAGCCTAAAAAAAAAATAAAATAAAATAGAAGGATGCGTTGTTCTACGTTCTGCCCTAGGGTATGTCACAGTCAATTAAACTGATATATTCACACATCTCTTCTTAATCTGATTTTGTGACCACACTCTTTACGTCAAAATATTGCCCCGCGAAACCAGCGTCTGTATTTAGCCGCGGTCGCGTTTGACTGGCTTAACAGAAGGTGCTCGCACAAGTGTCAAGGTCATTAGATTTAGCATGTTGATTCTAGAATTGGAGTTGATTTTAGAATTTGACTAATATTACAGGGTTTATAACAAACAATACTTTTTGGGGGATATTTGTCAGGGGTATGATTGACAAGTAGTCGTAGCTGCGTTTTCATTGCAGTTTTTGTGCAATTGCGATTTGCAGGTGTTTCCTTTGAATGGTGTGAAGCGCATAAGCCGTAACTATCGGAAAACCTCGTCCCGTTCTTTTTTTCTCATTGATAACTAAAAAAAAAAAAAAAAAAAAAAAAAAATCCGTCTCCTCCTCCGTCCAAACATAACTTGCCAGTCCAAACGTTTGCACGTCCACTGATGTGTGAATGCGAAAAAAGTGTTTCCATGACACTTTTGCGATATACCTCTATATCGATGCTTCTGATAAACCACCCAATGAGAGCGTAAAACCTTTTAGCGATATTTTGCGAGGTTTTTCGAAGTTCAGGTGTTTCCATGACCAGTTTTCTTATTGCGATATTTAGGTTTTTGCGCAATTCTAGGGGAAATGGAAACGCAGCCACTGAGTAGAATTGGAAGTTAATTATTTTCTTCAATATATCTCAAATTCAAAACGCAACAATCAGCGCAGCTTTGCGGAAAAATAAATCTTTGATTAGAATTACGTTACAATTAACTGGAAATCTAGCCATAATGCATTTTCACTCATCACACTCATACAAAAGATACAAAGAATTTATTGGATTGTGAGCAACAGGGAAGGCGACGAGACCGAATGGATTTTTCAGGAGTGAAATGTTTTGTTTTGCTTTTTTCTCGAGCTTTGCTAACCTTAAGCTCCACCTCCTCTCCGTCATGCATTGTCAGGGCTGGGGCACTCATTGACAAGGCCATTGATTTTCTGATTAATGGACCTCTCCACTGTTGGCATTTACTGCGGCGGACATCATTTTAATGCCTACATGGTCAATAACTCCCATCAATGTGGAGAATACCCAGCTGTCAACCTACAGTGGATCTCACCGCTAGCCGCAACGGTGAACGGGGCAAACAGTACGAGGGCGAAAGACTGAAGCCTCAATTTTTTTTTTTAATGATTATTATTTTCATCATCACATTAAAAATAAGAATTTGGCAGGATGTTGAGGACATTTCAGCCAAAATCAAATGCACTCTGACTGATAGCTGTGTACCGCTTTCTGTGAAATGTTGCCAGAATCAAATAGTGCCTCAACAAATATGGAACACAACTCAAACGAGTTGTTCCCATTTGCTCAGGGGTTCGAGGTATCAAGGAGTTGCAAGGAGACGATGGCCGAAGGTGGGTTTGTCGACCAGTCACTTTTTATTTTTCTGTCTGAACACGAGAGCTTACACATTGACAGACCTTCACTTTATTCAATGAAAGGGTCAATATGGCCCAATTTCATCGTTTCCATAGAAAAAAGGGTGACTGGAGGTGATTCTGTTTGGTTGCTCGGAGGGAACATTTGGCACAGATTGGCAGCCGGTCTGCCTCAGGCCAGCTGTGGACGCAGATGCGGTTTACCACCACCAGTGTGACTGTGGTGAGAATGAACAGTGGGTTCAATGTGAGCACTTTTGGGCACCTTGCACAGCGAGGTTATATACCCAAGCTGTTTTTCGTATGAAAGCGAAGGGTCACGGGTCAAATTCATGACAGGTAATTAGCAGGCAACTTGGAACATTTGCAAAATCTAAAGCCATATTAGAATAGTATATGCGCCATTTGGGAATTAGACATGAACTGATTTACAAATTGGAAGATCGGGGAGCAATTTTTCTCTCTATGTCAGAAAATAGATAAAGGCTCATTTTGAATTTGTTTCATTGCCCAGAGTGACTCGGGTTAAAAATGGCAACTGCTCCCAACTTGAGCGTCAAAGCTTGTAAGAACATTTCGGATGAAGCGATTTCTGCACACCCATGTAACGTGCATACCACTTTCTTGCCCCCTTCAAACCGTTACAGTTCAAAAATAAACATTTCCCCCGTCATCTTATAAATAACTGTCACTTTACCCTTCAATATAAAAGCTTTTGTTCTGCATTTGCAACCGCACCTCCCCCCGCGACCGTGCATTTAGAAATCACATCTCGTACCGAGAGCCATATTTCCTGCGCCGAGACGCTTATCGCAGTGCCATACATCACAGAAAAAAACATGCTTTGCCCGCGCTAACAAGCCGGAGCCAGGCCACTGGGTTGACAAATGAGAAAGTAAAGAGTTTGAATGCGCAGACGAATGATCGCGATGATTGTGCTGGACCGTAATAAAACACCATGTCGACCCCAATGCTTTTACTGTTCTGTCGGCCTGCCGAGTGAGATACCCCCCCCCCCCTCGGCTTATCTGAGCGCTCAGATTTCATTTCAAAAGCTCTACATAGACGCTGGTTTAATTCTCCCACAGAGTCCCCACGGAAGTTCTGGGCGGGTGCAGTCGACCCGTTCAGCATATATATACTCCATACTATTTAGCTAGCTAGATAGCTATACTATTGGATGGTGAATTAGTGAATGAAAAATACAAGGCAAAATCCTATTCTAACATCATTTGACGATATTTTTTGACAATCATTTTTAAAATTCTGGGTAGGATGGAAAGGCGTCCCTGTTTTTCATCAATCCTTATTTAACTTACACTGCGCAAGCACTTTGCAAAACCGTTGTGCTTTTATTTTGTAAGTAAGCGGCATCTCTAATGTTCGCCCGTTTAGTCCTGTAAGCACCGTCATCCATCAACTTCAAACTTCTCGGCCGTTACGAGTTTTTTCCCCCCGACACTTACATATGATTGAAGTGACAAACCGAGGCTGGCAGAAGCTGCCGTTGTACGGCAAATCCGCATTTGTCCCCCTAATTGTCCCAGGGCCATTTGTTAGTTTTTTTTTTTTTTTTTGTGGTGTGTGGCATTTGTGTTACGCGACATGTTTTGAAAAGGCAGCGGCGCCACCAGGACACGGGCGCAGCTCTGTCGAGCCGTTCGGGCTCAGCCAGCCGTCGACCTGACGCGATATGACACATTTCCGCTCCGCGTCGTGGGCGTCGGCGTTATCGAAATGTTTCGCTCTACCCCCCCCGATATCGGTTGTTTAACGCGTCGAGGAATGTCTGTTTAAATCCGCCCCTCTTCCTCCCCAGACGCGCTCACCTTTTCGCATCGATTTTGAGCCGAGTAACTCGTGAGGGTCTTTGTTGAGGCGGCCCGCCGCGGGAAGCCGGGAGGCTCCTCGTTGGGAGGAAAGCTTTTGAGGCGCGCCGGGGTTTGTCGAGCGGAGCGCTTGCTGAGGCCGGAGCCCGAGGCCGCTCCTCTGAAAAGCTCTCATCTTCGGCTTCCGCGAAGATGGAATGCCTTCAGTTGACAACTGAGGGTGGTTGTTACCGTTTACCGCCGTCTTCCTCCCGCGCGATAAGGCTGGCTCCTGCTGCAAGGCGATCGCATTTTCTATTAAAACTTTTAACGGTTCGATTTAACTGCTTCTGTTTAAACGGATCCATTGGACGTCAGGAATAACTATATAAAATAAGATGAAAAAGGAAATAAAAAGATATGGTTTGAGTTGACACCTTAGAAAACCTACTTTTAATAGATAAATAAATGTTAATCCAGTCGACCCCTACTACTATACCATTATAGTACAGTGGTAGTAGTATAGTAGTGCTTAACGACTGTAATGTATGCGTCATAGTACTACAATACTACACAATGAGTACAGTACAGTGGTAGTAGTATAGTAGTGCTTAATATAGTAGTGCTTAACGACTGTAATGTATGCGTCATAGTACTACAATACTACACAATGATGTTAAAGTCTTTAAGTGTAATATTAATAAATATTTACTAAGTTTTTGTATTTTCTTTCATCCTTTTTCTGAAATCATGCTAAAGTCAAATAATTTTTTTTTTTTAGACATCTCTTCATGGGAATTTAAATGTAATATTTTAATGTGTTTCGATACAGTGAGTCAGTAATTCAGTCTTGACAACAGTATTCTCTTATTTTTCCACCCCTGACAGAATGAATTGCTGTGTAGTGGAACTGGAATGGCGCTATGAGTGTCAAAATAAAAGTCCCACCTGCCCGCCTGCTGTTTACGTTCTGAAAAAGGACGCGTTTGATCGAAGAGGAGGCAAATTTGTAGTTCGACTCCCTCCTCTTTTCATATCCTCATAAATTCATCCTTAAAAAAAAAAAAAAAAAAAAACCAACCCAGAAAGTTTTACTGATTACACCGAATCACAGAAAGTTGTTGTGGAGCCGGCCTCCCGGTGAGAGCAGCTGCTCCACTGTCACATTTATCCTTGCTGCTTATGCAAATGTACACCCTTTAGAAAGGTTCTCCAGAAATATGACGCTATTTAGGCTGCCAATCATTGTTTATGTAATTACGCCATTACACGTTCTTGCCGTTTTGATGAACGACACTCAGATTGACGGCAGGTTCTGAGACTGATGCCGTTCGACGCTTTTTCCACACGAAGAAACTTTCCGTGCTCCAAGAAAAAAATATATATACGAAAAAGTGAAACCTGAAAATCCACACCGTCTGCCGCAAGATATTTCTGAACGTTGCGGTTTTATACATTTATTTTTGAAGGAGAGTTTCTCCTCATCTTATCTTTGTATTAGCTGGATGTACCAAAGATTAGCACGAGTTGCTAATGCAGCATGTACTTGTACTTAGTTGCTTCGATTATGTCAAATGGAATGGAATGTTGATTTTCCCCAGTGGCCTCCTTTCGTATTGCAGAAAAAAAATGCCATGGTAGCCATGGTAGCATTTTTCCCTTAGACTGCGATGTAAAAATATTCATATGAAAATTTTCCAGCTCACTCAGAAAAAGTTTTATGCAAAAGAATGAGGAAATAGACACACATGAAGTCGTCATGTTGACGTTTTTTGTTATCAAAAATAGCTTGTGCACCTTTAGAGTGCTGGTCCAGCCTGTTGTGCAGGCACATACAGTATACTTTGAAAAGAGTCACGGCTCAGGTCCTCCGCTGATGAATGAGGCGACAGTGTGTTCAACACGAGGGGGCAGGTGCTCCAGCGCACCGCTTCAATTGCTTTATTGACGAGGCGGTTTGAGCAGTCAGCAAGCTGATTGCGGCTTTAATTAAGTGGAATTGCCAAGGACGCGGGCCTGGTGCACGGCTGAGACGAGAGCGTGGCTCCGAGTGCCACCCTCCCCCCCCAATCGTGACATCACAACCCCGCTGATGGATCGCTGGCAGTCTTCAGAATGAGCGATCATTGAGATTTCTTCACAAACTTCACACCGCAGCAACATTTCTTTTGCAAGGATTTTTGATCCAGATACATAATACAGAACACATTGTATTTAATAATCTGAGGCCCACGGGTTTAGCGACCCTGAGTAGCCACATCAGTAACAGAAGTTGAGTTTGCGAGACAGTTTTTCGCAAAATGAAACCGATATTTCGACAAAGTGAAATCGCAATTTTTCAGGTCTTTGTATTGAATGACGTGAAGCGCATAAACCGTAATTCTCGTAAAATCTCGCTCCGGGAAAATTACGAGAATTCTTGCAGGATGTAATTCTCGTAAAATCTGGTCCCGCGACATTTACGAGAATTACGTTTGCTGTTGTTTGTTTACCTTTGTTTTGCCGTCAAGAATGGTCGTTATATAATTCTCTTTGATTCATTGTGAGAAAAAAACATAACGCGCCATTTTCACTTGAAGTGAACTGGTCATGTGACCCCCGTACGTCACGTCCGGCGACGTGTCAATGCGAAAAAGCGTTTCCATGACACTTTTGCGATATACCTCCACATCGATGAAAAACCACCTCATGAGAGCGTTAAAAACATTTTAGGGATATTTGAGAGGTTTTTCGAAGTTTAGGCGTTTCCATTACCATTTTTTTTATTGCGATATTTAGGTTTTTACGCAATTCTAGGGGTAATGGAAACCCAGCTACAGACTTCCTCTCGCCGTTTCTGCCCCGTGTTTAACTGGCTCTTATAAGTACAGGCTATACAATAACTCCCCCGAGTTACCGGCTGACCCCACACCACCCTCGTTGACCCGCTAACGGCGGTGCTCAACGTTGACGCTCGGCAGAATCATCATTTGTGTTTGTCAGGCTTTTAGCCGGGCTCCGGGGCTGCTGCATCCGTCCGTCCTTTCACGCGCTCCTCGCGGCGGTGATGGATGAACTGCAGGGCTCGCTGGCTTTTTGTCTCTTGCGCCATAAAGAACCACGACTTGCAGACTCCGATCCGCCTCAGAGACCCCGCAGGTCACTGCTTTGTGTCGGTTGTGTGCCTTCCGCTCGCGTTTCGGCTTTGCTGTGTTGCTCTTTTATCAGGATGATGAGAAAGAAAGATAGAAAAAGGAGCGTGGCGCCTCCGTCCTTTCCAACGGGTTTTGACATTTTTTTGGAAAGAACTGAAAAAGGTTGTTTCCGTACGTTTGAAGTGCACATGTCGCAATGTTGCTAATAAGCTCGAGAGAGGGAGGGAAAACATTTGAGTTGTGCTTTCAGACCAAACGTGGATCCACAAGCCAGACTTCATTTGAGGTCACATTTCGTCTTCCTCCGAGTAAAGCCATTTAGATTAAAACTTCAGACAATGATTAATGCGACACTTGTTTCTGGATTAATAGTTTTCTTTTTAAGAGGCAAAACAGTGAAAAATAAGCGCATCCTGTGGTGGCGTCTGTAAATGTATCCATTTGTCTTATTCAATAAATAAGACATTCAGTTTTGTAACACGTAATAATTTAAAAAGTTTCTTGTCTCCCCCCCCCCAACTCAGGTGATTAGTCGATGCTTTAGGGGTGCAGACGCTCACACAAGCCGCGATGCTGACGCTACGTTATAAAACCGTCTCATCTCCTTCATTTGCTAAAAGGTTCACTGCATGTGCTGCTGCTGTGTGTCGTGAGCTCTCAGAACGGCCTGCTTTGGAAGTGCTCAGGATTAACTGCCTTTATTTATTTTTTTCTCCTTCCTTTTTTTTTTTTTTTTTTTTTTTTTAATTTTTGCATTGCAACTAATGGATGAGTAAATGTGACTTATTCCTGTCAGGTGCTGCGTTCGCTAAGTTCGATTTCTATGGGGAAAAGGCTTTTTTTTCCCCCCCTTAGCTCATCATCTTGCCAGCTGCCTTTTGCTCGCCTAGCGTCATTTTCGGCCCCCCCGACGCCCCGAAGAACCTGGACGTTTTGAGTTCAGCGCGACGTTAACTTGTGGAGCACCACCAGTTGCACAAAAATTCCCTCGCCATGAATTATTGATGTTGTAACCGCGCGCGGGACTTTTATGTCCGAGAAACGGCGAGCGTCGGTGCCGAGCAGGGGAGATTAAAATAGAGAACGTCGATGATTTATCCGATTTATTACCCAGGAACGAGCCGCGACGTCCACGGAATGCGGAGCTTTCGCCACCTCTCGATATTGATGCACCTGCCTTCACCGTCTCTTTCATGAGGCTCTTGGAAATCAGGCGGCTCTCGGATCATTATGGCATCATCCACGGTTGCGCCATTTTGATCACGAGCGTCGTCCGCCGCATTCATTCCGCGACTTTCCTTTTTTTTTAATCTCTACCTGGACACTACCTGTTTGTTTTTTTTTTGTCTGGCACGCCGCATGTGACGCACGTTGGCCGCCACGTGAGAAATTGTTAGCCGTGTCCCGGTAAATGTCAGTAAACACGGCTGGGAAACGCGGGGTTCGCCGTGTACCTTTAGCCAAGCATAAAGGAATGACGGCTTCTTATGTAAGAGCCTCCGATTGGAGGGAAAATCCATACTGAACTCAGTCATGTGAATGGAGCACAGGCTCTGGAGGCTTGTTCGGACTACATGGCATCCACAGGCCTGCTAATTGTATTGTATATTTATGAAAGTCCCATACCAATCTATATGTCCTATATCTATTTTCGAAATGTCTTTGAGCGGTAAAGTGTCTCCAGGATATCAGAAGAGTTTCAAAAAAGCAAAAAGTCACCACTTCAACCCGTGCGTCATCTTCACAAAGGATCAGTTCTCGCACGAAGTTAAATCCGAGACTCTTTGCAGGCCACTGTAAACAAAGGGCTAAATACAGAATAAATTCTGCTGCGCGCCGAATGCATCAACCCCATTCGACGTATCTAAAACTCGTGTAATTTCCCTCTTGGCACCGTGACACTGTGGCTCCCTAGGACACCCTTTCGAAGCTCGCGCACACTTTTTTTTTAATACAATCACGGGCTTGAGCGCCGCAGATAAAATCGTTTGTATAAGTCCGCCAAAGTATCCGCCCCAGCTGTCAACCCATTTCCACGACAGTTGTGTTGCGCCCCGGCCCGGCCCGGGCGTTATATCATTCCAATCAATCAAATCTGACATGCTTTCACCGCAGATGAAGTGGAGTCCTTGAATGGCTTAGGTAAAGTCATGGGAAGCACGCGGCGGTTTGAAAGTTGCCCCACGCGCTCGGGCAAAAATCCTGCTTTTCGGAGACGTCATGCGGCGAGTGGGCTTAAGATCCCAGGTTGCTTTTCAGCCTTTAAAAATGATTTGGCGGCCGGTTTTGTGGAGCTTGACCTTAAGGACCTTCTTTTGACCTATTTTTTTTCCCCAAATTCTTCTTAATTATTGTTTCAAGTCTTTTTTTTGTCCAGGGAGCAGCTGAAATTGCTAGTTTTTGCAGCAGCCATGAACAAAAAGGCCTAAAGGGGTTGAAATTCCTCCCTTTTTATACAACTTTTTCATTGAAAGTCTGGATTCATTTTGCTGTTTCCGAATCCCTCTCACTGTATGGCCTGTTTAAAAACAAACAAACAAAAAAACAGAACATTGGCATTCATACCATCTGTCTTTTCAAAGCTAGTGAGGAAATGATTCACAAAGCTACCGGCGATCTCGTGAGTCAACACGCGGCTCATGCCAAAGCGAGGGAAGTCGCGGTGGGCGGGGGGGGGGGGGGGGGGGGGGGGGGGGGTCACGGATCCCCTTGATTGGCCGCCATTATTGTCACCAGACCTGCGCCCATCACGGGCTTAAACCTCGAGGTGCACGCGGGTAATTACCCGCAATCCTTAGTCATCAGGCTATGTAAATCTCCGGCCGGCTCATTAGCCGGGTCTAATTGAAGAGCACTTTCTCCCAGACAAATACACCACCTTTGCCGCCGAGCCCTGCCGAGCCCTGCCGAGCCCTGCCGAGCCCTGCCGAGCCCTGCCGAGCTGTTTGTTTGCACCGCCGCCGGCGAAATGTGACGAACAAAGGCGACGCAGCGGGCACGAGGCGCCCGCCGCGCACACAAATCAATTGGGCAACTCCCTCTCCCTCGCCCGTGCAGGCAGTAGGATTAACGTGAATGCAATCCACTGTCGGCGCATCTTTAAAAAAAAAAAAAGTTGTGGAGTAACAGGAAAATGGATATCTGATCGGCCCTTTTGTCAATCACGGAGAAATATCTTATTTCACTTTGCCCAACGTGTCCATATCATCCGCGGCAGCGCCGGCCCCGTCGATATTATCAACCCCCGATAATTAGTCGCCGCTCTGCGTAAGGGAAGCCGAGGGCCTGCTGGAAATGACTTTATTGATGAGCGCGGCAACGCCATCGACTCGGCTGCCAGTAAAGCAGGAATTAAAAAGGCGCGTCTCTGTAGCCCGCCGCGCCATCGACCCCGGCTCGCGGCGGGCTCCCGTTTGATATTGCCGCGCAATTAAACGTCAAATTAAGCGCGACCACCCTTTTTTTTTTTCTTTTAAATAAAACCCTGAACTCGGGCCGTTTCAAAAAGCACAAAAGCTTAAACGGCGGCGCGAAAGAGGAAACCTTTCACGAAAAACTTTTTTTTTTTTTCTGTCAAAGCCGAGCAAAGGGACTTTCATCCGAGTCAGACAGACACTAATTGACTTACAAATTCACACTCGCATATTTCGAATAAAAAAAAAAAAAAACTCATCCACTTTCAACCAAAGATACTGGCTCTCAGGCGATGTCGAGAGGTGATATTGCACTGTCACCACATTGACGAATCCAATCATGATGGCCACTAAGAAGCCGGAAGAAAAGCAAACATGGCGGATGAGAAGTGGCAGCAAAGTTACGACTATAAAACGCAAGGAAATGTGACACCCATGGGTGCTGGTTGCACTTTTTGGGCCCTATGGCTAAAAAATCGGCCCGCATAGACATAAACGATTTTTAATTCATCAAGTTATTATAAGAAAAATATATATATATATTCATAAAATATTTAATGTACAAATATTTAATAGTGACTACCAGGCTGGATAGATGTATAGATGCTTTTATCACAAAGAGAAATTCATTTCTTTTTTTTCTTTGTGTGGGTGAGGGGGGATGTTTGTTTGTTAAGACTAAACACCTTTTGCTTGCGTCTAGTTTTTTATTTGTTTATACCGTTGCCCCGGAGATAAGGTTGCATAAATGAGAGAGAGTTATTTAGCTACAGAACAACAGGGTCTTTGGAGGACGCGCGTGTCCCTGCGCCTCCTTCACCGGCAGTTTAAGCTGCTCGTCTTCAGAATTTCAGGAAAAGACAGATGTCACGAATGCGTGATGGAAGTCGCCCACCTGCCTGGCTCAGGGGGGGGCGCACGCGTTTCACGTCAGGGTGGGGCGAGCGCCAGTGGACAGACGGACCCTCCAACCCCCCCCCCCCAGAGACGTGCCGGCAGAAAGCTTGCGCCCCATGCGCGAGTGTGCGAGTCATTATGGAAACGTACGCTGTCTGCTGGCCGCATTTTCGACAAGGAAATCGGGAGCATTTACATTTTTACGTTGTTGTTGTTCCGTTCCTCAGGAGGCCCGTTGACAGCAGTCCCGCTGCCGCCCGCCGCCGCCGTCGCCGCGTGCCAGCGTTAGCGTTGTTTAACCCGCGGGCACGTCGCGACTGCTTCTGTAAATACTCGCCAGCTGTGTGCGTTGCGCTGGAGCTGCTAGTCGCGTGATTGTGCGCGCATGGGCCTCCTGAACGAAGGAGTAACGGTGCACCGCGTTCGACTGTCTCGTATCTCACGCACTTGTTATGTCGCCATTCGCGCTTTCACTTGGATCATTAAAAAGCAAGATCCCAGCTAGAGACCTGCTTAGTAGAACCCAGGGCCCAAAAATCCATCACGCACAAAAAAAAAATGGAAGTAGCTGCGTTTCCATTACCCCTAGAATTGCGAAAAACCTAAATATCTAATATGGCTGTGGAAACACCTACATTTCGAAAAACCTCTCAAATATCCCTAAAATGTTTTTAACGCTCTCATGAGGTGGTTTTTCATCGATGTGGAGGTATATCGCAAAAGTGTCATGGAAACGCTTTTTCGCATTGACACGTCGCCGGACGTGACGTACAGGGGTCACATGACCAGTTCACCTCCAGTAAAAATGGCGCATTATGTTTAGACGGAAGATGTTTTACATGTAGTCAAAGAGAAAAAATATGACAGCCCTACTTAACAGCAAACAAATGTAAACATAATTCTTGGAAATCTCGCAGGACGAGATGAAGTTATTCAAGGCCTTTCATTTTTTTTTCTACCTCGAGTGCCTCGATGTGAATATTTTCGCCTTTTCATGTGGGTGTAATTCATCTGGATTCCTTGTTCCCTGCCATGCTGTTTTTGAGGGACACAAGTTAAGCTTCTTTTTAAAGCTTTACCAAAATAAAAGAGCCAAATGTGAGATATAAATATCAGAACCCTTCTGAAAAACAAAAACGAGGTGTTAGGGTCATGAAGTGGCATTGGCCATACTGGAAAACAATAAGCAGGCAGTAAAAAGTGTTTTGAGAGGAGTTCATGCAAATCCAAATCAATGAGGGGGTCAAAACGCAGACCGCCACCCCTTTTCTGCGCACATCTTTGTAGCTATAATCCCGGCACAAATCAAATCCCGCCACCATATTGAGCCGGGATAATTGCAGACAGGGCTCTGATAAGCCCCTGTAATGGAACTCTGTCAATCACTCCGTGCCATATACCCTCTCTCCTGGGTGTTTGCTCAAATCGAATGGCGAAATCCGGCAGCCGCTGACATTTAGGTCCGCCCCCGCCTCGCCGACCGAGGCAAGAATGCGCCGCTTTAATTTCATTAGCTCGGAGAAAGTAAAAGCAAATTCGGCGTATGAAGAGCAATTACGGTGCCGCTGACTGGAGCTTTCGTACCCGGGGAAAGGTCCTCCCCCCCCCACCACCCACCCCGCCCCACCGCCTCGCATTGTCTGGCTCGGTGTGGCCGCGCTCGGTGCACAGGAGGAGGTATTTATCACGCGAGCGAAACAGGCCAACGCGCCTCGCAATGCGATTTGGCCTCAAGGTCGACGACACCTCGACAGCACAGGTTATAGTCGAGGAGGGGCGGAAACTCTTAAGCCACCAACTAATTCTGCTCCCCCTGTGTGCATTTATTTAGAAGCTATCCAAATAGCGATGTTTCGACCGCAGGCTGAATCGCGAACACAGGACGCTACATTTTTAAACCTGCCCCGATTGTCACGTGATCAGGGAAATAAAGGACCTGTCAAAATAGTAACACAGTGATAAGTGCAAAATAGAAATGGTAAATATACAACAATACGTCAACAGCTCCGTATTAAACCAGATAAAGGCACATCAGGTCTACTGGCCGTCATATAAATCTAGTTGGGAGATACTGTAGAGGCAACTCTTAATATTTTCTCAGTAGGATGGCTTATTTAAACATTTTGATCCAAGGCTAAGACTTTTCAAAAGGTAGGTATCCGTTGATTAAATCTGTTTTTCTTCGTATCTGCAAATAATATCTCAAGAATATGAATGAAACTCACGCTTGAAAGTGTTTCCCTTGCAAACTTAAAACTACAGCCTTATAGTAAAGCAGATGACTGTCCATCAATAGTCTATTGATAAAGTTCATTGTTGTTGGTCCGGCCATTAGACCAAAAAAAAAAAAAAAAAAAAAAATCAAACATTTTAATTGCCGAGCCGTTTACAGAGCTTAAAGCTGGAGCTTACCTTTCTATTCCGTCTTTGCTCGCTCACATGTGACGTCGCTCAAAGATTTTCAAGGGAAGGGAATTAGCGGCATTAGCTGAAACCGTGACCCTCACTGTGGAATTCTACGGTTTATGAGATTGTAACTCAGTAAAGTTCTCGCATTTTCGGTGTGACAAGGAAGGAGCACTTGATCCGCCGTCTGCAACCAGAGCCGTCTCACTAATCAGTCCTGAATTTACGGACTGAAAATTTCAAGCTGTTGAATATTTGAACATCTGACATGCGAACGCATGTCGAAATGACCAGAAAGAAGGCTAATGCAATTTAACTTATCGGGGGAATTTTCAACTTAAATTGACTTGAACTCAAAATGCAGGTGGGGAATTTGCAGGCAGTCGTGCATTGTCACGCTTGAAAAGTACCAGTACCTTAAAAAAAATTACAAAAAAAAAAAATTGCTTCAATTCAGAAAGCAAACCGGGTGTTTCAAGGAAAAACAATAACAACACGTTTGAGGAAAATTCTCCCCTTCACTTCACCCCTGTTTGTTATATTTTTCTACATTGAAATTCAGTGCTCTGTCTCCGCGCCGAGAGAAAAACACTCGGTCCGTGGAGGAAGAGTGCCGTTCTCGAGGCGCCGTGCTGCGAGACCCCCCCCCCCTCTCGCCACCGCTGACCACACACGTGTAATTGTGCGTTTTATTCCGCGCTCCCGCAGAAATATCATAAATTTGTCCCCGAGTTGCACTTTAAACAAACTCCACATCCAAAACTGCGGAGCGAGACTAGAAGTAAAAAAATATCACCGAAAAAGTGGCGGGGGGGGGCGGAGAAAAAAAAGCAGGGGGGGGAAATCAATCGTGGCCTTTTCATCCTCGGCGACGTCCCGCTGTTTGAGTGCCACAGGCTGTTTTCTCTTTTCTTCCTGCGCGCAAGCCCCCTCCGAGCAAGGTAGAATGGTCTGAGTGTATGGTGGAGGTCACATAGCCGCCCACCTGGATCTAGGTTTCGTTTCGTGTCACATTTCTGGCGACTCTAACAGGGCCGTACATTTTTTTTTTTTTTTTATAAAGATAACTTTGGAACTTTGGTTATTGGAACGTTTTTCAATGGCTACCAGCAGCAGCTGCACGGTGTCCTTTGGGTGGGAGTGACCCCATGTGCAGGTTACGTCAGTAACGTTGAGATGTAGAAATGGAGCATTTTCACCAAAAAAAGTAAGAACGTGCTGTTTAGAACGGAGCAAAATCTTGAAATCCTGAATATTTCCGACAAAAAAAAAAAAAAAAAAAAAGGTTCACTTAAATTCACATAAACAACCAATCAAACCCAAAAAATAATGCGTAACTTATTCAGCCAAATTCGTTCAAGCTGCGTCCTGGTAACATTGCATTTATAAGTGTACCCCTGAATCGAAGGCCTTCCATTTTTGTCCACCCTTTTCTACCTCGAGTGCCTGGATGTGAATGTTTTTTGCCATTCTCTGCTTTCCCCTTGTATTGTTCCCCTTGCATGGCCAACCAGCAGCAGCACGGTGTCCTGGGAGCGTGTGACCTCGGGAGCAGGTTGTGTCACATCCGTGGGGCGTTCGAAAGAAATGGAGCATTTTCACCCCCCACCCCCCCAAAAAAATAAATGTGGACCGTTCAGGAAATTCAGACTGAAATTAGAGTTTCTTATCGAATTTTCACTTATCATCACAAAACGGGTTCGGATAAAACAGACGAAGTCCAGTGATATTGGAGCTGGCCTCAATTTAAAATGCAATAGAATGTGTCTTTAAATGTCTCGTACAATGCAATATGAACTTTAGCAATGTGTTTTCTTCGAATAATAAGTGTCTCTAGCCGTACTGAGAGCGGCCCATCACTTTTCAGACGGTGCAACAACCTGCACTCCTGGAACGCACCGACACTCCTCCAATCCATCTCCCAGTTCAGTGGCAGCACCTGCAGCCAGATGTTCATTCCGCCCCTCTGAGACCGCCTCGAGGCCACCTTGCTGTTGTCCCCTCCCGACCATGTGGCAGCGGCAACAAAGTGTCCCTCTCAGCCGCTTTGCTAGAACTGAGCCTCACTGCAAAGTGCAACCTTTGAATCCAGTTTTGCACGACGACTGGTGTCACGACATTGGCTCTAATGACCGAAATGAATCAAAAAGTCTTTTTATTTATTTTTTTTTACGTCGATGCTGCAAATTTAGTGTTTTTGGGATTAATCCATTACTGATTACTCCATTAAAAAGTAATCCAATTACTTCTTTAGCTACTTTGTTTCATAAGTAATCAATTACTAATTACTAATCACTTTAGTTAAAAGATAAAGTAACAGTTGCTCAGTGCTTTGGAACTTTACTAAAGTGCAAATTTTGCAATTGCAAATATTGCCTCTGTCCTCTTAACACGTTTGCGCTCTGAACACAAAGTGCACATTTCACAGAGCAAACTCACGTACAGCACTGGTGCCTTTAGCCCTGCCCCATATTGTTAAAATAAATAGAAGCACAGTAGTTCAAAGATCTCGGCTGTGCGTTTCTGCCAGAGTTATCCCGTTACATTAATCCGTTACTCAAACGGTAGTTTAATTACAGTAGCGGATTACCCGCCAACACTGAAACTAATACTTGCGTCTCCCATAATCTGAAGATGACTAAGTGCTGAATGTACTGCCCTCCTAGTTGTGACGCTACATTGTGGCTGCATTTCACTTCCTGTCCTTTCTGCTGTTCCCCTTCGTCGAGCCAGATGTTGTTGAAATGCATCACTTTTTAATTAGAAGTGTCAAAACAAAAATGCTGCGACTCTCAAAAGAAAGGATCGCATTTATAGTTGAAAGTAGGCCGCTGGGAATGTGTCGATTTATATTTCACGCAATACACAATCTAAAATAAAGTTATTAAGAAGAACTGGATTAAAAACTTTGTCTTTTCACAACACCAGTCGCACTTCGGTGCTTTCCGGAGGTTTTTCTCAGCCCGCGGCGGCACGGAATGGGGGTTAAAACTGCGTGTAATGAAGCAGTGGCTGGATTTTTTTATTTTTTATTTGGGTAAATGGGATTCCGGGCCCACTCAGAGGACCCCAGGGACCAAACTCTGCCAGGTTGCTGGTCTCAGCATAGGCCCTCCTCGCCGAGCCTGTCTCATTAGGAGGGCAGAGAAATGTTACAGCGCGGCTGCTCGGGCAAAAGAGGTTGACCGTTGGAACCATTGCGTGCGTTCATCAAGTCACGAACCAGGACTCTGGGTATCGTTTTTACGCCTTGCTTGTTCGACTTCAGTGGTCGGCCCTATTTTTTTGGCGTTTGTAGATTGCGGGAGGCAGTCAAAGAAGGAAGGGCTGGTGAAAAAGACACTGCGAAGAATTTTCGGTGATTCTTTTTGCGTTTAACGTTGCAGGGAGATCAAGGATGCAGTGTGGTTCATCCTGAGAAGGAGAGAGTGTTGGCTTACAGGTACAGGCTGGGGGTAGCAGTGACTTTCATAATAATAGTAATTATAATGAGGGGACTATAGCAAACTTTTACTCTCCTATGTTGGTAAAAGTTCTCTTGAGCAATAAGTCGAAGTGACACCGCTGCTGCTGCCGAACGAGAGAATAATAGACTGCGCCGATCAATAACTAAATGACGTGATGATTGCTTTATTGAAACAAGCATCTGTCATCTGAGCCGGGAGCTTTATGACTCGCCCTATATCCGATTTTTGAGAACCTTGTTAGGGAGACGCCGCGGCTAATATCCTGAAGAATCCAAAATTGGGGCTGAGCCCAGGGAGTCCTGCACCTCCGAAGCTCAGGGAGCCTCCGTAGTCGTTCCAAGTGCCCTTTGTGAAGTCATAAAGTGTTTGTTGTGCATCCATTTTTGTAAGAGACGGAGCAATGAAAGAAGCAAGGGATCACCGGGGTTAATAGACAAGCTGGACACATACCTGTGGCAGGAAGGGGGCGAAGCCATATAGCTTTCCAGCTAAAGCTCGCCACAATGTGCTTCACCATATGGCTAAAATAGTCGGAAGCAAAGCGAAGCAAAGTTGTCCAGGAGCAAATTCTTTCAACGACACGTTTGTGTTCTCTTGTCATCTTATATGTACCTGTAAAAAAAAAAATAAATAAATAAATATTGAATAATACTTTCTGTTCGAGCCTGAGAAGATGGAAAATTCGACGATGATTGCAGAGTGTGAATCTGAGTGATACGGTGGATGGGTCCAAAAAAAAAAAAAAAATTGTTTGTCACGTTGAAAACTGTCCACCACTCCGCCATGTGTGATTGCTGCCATTAGTGTTCGTCACGTTGTGAATAAGGCTGTCAGTGACTCACTTTTAAAGAAGCTGTAATGACAGCCGCAGTGAATTGAGGCCCATTTACACACGCAGGATCCAGCACAGAACTTTATAGTCTGCCCACGTAAAGATACATAATATATACAAGTGTGGTGTGTTTAGGCCATAGTTGTTTTCTTCCTAACTTTTAATGGCCATGAAATCTTGGATTAAAATCTTTAACCGTATTTTCAACTGTGTGTAAATGGAACATGCTAGTGCTCATTCACCTGACATTTTTAAAGGGATAGTTCAAGATTTATTATTATTATTTTTTTTACATTACCTTCAATTATCAGTGCCTGCGCGGGGGCGGAGACACCAGCTGCTCAGCTAACAAAATGGTGAGTGGCAGCGACGAATTCGAAACGTTAATACAAACCGTGGGACTTTTCTATTTTATTTTATTCATTTTATTTTTATTTTATTTATTTTTTTACCGCGATTTTAGCGGTAAATCGTTGCATCCGTAGTTGCGACCTAATGACCTCCCATGACGACACGTGAAGCACGTACTTGAGGCCGCCACTGGGCGGCGCGGCACAGTGCTGCAAGTCACTTACTTGACGCTTCTTGCTCAAATAAACAAGGTCCTGGTGGGTCCTGGTGGGTCCTGGTGGGTGGCGGAATCCTCATCGCTAACCGCCACAGAGTCCGCCGCGATTGGACACCGGCTCCTCCTCGCCGTACGTATTGTTCCCGTGCGTGACACGCACACGCCGACGATGACGTCCGTCAAGGCCGGGTTGTGTTATATTTCTAAAAATGATTTCAATGACACAGTCCAAATCCTTTGTATTTTAAATCAGATTAAAGCGGCAGATGACAACAAGGTCACGTCTTTGGCCGGTGATTGCGGCGGCCGCGGGACGCGCTCGCCTGTGTTTTCTCATGCGAGGCATACGCCGCGCGGATTAAAAGGACAGTCCGCGCCAACGCTCGGCTGACTTAAGAGGAACGCCCCCCCCTCCCACTCACCCACCCACCCACCCGCCTGCCGCCGCCGCCGCCGCTCTGACGTGACCGGCTGATGTGTCGCAGCTTCACTTTAATCAGTTCTAATGAAGTCGGAATATAAAGGATGGAGCCCGGCGCAGCCGCCGCCCCTCCAGCTGCGGCGTCCGCGCTCGGGCGAGATCAATAAGAACGGAGACGAGTCCGTCGTGCTGATTCATCCAGTCGGAGATTTAACTCTCGCTTTGGTGATTCGGCTTGGTTTCACCGTACGAATGGAGGCAATTAGCGCCGTCCTTCTTCCACAAGAGGAAGCGGATATACTACCTGGAGCCGACATATTGCCTCCGGCTGTCTTCACCCCAAACACTTTCTACAGGATTACGGGGGAAATCATGATCAAAGGTGCGGGGGATTATATCGGAGGTTTTCTCGGGCCTGCGGGCTCGGAGGCACGCCGGGCCCTGACATACCTGCTTCACGGGCTCGGGTGTCGCGGGGGTCGGGAGTTTGCCGCGGAGATGCAATAATTGTCCGGGGGAGGCGGCGAGGGCCCCCGGATCATGCAAGACACCGGCAAGGTCGTCGAAGGAGCGGTTTGCGTAGTTTTTGAGTATTTTTTTATTTTTTTATTTTTTTTTAGGGGGGGTCAACAGGGAGGTCAATCACAATTGGAATACAATGTCTTCTCACGAACGGTCTTGGGCCAAGGAAGAACATTTTGACTGATGACATGCACAACTTTCACCTTTTTTCTTTCTTTTTTTTTTTTTTTACCTTTTCATAAACCTCTGAAGAGAATCCCGCAACGGCAATCAGGTCTAAAATTCCACACATCATTTGACAACTTCAGAACTATTTATTTCGCTCGCCGTCCGAGGCCGAAACTTTCCCTTTTAAGTGTCCTGGCTTTTCTGATCTATTCTATTTAATCAAATCGTTGCGCCGTGTGCAGCTTTGGCTTTTGATCCCAAAGCCCCCCGAAACACAAAGGATAATTGACCTTGAGCTACCTGCAGGGGTTTGGGCCGGCCTCCTTTTTAAAATGAAGTGCGCCCGGCGTCACGTCGGGTCAGCATGACGACATTTAATCGTCTCGCCGTGTCAGACGAAAGGAGGAGGGCTTTTACTGTAATTCAAAATCAAAGAATGGCTTTGTTGTGTGCGTCCGAAGCTTAGGGGAAGATTTCCCTGTAAATCTCTGAAAACATTAAAACAATGTTTCTGCTGTGCCATCTCCAAATTAAAATGTTACTGTCCTGACGATCCCCTCATCCCTATGTATGAGGAGGGATTAGCCTGGCAGAGAAGATTCAGATCAGAACTCATCCCAAAGCCGTCCCGGCGCTAAAGGACGAGGAATTATAATAACGCTATTATTGCATTTGATAAAATTATCTTTTTTTTCCCCCTCCCTCTTCTGCCTCTGATGACACACTCTAAAACACATTAATAAACAGAAAAATACATTTTTAAAAAATATCACTAAATCCAGTAAAAACTTTATTATAAAGCTACATAAAGGCTGACAAACCTGCAACGAGCACAAAGTTTTATTTCAGGCTTAGCCGCGAGTGTGTGTTTTTTCCCTACATTACGTAAAACAATATTTTGTTATTGAAATCTCTCCAAATCCAATTCTTGGGCCTGTACCCACATATTTGTGCACACATGCGGAGAACCCTCAGCCATTGTCAGGGTACAATTCTGAAGCAGGTCCCACGATTTATGTAAGGCATGACTGAGACAGGGAGGCCAATCTGGAACGATATTCAAAAGGACTTCAAGCTATCAGATACCTAAAGATAACTTTAGTGGATTTTAAGCTAATTCTAAAGGGCATTGTAGCGAGCTCTCTCATTTACTGTGATCACCTGGTATGTTTCTCATTGTCTTCCTGCAATGTCTGACTGGCTATATTTTTTGTTTATGCATATGTTTTGTTTTTAAAGGGGTGCTGTTGGGCAAAGCTAACTTTTTTTCAACTCTTCAACGTGTCTTTTAGCATTACCGGCATGGCCATCTGACACAGCAACTATGAAAAACGTCAACTTGCGCATTTCTGGATGAGCTGGCTTTCTCCGCGATTCTGCGCCGAATCGAGCCGTTCTGATTTAGGGGGGCTTTCTAACGTCACCAGCCAGCCCGATCATCATTGTAACACCTCTGCCGACATTTTTTTATTTATTTATTTTTTTCTTAATGTGGGGAAAGCTTCACCGCAAGAGAGCTAATAACGATCTTTACTGCTAGCTAACGCTCGCGGTGCGTGGCTGGCCAATCACAAGGGAGTGGGATGTTCAAGGGCGGAGTCCCGGATGGAGCCAGTAGTTGAGGGTTGCCCACTAATATTAACTGATTAAATCTCTTTAACTATGTTTTTAGGCTGCTATTTTCTACCTGGTTAAATAAAGGCTGTTGAAGAGCCATCGTGAGTACATAATACTTTAAGGCTTAAGACAACACACCTTAATGATCCTACATTGCATTCAAGTTGAATGCGGTCCATTTTGCTTTGCTCACACTCGAAGAATAAAACGAAAAAAAAAAAAAAAAACAAAAACAGAGGAACAAAATCCACTTCATACGCTGCTCGGAGCCGCCGTTTATGCCCGAGGCAGCAGAAAGGCTGAACTCGCGACTCGACCACAATGGTGGCTGGTCCCTCGGCGGCACTTCACAATGCAATATTCAACAGCCAACAGAGGGGGCCGAGGCCTTCATGTATCTGCTGAGCTCGCCCTGAGTGTTTGCTGAAAAAGGATAGAGCCGCGGCATGTATTAAACATGCTCGCCAGACAGTGCGAGGTCTCATTTGGATCCGAGAGGCTCCGTGGTCAAAAAAAAATCTATGACACAACAGTCTGGCATAAATATCAGTCTCAACTCGTGACTTATAAATCCGGAGAGGAGCCATCAGAAGCTTCAGGTGTGTTTGTTTTTTTTGTTTTTTTTTTGCTGAAGATGGAACTTTGAGTGGCACTGGCTTGGCGGTAGACCCGCTGAAAGGAGAATCTAAGGGGGCAGCTGGGCGACCACTGTGGACTTGTTGTTCCAAGTCATCCGCGAGTCCGTGTGCACCCATGCCACTTCATTGTAGAGGTTTTAGGACACGGGATAACATGAATGACCGAGGCAGGGCTCCTCTGCCTTCTTGCCAATCATTGCCATCACAATAAGCAAATCAATAAGTGACTTAAAGCTTTCAACATCACCCACTGGTGATCACTAATCCGCGTACGTTGCACTCATGGCGTTGGCGTGAACATCCTACACACTGAACTGTTCGGTGTGTAGGATTCATACTCTTCTGTACGAGTCAGTTGTTCTGAACAACTGACTCGTACAGAAGAGTATGACAAGATAAACTGCAACATTTCGGAAATCGTGCAAATTCGCACCCATTTTAAGATCCACCAGTTTGGCAATTGGTCTCCAGACGGCTACAGAGTTTCAACGGTCGGTCCAAAACAAACTAAGTGTTCTTTCAGTAATGCTCAGATGGTCTTTATCCTGACAAATCTCCCAGTTAGGACTGGCAAAACATTTTCTTCTCCGTCTTGCAGATACATTTTGGCATTCAGGTCTCAGACTCCTGTGTCCCCATATTTTTTTTTTATTTATTTATTTATTTTTTCCTCTAACCAAATAACCTTTTTTTGCCATTTGGCTTGTGACAGAATGTCACATGAATACTTTTTCTTTTCATTTTTTTTTTTTCTTCTCCACAGCATCACAAAAGGCAGATTGTTTGATTCTTTGCCCTTCCCCCGTTGAAGCTTTCCTCGTCTCTGCCAGAATTCTCGGCCTCCCCGCTTATCTCGGGCTTTGCTGTCACGTTATTTGTTTGTCGAAAATAAAAAAAAAGTAATTATAATCTAGCGACGTCGGCTGACGCCTGGCTCCTCGTGGAGAAACAGGAGGAGTCTTTCAACCCCCAAAATGTGTATTTTTTTTGTCGTTACTCCCCCTTCTTCTTACCACTCGCTTGTATCATTCCAATCGACAAACGAATTCAACGAAAGCACAGACTGAAATCCTTCGTCCTAATACACGCCAACGGACCAATGAGAGCGAAGCTGCCACAACCTCACATTTCCCTCTCCTGCCGCTCCTTCTTCTGCCCGACTCGCTCCGCGAGTGACATGTGCCGTGAAGCCACATGTGTAAAAAAAAAAAAAAGAAATGTCACCGGGGGGGACGCTGCTCTTCGCCCCTCTCTGTTTGCCAGCCTCCTGTCATTAGGACGGTGCACATGAAAGCCGCGGCAGATAAAACGGAGGAGCGACAGGCTGGAGGGAGATGGAGAGAGGGGGTGTGGGGGGGGGGGGGGATAAGAAAGAAAACCTCTGAGATGGAAGATTGAGTTTTACTTTCCTCCCACGTTACCCTTTTGTTTGCCTTCCATTCCTCAAAAGTCGGCGCTATATCCAAGCCGGCTCTCCGCTCACCTCTGCCGCGGCTTCCTCCGGCTTAAAGACTGAACAAGGAATGATTGCCTTTGCCCAGAGATACCGGGGCCCCTCACTCCAGTGTAAACTCATTTGGAAACCAGATGCTCATACATCATATTTCGCTCACCAGAATATAAAACTGATTATCATGACACCAGCTGAACCGTAAGTGGAAACTTAGTTTAAGGACTTTTAACTTTGTTGATGCCCCCCCCCCCCATCCCCCACACCGCGACGGTTTATTGGACGAGCAGCTTCTCTCAGCCTGTGTATTTACAAGACACCTTCAAACACATTGTGAGTATACAGCTGTTGACAAAACGGCAATAAAGTCCCTGAAATCTCAAGTCATGATACATCCGTCAAATTTAAGTTTGTAGAAACGGGTTCGAACTTGGGTGTAATCCCCCATCAAAACGATGATGGTTGAAGGTAAAACAAATAGAATCAGTTCATTTAAGTTGATAATAACCAACTTCATCAAATGGCAACACACCCCACTCGCAGTCTTTCTTAATGTGTTGTTTAGCTGATTTGAAAACTCACTTTTTTCCGTTTTTTCCGTCCGTTCTCCGTTTTGCTCGGTGAACAAGATGAAACATTTCCTCATTTCTTTTGGGCTTTTCTCGGGTAGCTAACTGGCCAAGCCCTTAAATCATGTTTGGAAAGTTAAGGCAAATTTCAAGCTGCTTTGAAGAAAGACTTTCGTTAGACAGTCACAGCAATGCCATTCTGCATTCAGCTCGAAAACTGCATCCATGGCAGCATCCATGCTAATATTTGACCAGTCGCTATTGCTTATAACTCAAAGTACTTTCCACTCTCTGACCTTCTTTTATAGAAGACTGCCCCACCCTAGTCAGTAGATCAGTCAGTCGTAGTAGTATTCTACCCAACTGGACTGTCGCAACCAGCTGTACGTTTCAGAGTTGGAAACGTTTAAAATGAATCTGGTCAGTCTAGTGGCAATGCCTTTTGGGATTCTGTGGCTGGAACTGTATATTTTTTTTTTTGCATGATTATTTAAATACTATGATCCTAATACGATGGCGCTACGATCATCACCGATGCAACATTGTCTGCATCCACTTTCCTTGGACGTGCTGCGACGAGGCTCTCCTCTGCATCAGCTGGCGTGGCCGCGGTCGGCGGTGATGTGGTTACGCCGCCGCTCCCCAACAGGCTTGCGAGTCTGAGTCGGTGTGACACGAGGCTTGGGGCTGCGCAGTGACAACAGAGCGCACATGCTAACAGGCATTCATCAGCAGTATGTGTGATATGATGAGGCTTATGGAGCCACACCGCGCCGCTGCGGTGGAATTACTCTGACACGACATCAAAAGCGATAACATCAGAATATATTTCATTCCATCATCGGCTACTTACTCTATCAAGCAATTATTCATTTATCTGAAATGGCTGCGCTGGGAATATCGCAGGATTTACATTTATGCCAGCATTAAAAGACATGTTGTATGTCAACTTTAAAAAAAAAAAAAAAAAAATACAGTTCCTTGATAATTTTCTTTCGTGACTACTTTTGGTAAAGTCATGTTTTAGCGTGAACGTGACACGTCGCCACGAGGGCGCTGTTCAGACGTCCTGGGAGCAACCTCATCCTGGGGTGAGCTGGCTCCATTGACCTCTCATACACAAAACCGCAAAATAGAAAGCCTTTTGAGTTTTGGCAGATACAGCAAATATTCTGAGTGATTTTGCATCTGATGGTCCAATTATTGAAGTGTGTGCTTTGAAAGGTCCCAATCCACAATTTCATGTAGAGTAGATTAACTTACATGAACGTCAATGAGTCCATGTTTTCAAGATTTGCTTAATTTTCTATTAGTGTGTCTCTAGCACACTGCCCAGCAAGTCATTTGTTTACTGTATGTCCCCTCGCAAACACGTCTAACGCACAACGAAGCATTGGTTTTAGCAGGAGGATGTTTGCCTGGAGAGCAAATCTTTTAATTAATTATGCAGTGCAGCTCTGGGGTAATAAGTTATTATTAATTAAAAAAAAAAAAAACAGTGTGTAAAATTTGGCCCGATTTTATGATTTTTATTTTGGTGAAAGTTCTTATTTATACGTCAGAAAATACGTAGAGCGGGTCTTGCTCCCAGTTAGCTGCCGTCTTGCACCGCCATATTTCTAAGCCTGCCTATTTGGGGTGAATGCTCGTGTCCTCAAATAAAGAAGAAGATGTGGACGAGGTATCCAGGTTGGGGTGCGCAGGCCACCGTAGGTCACTGGCAAGCTTGGGAGAGGGACGGTGAGCGAATGAGTGCTCTAATTAGTTAATTTTGCCTTTGAATAAATAAACGGAAACGGCGCATGGTTGCAGGATTGTATTGTAGGTAGGGCCATCTCTGACAGAGGTCATTGCAACATTGTAACAGGGTTCTGGTAACAGAAGGAGACCTTCCTGAGTTAGGGTTATAGCCAGAATCGTTTAAGCTGACACATGGCCAGTTCGTACGCTGGACTTTCACACGCTTGCGGCATTACATTGTTACGGCTGCCGTCTTTGCCGTACGTATGTTGGTTCGTGTGTGTGTCTCCCAACTCCGTTTGCCAGGTGGTTCCCCGAACAACAGCGGCATCAGCGGCATCAACTGGGGAGTTCCTGCCTCCGCCCACCGCGATTTGCTGATCGCCGCCACCTGCGCAATCGGGAGTCCCCGCGGATAAAAGCGTCCGTGTTCCGGAACTCGGGGGCGCAGTCTGATTGTGGCTGTTAGCTCCGTACCCTGTCTGGGGCGCAGTCTGAGGGTGGCTGTTAGCCCGCGTGTTTGTTTAGATTTAATGTTCGATACGTGCAGCACTCGTCCCCTGTTAGTTTGTACGTGCAGCACTCGTCCCCTGTTTGTTTCTACGTGCAGCACTCGTTACCCTATTCGACTCCCGTGTTTGTACTATGTAGCTCTCGGCACTCGTACCCTTACCCTTTTTGATTCCCGTGTCTGTGCTAGTTACGTGCAGCACTCGGCACTCGTACCCTTGCCCTATTCGATTCCCGTGTGTGTGTTACCAATGTGCAGCACTCGTACCCTTACCCTGTTTTGACCCTTGTGTTTATGTACTTGTGTGTTAGGATTTTTGGGCTCTAGGTTTGGTTTTGGGTTTTCTTTGGGGTTTAGTTTCCCCTTGTTGTTCTGTAACCTTTTCTGTTTAGGTTTATGGGTGGCGTCCCTTTTTCGGGACGGTTGTGTCTGTCTCGATAAGTATAATTTGGTTTTATTAAGTTATTGATTTGGCGCCACCCGCTGCCCTTCGTCTGTTGTTGTTGTGTGTTGTAATTATTCTTTGTTAAAACCATTGAAAACATCTTAATTTTGAAACCTGTTCGCAGAACTTGTTTGGTGGTCCCATTTTTGTTACCAGCCAGTTTCCCCTAGACGAAGTGGTTCGTAACAACATACTGACACCACTGACACCATCACTCAACATTTCCCTTGCTCCCTCAGTGGGTTGCCATTTGCTTTGCATAGGGAACGGGGCGGAGCGAGGGAGACAAGCCTCTTATTTTCCTTCACATGCTCTTCTCAGCCACTCTCAAACGATGAAAAACCACTTGTTTCCCTTTTTAAAGACTGGAATGTTGGTTGATGGTTTACAGTGAAAGGACACCGCCTTTAATTTATACTGATACCCACAAACAGCCCCTCAACAAGCCCCCCCCCCCTCCCCCACAAAAAAAAACAAAAAAAACTCTGCCCCTGCCATTTTGTTCTCCCTCTATCTTTCAAGCTCCGTTAGGGTGCATTAAGTGGAATCCGTTGCTTTTTGTTGCCTTTTGTAGTCAGACGTCGGCTTCCCCGGCCGGAGCCAAAGTTCAGCCTCACCCCCGCTTGCCCTGAACTCTCGCCAAAGTCAGCGCGGCGCGGAACATCAAACAAATGCAAATGCTCTTACCTCTCTGTTGTGTTGCAAAAGGTCCCACGTGCGATCGCCTGGTGCGCCGTCAAACTAATTTCTGTTGTTTGAGCGAAGAAGCTTGATATTAAAAAAAAAACTAAATAATGATAGGAATAATTGGGAGGCACGGCCAGAGGGCAGATGCGGGGAGCACAGTGGCTGCTCATTTTAGGCCATTTCAACGGAGCGCTTCATGATGCAAAGACGGGCCATGACTTTCCCGTGTTTGCATCATGAAACAGCTCTGCAAAGTGGGCTGTAGGTCGGAAGACACAGATGCATGCAGAGCGTGGGGGGGGGGCGCCTCGAGATTTTGGGCTCTCGTGGTGCTTTTTAAACCCGACTCCCGAGCCACCGGATCGAACCGGGTCTTTACCTGAGATGGGCTGAAGACGAGTGCAGCAGATAATTGTGTTATAAGACAGCTGGTTCACTTAAAGGGAAAGGAGCAGCATTATGATCTTCTGAAAGTGAGTTCTTACACTTCTCGGGATTAATTAATCTCGAGTTAATTAAGGCTCTAATTAATTAAGGTTAACTAGGGAATCTTTTACAAATTAAAGCTCATATTGACATTTTAAACACTGTGACTGTCTGTTTTGACAGACTTCCATGTATCCCTGGGATGGTAGCGTATCCACCAAAGGTTATAGCAGTGGAGCCTCCTACTCAAGTGTAACCACGAAGATGCACCTGTTTTCCACCAGCTCGATGGTCTAGTGGTAGAGTGTCCGCCCTGCAACTGGTAGGTTGTGGGTTCAATCCCTGGCCGGGTCACACCAAAGACACATTGCCTCCCTGCTTGGCCCTCAGTATAGGGGGTTGGAATTTGGGGCGTTAGATCACCCACTGAACCGCTGCTGTCCACTGCTCCCTCAGCGGATGATGGGTCAAATGCCAGGACAAATTTTGCCTCCCTCGGGATGTGACAACCACTGAGACTTTAACTTTTAAAAACAAGTTATAATGTAATGTTTTCAATGTACCCTTTTTTCTGGTCTTGGCCTCGGTGTTGACTTCACCTCGGTCGTGACATGGTCTGACTCGGTCCTGGTCCCAGTCTTCAGTTGTTCTTGGTCTTGGTCTTGAGTTGATCTTGTTCATAACACCCGTGGGGCCTTGCTAGCGTCTCGGTCTTTGTCAGTGCGCTTTTGACCTCATTCTTGGTAGGTGGAGAAATGAACTCGAAAGGGATGCTGAGTTTTTAGCAAAACCACTCTAGTTGCCTCAACTTAGCCCATCGACAGAGAGTACAGGGAGAATACTCCATCTGTATCTATTGAAAAAAAACAAAAAAAACAAACATTATCTATAACATAACCAAGGATTTAAGCAATTGTCAGCGTTCTGTTCTCTACCACGTCTGAAAACCCGTTGACAAACTGAGCACGGCTCAGTGCAGGACACCCCCGGTCAAAACCGTTTCCTGCTGCAGCGATTTGAATAAACTTTCCAACTTTAGCAGCACCAAGGTCACTTACCAAGGACCTCTGTTGTCAGTCTCAGATGTGTAGAGTAGAGATTGTGGATAGAGAGTAGTTATGAATAAGAAATGATGTGTTCATAAAAGATTTAGCCCTGTCTATACTGAGATTTTAGGTTCTGACTTTGTGTCACTTGCAATGTACCATGGCCTCGGTGATGACTTCAGGTCGGTGTTTGGGCAGCTGAGACCCTTTTCTTTTTCTTTTTTTTTTTTACCCCCCCTCTCTCACCCCTCCTCTTTTTCTTTTTAAAGTGCCGGAAGCGAAGGTCTGGGCGCGTCAGCGGGCGAGCTGGACATGCTGACCAGGTGGGAAGGTGTGTCTGTCACCCGTTGCGACACGTCGCAGTGAAAGTAAGTCGATTTCACTGGGGCTCACTCATGCTGTTTTGTGCTGCGTGACTGTGGTTGTGCCTTTGTTACTGAAGCAGATATAATAGCGCTGTGATATTTTTGCATTTGTAATATCGTGTGATCCTTGATTTGTAAAAGGAACGCATTTGTAAATTGTAGTTGTCGCTTTCCTGGACAATTATCACACTCTATACTGCGTTATCGTGAATGAATATTTTAGACAAACCGATAGAGGATGGCAAACAAAACCATGCTGAAATAAAATAAAACATTTCTGTGTCTTTAGTGTCCAGTGTAGCTATGGAAATTTCAGCATTGGCTTTTCAACCAAAAAATTCAAATCAAAAATGCACTCTCATATAATAATGTTTTCAAAAGAGCTTTATTCCCCTTGCATTATTCACATTTCATGATTGAATTAATGTAGCCGAAGTGCATAAATCTTGAATTTTTTTTTACCATGATAAGCTGGTTTACCCGAGGCATCAGGTGTTTTATCTCTCTGAACTGGGAGAAGTACAACATGTTCCACGGCTTCATTTTGATTTTATTACTTTATTACTTATTACTTATTATTCGATTTTTTTTTTTTTTTTGTTGGAGGGGGGGTTAAGGGGGCAGCAGTAAACTTATATCTGCTAATATATCTGCACCACTGACAGAGGGACTGCTTGCATGACTAATGCATTCTAAAGGAAGAAATACAAAACATATACTCCATTATCAACATGTGCATGTTAACAGTATTATATGTGTCATTAACAAGCTAATACTTCCTCGATACAGTCTACAATGCAACAATTCCAAAATCTCAGATTACATTTTTCACTGTCGTGCCACTCTTGCACGATGGGAAGTTTCTTCTTCTTCTTCTTTTTCTCCCTCCATCCACACAAAAACCCTCCTTGAGCCTTCAGCCTCCAAGCAGGTGTTGATTTTCTTTAATTATAATCATGCAGATATGCAAGTGAATAGAATTGAATCAACAAAGCTCAGAGCCAAAGAGAGGATTCTATTTACAGTGGATAATTGGTATGGGTATGTCTAGACTCGAGCCTATTAGACACAGCTTAGCCAACCACGCCGGCGCTGATGCCACCGCTCACATTAATCTGAGCAAATAATAAAACAGGGAATGAGAATGCACCTGAGGCAAATCTGAGGCTACTCTCCAATCAAGGGCTGGTGGGGAGAGAAGAAGAAGGAGCGCAAAACAAAAACGAGGAGCCCGACGCCGTACCGCAACGAGGGCGCAGCCTTTACGTTCATCCACAGGAGTTGTTGCGTAAGCGGAGCTTTGTGTGCAGGTTTCTCGCCTGTCTGCCCTTCAGTCTCCCATATTCCGTTTCCCCACACGTCGTGCAAAGCACAGGTGGAAACTTGTCCCTGAGTGTCTCGAGCATCTGGCAGCCGCAGTCTTGAAATCGCTGCAAATCCCATAATAAAGCAGCCTCTTTATTGATATTGCAGCAGAGCGGTTTATATAACCCCAAACTCCCAATGTCCGATATAGCTGTGGGTGTATCGTGCTAATGCTTTTCCTTATGATGATAAATGTACATTAGCATGAAAGTTATAAATTACATGAATTAGTACATATCTTTATTTTGTAGCCAATGGCAAAGTATTGTCAGTTGTCTTTTCCAAAAAAAAAACAAATCTTTTTCAGCCTCAACTCTGTACAATTATGCTAGTCAGCAACAGAATTAAACTATTAGTCTTGAAGACAAAATTTGCTCAACAAGGATGGTTAGATGCTGAATAATGTCCAAAATTCCAGCCATAAGTAGCATTAGTTAATTGGCATTAGCTAACATTTCTTGCAACTGCATCCGGTCATTTTTTTCCCCCACAAACGGAATAAATATTTCTCTAAATGATTAAACATTGCTTGTTTGAAATACTATTTGACGTCTCGCCGTAGTTCTGACTCTGACTGTGCACACGGCACAGTATGGGCCCGTGTCAAACTGGCAACCAGTAGAATAGAAACAGCGAGCTCGCTCACACGGTTTGCGCTCCCCCGGGATTTCCCCACTGTTGATCATCTTCCAATCGCACTTTTTTTCCTTTTCTCCTCCTTCCCATGCTGCCGCCTTTCCAACAGTTTCTCTCCCGAAGGTGAGAAGTCTGTGAAAGCCTCAAGCCTGTCGCAGCCTCGGCATGGACCTCCCAAAGAGCAAACGTCAATGCGGGGTGACACACGGTTGCCTCGCTGCCATCAAGGCGAGGGCGGCAGTCCGATTTATTGACCGTCTGCATCTCAGCAGGCTTTAGCATGTTGGTTTTTGAATGGTGTGGCTTAAAGTGTCTCCTGCCAGCAGACTCGCTGAGCAAACATAATGCTTGTCCATGTGCTCACAGGGGGAAAGTTAATAATGGATCACTTGTTAAAGAGCCACAATTAGCTGGAGATGAACTGGTAGGCTGGAGGGTTTTTTTTTTTTTTTCTTTCTCCTGACACTCACAGGTTCCAGGTGCGTTTAACATTTAAGGTTTGCATAGGTGATGACCAGAAAATGTTATGTACTGCATGTCTTTGTCTAAAAAGTTACTAAAAGTTAATAAGTATTTGCAAGTAATAATAGTACTGCCACCCCCCCCCATGACAGTCGCTGCGTTTCTGCCGCAGTTTTTCGCAAAATGAAAGCAATATTTCAAAAATTTGAACAGAGTACAATTGGGATTTGCAGCCGTTTTCCATTGAATGGTGTGAAGCGCACAAGCCGTAATTCTCGTAAATTCTTTTCCCGCGAGATTTACGAGAATTATGCTTGTTTGCTGTCAGGAATGGTTGCTATGTTTTTCTCTTTGATTACTTGTAAAAAAAAAAAAAAAAAAAAAGAACCACATTCCATTTCCTCCTCCGTCCAAACATAACGTGCCATTTTCACTTGAAGTGAACTGGTCATGTGATCCCCATGTGTACGTCACGTCCGGTGACGTGTAAATGCGTGAAAAAATTGTTTCCATCACACTTTTGCGATGTATGTCTATATTGATTTGTCTGGAAAAACCACCTTATGAGAGCTGAACTACCTTTTAGTGATATTTGAGGTTTTTTTTTTTTTTTTTTTTAAGTTTAGGCGATTCCATTACCATTTTATTATTGCGATATTGAGGTTTTGCGCGATGCTAGGTGGTAATGGGAACGCTGCTAATGAGACGTAAGCATTCAGTACCCCAACCCTGGTTGAAGAATTATGTAAGAGCACACGGGCCATCAGACGACGGGGTTATACGACGTCATCTTTAGCATGCTCTCACGCCATTGGATGCCACTAAATCTCACACACTGGGCCTTTAAGGACACAACGGGCATTAGGAGAAAAGTGCATTAAAGCAATTCAGCAAGTCGAGAGATATCGAGCTTTGTTCACAACTTAATCCCGATCAGGTCATCTGGGGTCTCCCTTTATCTCCTAGTGGCTCACTTTATTCGCCTGTAACGACGTGTCAAACGGACACAGGGGGCGCCATTCATGTCACTTTGACGAAGACACACCTCTTCACCTGCTTTACCTTGAAAAGGCAATGTGAGTCCGTATTCGTGTACTGTAATGTTGGTGTTAGTGGGTTTGTTTCAAAGGGTGTTATTGGGAAAACGGAAGGAAAAAAAATCTTCTCAGAGTCTTCCAACTCATCTTCCAGCTTTAATATACCGTCCCTTCTATTTCCTTATAAACAAACAGCAGCGGGAGTTCTCTTTCGCCTTGGGTCCGGTAACATAAGCAGTCACTCGGAGGGGATGAGGAAGCTGTTTTAATGATCCTCAGTATATTTACCATAATCCAAAGCCTGGGGGAGCATCAACTTCTAATCACCTCGATCTTCCCTTCCCACCACCGATAGAGATCAGTGCCCATTATAAAGCTCATAAAGCACCGGGCTTTAAGATGATTGTCTCCCCTCCCCGAATGGGCGCTTGCATGCGCCGTGCTTTGTGCCGCGGTTGGTGTTGTTTTTGGTTTGCTTATTTTATTTATTTATTTATTTTATCCCCCTGTCCCCGCAGCATCTTTTAGAGACTGTGACGATAATCACATTAGAAAAACACTCCTACACGTCGCCACATTTTTTTAAAAAAAAAACAAAAAAACAAGACATTGGTATGTTGCCTCGGTGGCTTTTTGTCGACTCTCTTCCCCGGCTGGCTGCTAACTGCTAAACTTTTGCTGCATTAAGAAGTGGCAGTTTGAAATAGTCTCTAATGGCCACCATCTCTGGGAAACCACAGGATCTGTGACTCGATGATGATTATTATTATTATTATTATAATGCAAACCTTAAAAAAAAAACAACAACGCTCAGAGGCACCAAGTTTCAAGAGGCACATTTACAAAGTTGATCTTTTATTCCGTCTTTTGACATGTTGAGCTATTCGTACTCATTCAAACCTTTTCTACGCCGTCTGACTTATCGGCCAGCGTTATTTGTAATTCTCGGGCGATTAGCACGTCACCGCAGCACTCGCAGGCATTGTAACGGTATCCCGGCCACTTCGCCGGGGACAACTTGATGGCTGGCGCGGCGCTCCGCTCCGCTGGCGAGCGCCACTCTGACAGGGCCCAATTTTTTTCATAATGACATCGTAATTACTTGTATCACATGCATGTCGTGCAATTTATCTCGACTCGCCGCCCTCAACATTTCATTAGCAAAGTTGTGTGAAGTGTCGCGTGCCGAGCGCCCCGCTACCTCTCAGCGGGAGACGGATTGTGCGAGAGCGCAGTGAAATATAACCAGGTCAGGGCGAGTCGGCAAAATGTGACGTAGCCAAATTAACTTTTTTTTCTTCTTCTTTTTCCCAGGGAGCGGTAATTGGGTTATGCTTTAGGTTTGTACAAGGAAGAGAACATATCACTTCCTGGGGGGAAAATTGTTGGTCCACCATATTGGCAGATCAAGTGAATTAATCCCTTCTTTATTCTTAATCCCTTTCCTTATCACAAGATTATGAAAATCCAGATCCCTCCCTTCCCTCAGATATTAAATTGCACCTCATAATATTAGTCGTGGCTTAAAAAGAAATAAAGGGTTTGAGGGGGGAGAGAGAGAGAGAGAGAGTGAAAGGGAGCAGATGCCCGCAGTCGTCGCAGATCGTGGCTCAAGTGCCCTTTGTTTTGAATTTCCTTCACCCCCACGCCCCCCCGCCTGCTCCACTGTGCCGTGAATAGTGTCAAGGGGCAGCCAGGCTTTGGTATTCAGCAGTTGACAATCTGCTTAAACAGAAGCAAATAGAGAGAAAAAACTAGCTTTCAAATGCACTTTGTTTCCCCGTGTGAGTGTGAGGCGGGGAGCTTGAAGCAGTCTCTCTCTCTCTCTCCCTCTCTCTCACTTTCTGTGTGAGGCATTGTTAATATTTAATGTCCACAAAGTTTTGTTTCTTCATTTCCCTTCATTCTGTGTCACATCATATCGAGCTAACAACATTATCGGTAGCTTTGTTGTCTATCGCTAACACACACTGCACGTGAAAAAAAGTAACGCCGCTCAAGATGAGGAAATTCTTTATTGGTCTCCACAGATGTCTTCAATCTCATACAATCAGTGCACGCCACACTGTTTGACATGGATCCCAACGAGCTTTGACGAGACGTCAAGTTTGATGTTGGCAGACTGTCCGCGGTGTACGTTAACGTGTGACATCATCGTCTCGCAATCTTGTCTACTGTGTCCATCGTGGCGATCATTGTGTCATTTCCTGCCGCGATTCTATTGGTCGGTTTGCAGTCATTGGCCCGAAGGCTGTCGTAGCATCGTAGAATTTCGTAGGAAGCTGTCAGAATTTTATTGTCGGCTGCCTCTGGCCACAAGACTTTGTGATGAAAGGCGTCTTTGTCTCTACCACACCATGCGACGCAAGACCGCAATTTTTGAGGCACGACCAAAGATTCTGCCAACGACGGTTCTCTTTTGTCTGAGACAGCCAAAAATCGCACATACGGTTCTTTATATATTTTAGGATGAGAGTGGGACATACCAGAACACCCAAGCCAACACCTTTCAGGGACAACAAATGGAAATGTACCTTGGCTGTACAAAAAAAAGAGAGAGCTCTGGGATCGGCCAGGCTTAAAATAACAAGAAACATTTTTCGCTTCTCTGGTCTTCCTTTTCTGAACCAGAAATAGGAGAATTTTTGAGGAATCGTCAATGTTGTCATAATATGAGATGCATGCGTCAGGGGTGGTTGATGCAATTCGTTGCAGTTGAAACTATTTCGAATAAAATTGAAAGGCTCGCAGAAAAAACCCAGACCCAATCTGCACGTGGTTTTCTTCTTCCTTCGTTTGCGGTTAAACCTGACAATCTCTATTACGTTTCGTGTGTAAAACCCACTCACTAACTCATTTTTTGGTGGCTACATCGTATTCCCTGTTGTTGAGTCCACGTTGTGTTCAATTAGTGGGCTGTAGAAACGGTGGCCTTTGGAGCGGCACGGAGGCGCCACCGATTAGCCCGCGTACCCACACAAAGCACCGCCGACGCGGCTCCTTGCGCACGCACATGCACTGTGCTCGCACTGCTCTGTGGGTGAAGGCTCGCTCACGAATGGAACAAATGACAGCGCGTCGGCCACGTCGGTGACAGTGGGACATCTCCCGCCCGTTGGCACCCCGGCGATGAGAACGCGGCCCGAAAGAGCCACGTGGCTGCGCCCTCGGCCGCCTCGCATTGGGGTGAAGTCGGACAATAATTGGGCGTTCGACTCTGGACAGAGGGCGACCCCGGAGCAAGCTGCACTGCCTTCCACCGGCGGCAACTCGGAAGAAAGTAAACGGCATCGTTAGCACGTTATTGCCGCGTCTAAATGTCACGTCGGCACAAAGGGGGACAGCCGAACCGTTGGGTCTCGCGGCCCCGCCTTTCACCTCTGGTGGAGTCACACCGGAGATCGTTATTAACCTTCGGACGCCGGGGGTTGCCAGGACGTGCAGCTAGCTAGCGTTTCTTTTTTACTTACTCTTTCTTTCTTTTTCCCCCCGTTTTTCAAAGACGCCCGCGTACGCTCGGACGCGGTGGGGAGAGTCTGAGGCGACGGCGGGGGGGCCAGGGGGGACGGACGGAAAGGGGTTTGGGAAATAAGAGGAAATGGAGCATGCACATAAATCTTGTCAAGGTCCAGCCAGTTACCGCCCGCGCATCGTCGCCCATCATTTGACGCTTCCATCGCCTCCATTAAAAAAATAAAAAAAATAAAAAAAATAAAAAATCTCGTCAACATCTGCAAGTGCAGCAGGAGAGGGCGAAGCAAGCACGACTTTGGCCGGCGAGGTCCGTCGATATCTCTCATCAAACAGGGGCTGATCAAAGTGCTCGCCCGCACCAATGCGGCCGGAAGGATTAAGCCACATCATGCACAACCTCGGCGGTGGCAAGAGGAGGAAAAAAAAAATAAAGAGAGAAAGCCTCTCTACACGAGTAAAGAGATTAAGTCAAGAGTGAAATCTAATTCAAGGGGAATTGTTAAAGAGGGGAGCGGTGGGGGCGGGGGAGGGGGGAGGGGCGCGCATCATGCTCCTGCACCTGACAAGATTTGCGAGTGTGACACGTCGGGGGAGCTTTTGTTGCATGCTAAGCCCACCGGCGACACTGTGTGCTTGATTTGATTTTCGGGCCACTTCGGTGACTTTGGAGTGCGTTTTCATGAGGCGGCGCATTCGAGGGGTCCCGACAACACTGCGACGCATAGTTTATGTCGCGCGCCGTCCCCGGGGACGAGTATCAAGGTATTCGGTTCCAACTAGCAAGCAGGGAGGTGCTGATTGCCGTCGTCCTCCGTCTCTGTCTGCGTTTCGAGTACGGCTGTGCAACGGTTGGCCCCCAAATTTGCAATGAGCGATGAAAGAGGACGGCTTATTTAAACGTGACTAATCTTTTCGCAGAGTCCTTTCAGTCGTGGCCTTCCTTTAAAAAAAGCAGCTCCTTTAAAAAAAACCCACAAAAGGCACTAATCACAGGGCTCATTAGCAGGTGGCACTGTTTTGCGGGGAGTCGAGCCTTTTGATTCTCTCCACCCAAGGCACAAACAGTTGGAACGGGACAACACATCTTTGGTATATCACACGTGTATTGAAATGTGTTGCTTGGTAGCCTGCGCTGACATATTTTTGTGGCTGGAAACACAAGCCCGGAAGTAGGAGATTGGCTAATTGGGGCTTCTCGGTGGGTCAGTCTAGTTTATGGGCTGCAAAAAAAACCATTTCAGACTTTAGTGCTTGGTGTGTGCCAAATGTAACATGCATAAAATTTGGAGAACAGGAAGAGTGAAAGCGGCACTGGAAAGGTGAGAAGGAATTGGGAAATAAAACAAGGAACTACTTTTTTTTATTTAAACCACAGACGATGGATGTCTAAGACTCTAGTGGGCGTGTAAGCCAAAAAAAAACATTGTACACACAGTGTTCAAATTTATGGATCGATTCTTACTTTACTTTATCATCATGAGATTACATTTTAGGACAAAAAACTTTGGGTTGGTCCTTGGCTGAATAGAAGTCCTACCCCAACCCCGGTTCCATTTTAATCTCAGGGGGAAAAAAACATTTGTTTTGCTTTACTTTTAATGGCTATCAGCAACTTTGCTATACCACACATATTTGACTGGCTTCAATTGATGGCCTCTTTAGCACGTGTCCTGGGACTTGTTGTCGGGCTAGAAGGAGCTCCAGTGCAAAACCCCCTTTGTAATCATTCACTATTAAATTACCGTCTGACACAGAACCGGACCTCTGCCCACTGTCATGTGATCAGAGGGAAGACGAAGAGGCTTGACAAGAGGATGACTGATTTGGTTATTTTGCTACCGGGGGCCTGCGGCGTCTTCGCTCATCTGCCCCGTGTCAAATATTTAAAGTACCTTTTGCCTCGGTATCGCTACTGGATGACTTTTTTACACCGTATCGACATTTCTTAAGATCTTGGACCTGCAGTTTGAACAACACAAATGCACTCAACGGCTGTCAAGAATATTGTGACTTTAACAAAAAAGGGCGACCCAGCCAACGGACTTCTTTTCAAAGCGTTAGAATGTGGTTGGTTTAAAGCATTTTCACATTGGTTGTGCCACACTTTTCAGAAACCACTAGTCCCCGACCACCATTTTTGAAGTTATCTAAAATATACTGAATGTTGTTTGGGTTACATTTTTATTTTAATTTTTTTTCAAATCTAGACGCGGTGCTTTTAATGTATGACAACACAAAGGCACAGAAAAAACAAGCTCAGTGGATTGTAAGTGGTGAGAGTTGGCGTCAGTAAAAGCACCACTTGCACATTACCCCGTCCATTTATCAAACATTGGCGCAGAAATGTTTTCACAATCGTCTCGGGTATCTTTTCCGAGCTGCGTTTTTTTTCCGCTCTTTTCAAATTTTTGCCTTTTCCCACTCATCTTTCTATTTTAGCCTTGCCATACAATTACACCACCCATTAACGTCTCCATTCACTCCCCTTGCTCTAGATAAAATGCCCCAGATCAGTGTCAGATGGGGAGGAGGACTGAAATAGTCTCTCTGAGACATGCGTATAATACACCAGGCTGAAGGATGATTCAATATTTCTTCAGAACGGCCAGAGAGGAGAGAAACTGATGAAGTGTAATATTTCATTTTTTTCCTCCGTATTTAAATTAACATTAGCTGCATTTCAACTATTTTTTTTGTGTGTTGACACCTTAGAATTTTGGCACTTTGCCACATGAAGTAAATCAGTTTCAGTCTGGTTCCAAACAAACAAATGGTGATGATGCACCCCAGACCAACTTTTTTTTTTTTTCTTTTTTTTTTTCTTTTTTTCAAATCTTCAGGGGGTGAGGTTGGAGAAGCTCCGTGAGAAAGTAGGGGCAGGTTATGGAGGATTTTGCAGGTATTGAGGAGCTGTCTGAAATGGATTCTCGGGGGAGGACGGGGAGGCACTGGTGCCTGGAGAGAACGTGGGCGATGTGGTCACGGGTCCGAGAGTTGGTCAGGTTGACGCGCGTGAGTGTCCCAGAGATATTTCAATTTGCATAAAACTGTTGACTGCAAAACCACATAGGAAGGCGTTGGAGCGAAGGTGCATGAGGATGCACCTCTTGAAAGTACATAAATTGAGAGTGGAACGGTGCCATGTTGACGACGTTGTGAACACGTCACTGGTCGAGTGATGAACATTGATCTGAACGAAAATGCAGTGGTTAATGATGAGGTGAGTCAGACTTGAATGAGACTCCTCTATACCAAAAATCACCACAAAAATGACAGGTCACTGTAGCTCACTGGCAAGTTCAGAGGGGAGGGGTGGAGTGAAAATAGTAACCACTTGATGTCACTTTTTTTCTTCAAAATCGTCTTCAAATAAACCACGGAAGAAGAAGGTGGACAAGGTATCTCGGTTTGGATGAGCAGGCCACCGTAGCTCACTGGCAAGCTCAGGAGGGTGAGAGAGAGAGAGTGAAGATATAACAACTTTATGTTGCTGCTTTTTCTCCAAAATCTCCAAATATTACACACTTAACCTTTAAATCTGGAAATGGAGATAATAGGACCCCCATAGCATAAAGAATGCGTACTTACCATGACCAAACCCCCTGCAGGCTCTGGCAGCAGGAACCCGGGGCTCGTGACAGTGATGCGTCGTTTCTTCAAAAACTGTGTCAAACTGACGGCAGCACCGCGATCCGTTCCGACCGCAGCGTAGACCAGAAAAGATTCCGCGACTGCCGCGACACGACCGCGCGATAGCTTTTCTATGATGTGGCACCCGAGAGAGAAGAGAGAAAGTCGTGGAAAAACAATCACAAAAGGAAGAAGACGTCTTAGGAACCGCATATATGTGAAAATGAAAAAGCCACGCATAGCAGGTATGCCATTTCCTCTCGACGGTGCCAGTGTGTGCGAAACAGTCGGCGCCGCGGGTATCCAGCGGGGGCCCGCTTGAATACCAATCGAGCACAGAGTGCGGGGATAAAAAACAGCGTGCGCGCGGGGGAAAGGAAGGGGGTGTGGCGGCGGTGAAAATATCAACCGGGAGCTGCAATAACGGCCGAGATCCGCCGGATCAGAGATTATTAAACATAAAGACGAATGCCGCAGGAGTCACGCACAGCTCTTCCCTGATTTGAATGCTAGCCGGCGTTACCGCGGCACTTTGTCTGGACGTGCAGAAGCCCCGCGCGCCGCCGGCGGGGGTTGCAGCGGGGGCCTCGCAATCGCACGCTTTAAATGTAAGCAAATATGATGGAATGTGTGTAAGTCCAGGGTTCGTGGCTGCTGCAGGGGCGCGGCGTAACATCCATCAGACTGCCGCGGCCTCCTTCCGTTTCGCTCTTTCTCTCTCTCTCGCTCTCTCTCTCTCTCTTTTTTCTTGTTCAAGGAAAAGGGCTCATCATGTCCAACCTTTCTGAGTGCGTCCGACGCTAATGAGCAGTCATTCATCACCGTAATAAAACCAGCGGGGAGATTATTCCTCCGAGTTGCCGCGCCGCCGGTGAGTGACAGACCATCAGCATGAGGTATGGACGCCTTTTCGGACGGCGGCGTGCAGCGCGACGCGTTCACGGGTCTGGGATTATATTTTATGACTGCAAATTAACCGGTGTGCATTGGTGGTTGTGACTGTTATGTACGCCAGTCGTTCTCAACTGGTGGGGAAAGTCTCAGGAGCCACATCCTTTTCCTGATGACGAAGACTGAACTCAAATTTATTCCACAAAAATAAAAACACGAGCCCACTTTCCATCATGTCCCGTAAATAGATTATTGATACAGTATAATTTAAATTGTTTGTCCAACAAAATAAGTGGCCAACATTTTCTCTATCTATATATATGTGTGTGTGTGTGTGTGTGTGTGTGTGTGTGTGTGTGTGTGTGTGTGTATATGTATGTGTGTATATATGTGTGTATATATATATGTGTCTGTATATATGTATGTATATATATATGTATGTGTATGTATTTTTATATATATATATATATATATATATATATATATATATATATATATATATGTGTATATGTGTATATATTTGTATGTGTACACATGTATATATGTGTGTGTATATATATATATGTCTATATATATATACATATACATATATACATGTGTGTGTGTATATATATATTTAAAGACCATCCACCTGTTGAGAAACGCTGATGTAAACAACACCTATTCTCTCGCTTTTCTGATGAATGGCTTTGGAATAGCTTTTGAACCACTGGAAGAGGCCAGAGCTGGTGAAACATATCTGACTGGTACGCCTCACCGTGACAGGCGGAGGTTTTATCCAGTCGTCTTTCAAACTCACGCAGCAAGCAAGCAAGTGAATCCTGGGAAAATCAGCCAGCTATTCACCTGGCATCGTGGATGGAGCTTGGTTTGTTTGCCTGAGTGCCAAATTGCAAAGATCCGTCCCAGGTGCACAATTTACAATCTCCATTGAGACTAGGGTGGCTGTTGCCCAATGCTGCCCACCGACCCCCTGAGAAAATGATTTCATACAAAAGAGGGTTTCACCGACGAACGTTGGGGCGATTGTAATCGAGACTCCCGCTCAGCGAAATGCAGATGGACAGATGGGCCGCCGCTCCTGACGGGGCCAGCCTTTTTTTTTTTTTTTTTTTTTTTAAAAAGACAATCTGTGGATCGTCGCGGCGCACATGCGCGTGCCCCAGCGAACGTTCGGCTGAGCCGAACCGCCTCTGAACGCTCGGGCAGAGTCGGGAGAGGGGCCGGGTGGCAACGGTTCCGCATCAAAGTCGCTCCTCTCTCCGCGTCTGTCAAGGAAGCCCAGCGGGATCCTGGGGAAAAGGGCGGCAGCGGCACTTTTAAAAAGGGGTTGTTTTATTAAGAAAATACTGTTCTGTTTTAACTTCTTTGTTTTTTTTCCACAAACAAAAACCCGAGATGCAAATGAGGCTTTAAGATAAATGGCGGCGCCATGGGGAGTTCAAACGTGAACCTATTTGCTATTAGTCTCTCCACTTTCAGAGCAGAACAAACTGCTCCCTGATGGGCCCATTAAAGTATGTATTTTCTCATGTAAAGTTAAATTAATAATTTTTTTTTTTGTAATCATGTTTCCCCTGGCAGTGAGGACTATAAAGCCCCATTGTTATCACCGGCCTGTCCTCCTCTTGTGTCGTCTCTGTTGTCGTCCTTTTGAAGTCCAGAACTCCGCTGAGGAGTGGCCACTATGTTTTTATTCATTTATTTATTTATTTTCCACTAACAAATCCAACATGGGGCCGAGTGCGCTCTCTTTTATCAATCTCTTTACTGATTTTTTTTTTTTTCTTCCCTCCTGCCCGGGCCAGCGAATCCAATCAGAATGCAACACTTAAGCCCTTTGATTTCGCCACAAAAGTTGATGGTCTCCCAGCTTGTAAGCTGCCTATCAGATAATATGGACCTTGAATACCAGCCAGTGTGCAACAATGAGGGCGGCCCCGGCGTTTTCACCTGACGTCCGACGCGTCTTGCTGGCCTTGTCTCGCCGCTCTCCCGGGGGAAATCTCCCGAGAGCAGCTGTCCTTATCAATGTACCGGCTCCCCGCTCACAGCCGGCCCGGGCTGCATTCTCCATGACAGCGGCGGCGAGGTAGCGGTAATCTGCCAACACTTCAACAAAATTAAACCGCCAACCGGGCCACCGGGGAGGCAATGGGAAAAGATTTTCTGCTCACTGTGATATGGCAACGGAGGCCACAGACATTAATGTGGCTTTGCATCTGGAAGCAATGGAACGCTTCTGAGCGCGCGAATCGGCCGCCTTTTTAGCGCCTCCCCGAAAGGGTCCATTAAGCCAAGAATATATTCAATCCAATTGTTCTTCCTCGGGTCTGCCGGCGTGTTTGTGATGATTGTGCGTATACTTTGTGGCAATGTTTATAGTTACACGCACACGTATATATACATATATATATATATATATATTTATATATATATATATATATATGTGTGTGTATATATCCCTATCAGCTGCACATATTATGCAAAATTCAGCAATACGCCTCTCCGGCCTCGTCGGTGAACGTCATTTGCGCCTTCGGCTCGCTCCCTGCGTTTTGCAAACTGTGCGTTAAGACGTAAGAAATCAGGCCATCAAAGTCCAGGTGTTCCTTCTGCCCCCGAAGACCTTCTCGCTCGATGTTCTTGTTCACCTCCCCACGTGCTGACGGTCCGACCTTTGAAGCGTTTTAACAAGATGTTCTCAATACACGCCCACATTTGATGCCCTGCCGTGAAAATTAATCATCCAAAGAATGGGTGACATACGGCCCCCTTAAAATCAAAGAAAACTAGATGTGTGGTAGCTAACCCCTCTATACTGCATGCAACTAAGGTGTTACTTAATTCACTATTATGCGTCATTATATTTTGGAATTGCACCAGTCTGGTGAAATCACACAGCCTTGGAGATTATGACCTTTAAGGTTCCTATAGAAGTCACTATTAATATTCATGATATTTCCTCTATATCTGTATCTAGGTTATTGACAGTATGGCCATTAAACCCCCTGGTGTTGTCAACATCGTAAGCGGCTCAGGGTAAAATATAGTCTTTTTCTGCATAAGAAAAAAAAAAAAAAAAATCCTTCACGTATTTGAGGCGTCTGGGGAAGGCAGCGCAGCTCATGGAGGGCTGAAACAAGGAGAGTGAGGAGAGGCGCAAGGATTAGATAAAGTCTGGCACATACCGAGATGATAATAAGGAGGCGGGAAAGTGAGGCGGAAACGACAGACGCATGTAAACAGATGAAAACAGAGGAGAGGAGGTGGTTATAAAACGGCGGAGGGGTTTCATGTCTGGAAAACACGGGAGCAGTCAGACTCCTGCGCCTCACCGTCTGCCAAACGGTGGAGCCGCAGAGATTCCCGATGCCTTCATGTTTTAAAATAGAAGTATTTTTTAAAATGAAATTACTGGAAGGCGGCGCTAGTGGGAGGCTTAAACTGGAGCAGCACGCTGTAAATGGAGGTTCAAATGTGCAGGTTTTTTTGGGGGGAGATCTGTAGAACTGGATAATTGATGCAAGGCGGCTGTGCACAATGGGGTGGCGGGGTGGGGGTGAAATAGTCATCATACGTGACTTTTAATGAGAGAGTACCATTGCTTTGAAAATGTTAAGTGCCGGTTAAAATACATAAACCCACACTTTTATTGTTTTAACCCTCCAAAATAAAACCTACATCTAGCTTCAATCTACTACACTCTGCCCGGTGTTTTTTTTTTTTCTTTTTTGCACAGGACACAAAGGTGTAAATCCTGTTAAAAGCTTGAAAACGAACACGATGACAACATGGCTGAATCACGGCTTGATGGGATGGCGAACGTGCTGTAAATATGATGATGTTATTTTTCGCCTGGTGTCACTTCTGGCCCCTCCGAGTCCGGAGCCTCTGAGTCTGGACACGCTGACTGGGGGCCAAAGTGCTTCCACTAATACTACATTCGCACACACATACACGCACTCTCCCTCTCTCTCTCTCTCTCATACACACACATGCACCTATATCCAGTACATATACAGTATATGGGCTAAAATAGGGACTTTTCTTCTGCAGAGACCCCCCAGCAGGTAAAGTGCTCTTGGTTTCATCACATCCTCTGCGCTGCACGAGGGCAAGAACTCGATATCGCCTCGGAGAATCATTCAAAAACTATTGATTGTGAACTTTTCATAAGAGAAGGGCGCATTACAGTAATATGATGCCCGCTCATCTCCACGCCGTGATGAATGGCTGCGGTCAGCTGCTCAATCGCGGGGGCTCCTACCCGGCCCTGAATATGCACGTCCTAAAAGGTAATTATCTGAAAATGTGTTTATTTTAAGCTCTGAGTGTAGCATTTAAACACGGATGAATGATGACGGTCAGCGGCGCGGCGATCCATCAGCCGCCGAACGAAAAGACGTGAGGTGACCCCCCCCCCACCAATTACTCATCGTTTGGGATTGAGGGGAATCTGCTCAACAGCTTGGATGACACAGAACAGTGAAGGGAAGGAAGCTGCTCCTTCTGGCAGATAAAAGATCAGTGAAAGATACAAAGGGGTGCTATAAATTTCCGTAGCATTTCAAAAAAAAAAAAAAAAAGGCTCTTTGGTGTATGTGTGCTTTTCTTTGATATTACCTCAAAGAAAGATCCAACTAGACACTTTGTTTTCTCAATAACGGGATCAGATGTTGAAACTGGATGCCTTGTTTTCCTATACCTTTAGACTGAAGGTCTTACTTCTTGTTGATTGTGCACCAGCAAAATTGTCTTTTTTTTTTGTTGTCCCTATGAACATGGGTTGGATCAGGGTTTGGGTGTTACTTAGCCATCCCCGGGGCAGGCCCAGATTGTGTCAGAACTGGACCTGCAGTTTTTGGTTGTTGGAGTCGATTCTATTAAAAAAAAAAAGGTTATTTTAATGAGCGCAAAACATAGTAAAAATGCAAGAAACAAATTGGGGAAATAATAAACAACGTGCCCTTTATTTTGTAAGTGAAGAAACTGTGGCACTAACGTTCAGCCTCAGCAAAGCTAAGCAAATGATTCTTACCAGCCATGGTGTCTGTAGGTTCTTAGTGGCCCAGGTCACCGTACACCTTTAGTTCCATTTTGTGAACTGAAAAAAAGCGTTTCGATGGAGAGGTGAAATGCTTTCAAGTCACCAAGAAAGAAAAACCACTCTGGACCCATTCGAGACATTGTGTTTTGCGTCGCGGAGCTCTGCGGCTCCGGCTCTGGCCCAGCGGCCTCTCCCCCCCCCCCGCGAGCACCCGGCACAGTTGCTCAACGGTTTGAGCCGCGGCCTCAGACTGAAAGGGTCCGACCCTCTGCCATTTTGCCTTCTGGCTGCGAGCGAACCCGCTGCCGCTTGTTAACTCAACGTCCCAAAACTGAGAAAAAATATGCATATCAGCAGGCTCCTAAAGAGATATGCAAATTCCATCCGTATCTTTATAAATCTGAAAAATAAATTACGAACGGCGTCGACTTTGAAATGCAAGTGATGCTCGGCAGACACTGTCACCGTAAGTATTTAGCACTACTTACTAACGCAAATGACGTGAGGGGACGTTGGCCTCTTAAGCGGTGCAGAAGATCCGTGATTTGTCATTAGTCTCGGCGTAATCGCCCAGAATGCTTAAGGAAGAGGCTCTTGCTTCGTCGCACTGGTTTGTAAGACGTGATAATAGCTCGGGTAAGAAGAAGCAAAAAAGAGGACTGCGCCCACCGTATTATAAGGGCTATTCCCATGCTGCTTTATCGCCGCGGCCCTCTCGGATGATTACACTGCGGCGCAGTGGGAGGTGAAATAAAGCCGCGCGGCTTGGCGCTGTGGCGAGCGTCAGATGACTTAATCAGGCCATAAAGAAGGCCTCACTTACAAATGCTGTGTTGCCCCCCCCCCCGCTCCCCGCGTTTCATCAGCCCCAGGGAGGGATGAAATATGCCTCGGCTGAAGGTAATGTGCCCTATCTCTGTCCAGGCGGTGACAAATTTATCGCCCACTCTGCTATTTACAATCCATCCGAGCCGCGACGACGCGGCTCCCCGTTATTTAAGCCGCGCAGGTGTAGCGGCGTCGATGGCGGCGCCGGCCGGCGTGGGGGAGCTAGCCAAGGGGCCGCGGTGAGCGGTGAGGAGGGGGACGGTAAAACTATTTTTGTTGGCGCCCGCTTCCCGCGGCGGCTGATGGCAGCGATTAAGGTAGACTGGCAGCAGCAAAGTTTTGCACCCGGTAGCGCTGTGCGTTTCAGGTGCACCTTGTTTGTTTTCGCGTGTTCAGCATTACTGAATACGTTCAATTGAATCAGGTGTTCAAATTTCACCTTTTTTTTGCCATTGAGTCCTGTGTGTTGAGTTTGCCCATGCTTAAACAGACCCAAATGCACGTATGACTTCAGCAGATCCGATTGGTCTCTTTAGGGGCCCTGCAACTTCACACCAACATTTGAACAATGCACATGGGTACAAATGGCAAAAAGGGAGGCCTTGAGATGGCATGCTTGATTTGTACTGCAAGAAATTCCAAAATGAGTTTGTACTGCGCTTGAATGGCAGGTGATAAGACTAGAACTGCCATAGCCAGCAAAAAGCCATTCGCACAGTTAAAAGGAGGCAGTTTGACCCTCAGAGGATTTGGCTGAGGATGCTAATAACTTCGAACAACACTCAAACTAATCAAAGTGATCAAAAATGGTCGGCGCAGCTGCAGTGGCATGCTTGCATGGAAGATATACGGAAAGCCAAAGTGGTTTCAATTTGGAAGCATTTCCACCGAAAAAGATCGGAGTTGACCAACAGTTTACCAGTACTAGAGTTTGGCAAACGCAAAGAGCAGCAATTTGCTAACTGTTCCAGATGATCAGCACAGACTTGGTGTATGTTGTTTTGGAGATTTCTGGAGGTTATCGTTTTGTGTGTTTGTTGTTGTGGGACAGTGTCTCTTCCACTCAACCATTGTCACTGGATAGTGTGTTAGGCCTAGGTTTAGGATTGGTTCAGGTGCAAAAGTCAAGAAAACGTAACCTGAAGCAAAAAAAAAAAAAAGTTTTTGTCATCATCATCATCATCATCATCAATTTAACTAAACAACCCTATCTGATTTGTCAAGGCCAGAACTAAGCAGAAAAAAGTGGGCACAAAAGAATAGCTGCGTTTCCATTACCCCTAGAATTGTGCAAAACCTAATTATCGCAATAAGAAACTGATAATGGCGACCCCTAAATTTCGAAAAAAAACTCTCAAATATCGCTAAAAAGTTTTTACGCTCTCATGAGTTGGTCTTTCAGACATATCGATGTCACAAAAGTGTCATGGAAATACTTTTTTCGCATTTACGCGTCGTCGGACGTGACGTACGGGGTCACGTGACCAGTTCACTTCGAGTGAAAATGGTGCATGAAGGTTTGTACGGAGGAGACCGGATATTTTTTTTTTTACAAGTAATCAAAGAGAAAAATACAACAACCCCTCTTGACCGCAAACAAACGTAAACAAACAAAATTGAACGTAATTCTCGTAAATCTCGCAAGATGATATTTGACGAGAATTACGTCCCGCGAGACGAGATTTGACGAGAATTACGTCCCGCGAGACGAGATTTGACGAGATTTGACAAGAATTATCGCTTATGTGCTTCACACCGTTCAATGCAAACACCTGCAAATCGCAGTCGCACTTCGTCGAAATTTTTAGACTATATATTGCTAATGACAATACTGGCCTTATAGTTGCTTTGACGCCAATCACATTTCCCATACCTGACGTGCCTGATTGCACTGTGCACCCACAGATTGACAAACAAACAAACAAAAAATAAATAAATAAATGTCAAAGTCAATGGCAGGACCTCAGAAGATCCTGCCAGTGTTTTAGCGTTCCCTCATGGCTCGCTAGCCTCTCCCGACGCGCCGCTCCCCGACATCCTCCTGCTCTCCGCCGTGTCAATACGATTCCCTTCCGCCCGTCCGGCTCGCCGGCGCGTGTTAGCCGCGGCTCGCAAAAATGATGATTGCTCGTCGTACTGTGACTTTTTTTCCCAGCCACTGCCGTGCAGTCACCTGCGCGCACGCGCGCCAGGTTCGCGTCGCCCGGCCTCTCGCCCCCGGGTCCCTCGCCTCCCTCCCCGATCTGCCGCTTCCTCTCGCTCTTCCTCTCCCGTCCTCCGCTCACTTCACTGCCTTTGTGATCGGAGTGACAGGCTTTACAATATGTCGCTGTGGATCTACCTCACCTTTAATATTTAAATAAAATGCCAATAAAGGAAGGCGCAGGTTCGCCCCCCCCGGGGGAATGATTGGCGGAAACAGGCTTTGCCTTCTACTCCTTCTTCTTCTTCTTCTTCTTCTTCTTCTTCTTCTTCTTCTTCATCATTTCTTTTTTCCTTTTAATATTTCTCGACGGGTCTCATTTTCAATTTTCAACCGAGACAAAGGGCTGAGCCAACAGCCACGTCGAGCAATTATCGCAGACAATAGTGAGGAGCAGCGGAGCCGGGCCGTATGTGCTCAACGCTGACAGAGCTGAAAAAGCCGATTAATTGTTGGTGTTAAACACACACATTCAAACGCCGCTTCACAACAAACATCACCTTTTAAAGCGCTCCTCTGTTCACAGGCTGAACCCTGTTGCAGATTTAACAGTAAAAATAGACGTCAGAATGCACACACACACACACACAAAAAAAAAAACGCACTTAAATGGCATCATCAATTTGCATTGAGTGTTACTCGCAATTTTCTTCGCTAAGATACAATTAGCCCTGCTCAAGTCCAACAACAAATAAAAAGAAACCACCGCGGCGCCCGGTGCCAGCGGCACATATTAACGCCGCTCGAGATCTTATCCGACACATTTCTCTCTTGTGTTTGTGTTTTTTTTTTTGTTTTTTTTTTTACTTTTTTTGTCGCCTAATGTGTTTGAAAGGCTCCCGAAGAAAAACGCTGATAGCGGATGAAATCCGCAATAGATGTCGCGATAGATGAGTTGATCATCTGCGTTTACCGTCATTATCACTCACCGGCCAGCCTTCTTTTGGTCTTGTTTGAGTGTGCCGACTTGCACGCAGGGCAAATCTTTTCGCTTCATTCGACCGCAAGACCTTTTCTATGTTTTGGGCTATTGAGGCAATTTTGTGTCATCCCCCTTGTGCCGAGGGGAATCTAAAAAATGTATGACACCGTGCGAGGGGGAGAGCTCGGTGGCTCCAGCGCGTTGACTGGACTCTGTGTGTGACTAGGTCTCTTTGATGCCTGGTGTGATTAACAAGCTGTGGACGTGAGCCAAAGGCATTTTTCAACCAGCCTGATCGTCCACCCACTCAAGAAAAATATCGTGGATGTCCTTTAGTCCGAGCACTTTTTTTCAATGAATTAGCGAACCTTGTTATCATCATTCCCCCTCTTCGTCTTCCTCTTCCTCTCGAGGTTTCGTTCGGAGCCTCCTTGTATTAAGAGGAGTTTGTCGCTCCTCTTTGAGACGCCGCAGAGAAGGAGAAAGGCGATCCGCCTGCACTTTCTTGTTCAGTTCATTTGGCTGTGGGCTTGATCAATGCTCTGGCTCTGTATGGACTGGGGAAGATGTTCTCAGGCGTCACTGCACTCATTTGTGTGGACTGGCCGCCCGGTCCCTGAAGACCCCGCCGGTCTAATGACACTTCTGAGACTTTCAAAAGGAGAGTGACTCTAGTTGGAGAATGACCGATTGCTGATTGCACACTCACCTTGCTTTATTTGCTACACTGTTGCTTTGCTTCTTGAGACAAAAGAAATTAACATGATTATGACACAAATCATTTCTAATTGAATAAATTAGAATAAAACATGCACACATGGTGAATTATTATTACCTGTAAATTATGCTTAAAAAGCAAACCCTTCAGTTGGGGGGGCCTTTGTATGAAATGCCATTCGCCCTTCGCTCACCCACACCCAAATAGCCATTGGTTACATTGGTTTCGTAATGTGTTACAATGTGTTTTAATTATGTTTTACCAATTTTGCATTTAATTCTTGTTTTATAATTGCACATCCGTGGTAATGTTGTGTTTTAAATATGCTTTGTTAGTATTGATTTTTATTATGTTTCACTCTGGAAAGCACCTTGTGCACCGTTTTGCTGTTGTAAGGTGCTATATAAATAAAATTTGATTGATTGATTGACAGCTGAGGCGCGGAGCCCAAAACTAGCACGTTTTTCTTATGCGATAGGCATAGCTAGCTGTAGATGAGACAAAACAGTCACTCGTCATTATGTAACACACAACTTATCGGTTGAGCCTCAAAAGGTCAGCGGCAAACTCGGTTAGACTTCAGATAATTTGGGCTCGGACAGCAAATTCAAACGGTGCGCTACACCATAAGAAAAGATTAATAGCGCCAGGGCGGAGATTTTTTTTTTTTTTTTAATGTTTACTCTGAAAGTAGATTGATTGTAAGTAGTAGATTGATTGTTGAAGTTTGACATTTATTTATGCAAAGCTACTACATATATATATATATATAATCGTGCCAATTCAGTCCTTTGTTTTCAGCAGGTTGGAATTTTAATTAGCTTGTATTTTGCTGTGTGGACATCAGGTTTTGCACCACAGCAAGTTTGCATTTAAAATTTAAGTCAAGGGCAGTCGTGTCATTGAAGTCTGTTCTGCGGTAGTGGTAGTAGTCCTGCCTTGCTTTACAGTTGGGAGTCTCTCTCAAACCACATGTGTTTGCACTCACACCTCCGATGTTTTCACCTCTGACACGCGTTGATTTCGATTGCCGCGCTAGCTTTAGCGTGTCGCCGCTTCCCTTTCCAGTCCCGCCTTTCGTCTCCGCCCGCGGATCATGGATGTATTATAAGAACTGGATACCAGACTGGCAATACGGCAGCGGGACGATTTTTTTTTTGTTTCCAGTGTCCACTCGAGGTACTGCAGAAAAAAAGAATCCCATGGGCTGTGCCTCAGCTCGTTCTGATTGGCTGCATCCTAACATGTCTGGAACGAGTCCGCATTAATGAGTCAATCAGAACGATTGACTCATTAACGTGGAAGTCAAAAACTTTTTCGGGACGTCCGCTAGGTGAGCAACTTCGTTGAAATGAATGGGCCACCATCTTCTTGGACTCTGGGGGGCTTGCCGCGGATGAGCGCCCGCTTAATTGTCCAACGATCGTGACATCATCACGTGCCGAAACCACCGGCGTTTTTTTAAAAGGCTGGCCCTGGCGCCCCTGTCACCCGCCCCACTTTGCACGTTCGCCGAAAGACGCCAACCGGTTGACATCTGCCCAGAGGAATCAAATATTCATCAGCGGCTGCGTTTGGGATGGCGGCGGGGGCCGGGTGTTAAGGTGCTGAGCACGGTAGCGCAGGCTCAACCGGGTGTGTGCATGCATGATTTACAGGGCTTACACACACCAGGTGGGGGGGGGAAGGGAGCGAGGGAGGGAAAGACTCGACCTTCTTTCCCTGCACGTTAGAAGGTCCGCGATCGCGGCGGGGAATGATGAAGGACTGTCACACTGCGCGGCGTGTGTCCGGAGATGCACGCGACTCTACGCGGGCGGCGCCTTTTGGAGCCGTGATTTACCGCGGCCCTTCATTTCCCTCCTGATTGATACAAGCGCGATTTCGCCCCTCAAGCCCATTTGACTTTTCCTCCGCAAAACCTGCAAACCCTGTGCGAAATATCGCATTTGTCAAAGCGGCGCGAATGGGTTCAGGGTGAATGCGTGATGAAACTTAAAAGGGCTCCAGTTTCGTTGCGCTATGTTGAGTCAGTGCTAACTCAGTGCTCCGACTACAACAAAAAAACAAACATTACATTTCTGCCCATATACGACCATACACATTTTTTTTTCGAATTTAACATCTTCAAAGAGATTTTGAGGAAGATCATTTCAATTGTGGCGTATTCATTGAATTTCTTTCCTCTTTACTCTCCTCATTGTTTGCTTGAATTGATTTATCACCTCTGTAAGGTTTCAAAAATGATGCACCGTCTTCTTCAGCCCGTTTGAAATATGTGCAAAGGGCTAAACGAACAAAATGCAAAAAGGCGACTAGCAACACTTTGCAGCTAGAGATTTCTTCCAACTCTTCCTCATTAACAGAACCAGCCACTCGTTTTCTTATGGGCACACATTTTTGTTTTGGTTTCATAGGCGGCTCGCGTTTATTTATTTTTTGTTTAGGTGACAGTCCAAATTGAGTTTTCAAAATGCAAATCGCCAAGAAAATAACGCCGGAGGGCATTTCCTCAGCGCAAGATTGCTCCGTGGTTTGTTTGTTTTTTTCCTTTATATATGGATGAAATCTGACTTGGGTGTCCTGCGGATGCGCTGTCTTACTGTGAAAGCAAGGTTTTGGCAAAAACAATTTGTCATTAAGGGATGGAGTTACCGCCGGTTCTGCTCATTTTGCAGTATTTTTTTTTTCTTATTTCTCCTGGACTCCAACGGGGCAGCCTCTTGGTAATTATCCAAAACACTGGATAGATACAGCATCCTATTTAGCGACAGGAAAGCTCAGTTTTAGCTCCGTGCTAAAGCGAGAAGGGAATTGAAACACAGGTAGCGTCAAGGGTCGTCCAGAGGGCGGCCGCCACCTTTTGTGACATCACAAAAGGCAGTCTTTTTGCCCACTCTTGAGAATCTGTGGTAAGAAACAAACGAGTTCTCTCATTTCTGGGGGAGTAAATTTTACATTGATAGCAGCGACTTTTTCACAAATTGGGTTCGTTTGTCGGCGTTTTTTGAAACATATTTGCCGACTCGAGTCTGCGTGTCGGGCGGCTCCGCCCGCGTTCGGTGTCCTGCATCCCCCTGCCGCTGTCACTTCATGCAAGATGAAGATGCCCATCGAGGGAAGCTTAATGCGATGCGACGGCATGTTCCCGGCGCCGTCCAGCTAGCGACTCCCTCCGTTCTCATCCGCCACGCCGGCGCCGCACCCCCATTCCCCCCCCCCCGGCACATGTTGGCACACAGTGTCAGTCTAATAAGGCGGCCCCGCAAACAGGTGGCTGTTATTCAGCAGCATGACACCGGCTGCAGGTAAAAAGCGCCGAGCGCCATTTATATTCGCAGTCACACTCGCCGGGGCCCGCGGGCATGTTTCTGATTCATTTGGGTCAGGCGAGCCGGCACCGCCAAGCTGCAGAGGACGCTCCCAGTTTGGATCCGCGTCGTTTGGACTCTGTACGTCGCGAACCGCTGCGGTCCGGAGCGCCCCTTGGTCCCCAGAAATCACGCCGCCGCTGCCGCCGCTTGCCCACACTTGCAGACTTTGCCGCAGTAGCGCTACATATTCATCTTGCAGGGACAAAAAAAAATTGGTCAGGTGATGTCGCAGCTTTTATTTTTAGATGGAGACAAAAGAAAAGTCCCGACTCAAAGTAGGTCTTTATTCAAAGAGCTCTAACGAGCCGCTACTTCGCTTTCCTTTCTTGCTTTTTCCCGGGCCTGTCCCGGAAATTCTTGGGGTGGAAAATAGACGCATGTTCCGCTGACTCATCCACACCTCACTGAAGTTGTTCTGTTGGAGTGACAATTTATGGTTCCAATCAGAGGCATGGGTACCAAATAGTTGCACGGGTCACCCAGACATAAAGGATCCAACGTCCTCGTCGGCGGCAGCTTCTGTTTAACCATCACAGCCCATTTTAATTTACTGCAGCGCAAACGATCTCTCGCGCCGGTGGAATCAAGTGCTCGGAGAGCGTTTAAAAAATTATCTCGAGCAGACAGTTTTGAATGCCGGCGCGTTGAAAGGCGGGGTACGTTGAACGGGACGCGCAACTCATTTGAACTCGACGTGCTATTAAAACATTTTCTCAATGGAATAGCCGCCGTCTTCCCGAGGCTCCTCGCGCTCTGTAATTAAGAAATCAAAGCACACGGCGAAATTGGATCTCAAGGATTCCAATCAGCCCTCTTAAGTAACACGGTCTCGTGCGCATACCCGCGCACGCACGCACACACACACACACACACAGCCTCACTCCGCCGTAGAGCAAAAGGCTTCCGAGTAAAATCAGAGCCGTCTCTAAACATGCTCCTCGTGTGACCCAGCTCGGCGGGACGCCGGGACTCCCGCCGCGGCTGGATTCCTTCCCTGCGATTGCGGCTCTCCGCTAGCCGCCATTAGCCGCCGGAGAGTCACCTTCGTCCCGTTTCTCCCGCTCGTGCACACTGATTTATACATTTTCGCTCAAAGGTCATCGTCAGCAAAGCGCAAACATTTTCCCCCGTCGCCCCGGGCAGAAGAGACACTTCTGATGAAACCCCCGCTTCATTAACGGAGGCGGGGGGAGGTGAGGGGGGGGGAATATTCACGCGCTGCTTGTGCAGCCGCTCGCCGAGGCGGACCCCTCGCGGCTGAGCGGGAAAAAAAAGGGGTGAACGGGAGCGTCAAGAACACTGAGGACGCGCGTTAGCCGGAGCGGATTAGCCGCGTAGAAAGCCGGCCATATTAAATCACCCGCTGCTTTCGCGAGGCCACCGGCAACTCATAAAGTCGCGGCCGCAACCTGCAACGCTTTAATAGGCTGCCGGCTTGACACCTACGCCGGCGGGCCGGCTGGCGCTCTCCCTGGTGGTCGTTATGAGAAAGCGCAGACGGGGAAATCATGAAGCTTTTAAAGGACGTGGTCACCATTCAGGGCGGCCGAGTTTGGCGAAAAGCGTTTGGAGCCGCTGGACTTTGAAAACCTTTCCGGAAGTTGAACGCGCTAGGTCGCCGCTAGCGGGTCGTTTACACACTGGACGTGACCCCCCCCCCCACCAAAGAAAAACGGCGGCAGTAACATAGCAACTTTGCATTCACGTCACCCGTAAGCCTGAGAAAGGTTTTTGTTTTTTGTTTTTTTTTCAATTATTATTACTACTTGAGTCGGAGCAATGAGAATGCAGAGGGATGATAAAGGCGCTGTGAGAAATGTGTGCAAAATCAAGGTGCGGCGAGGGCAGAGAGGTAATCGCCTGAGAGGAAATGCATCTCGCGGGTCGGACAGATTTAATATAGGCCTCCAGAAGAGAGCGCGTTGTAATGCCCGCTGGGGTTTATCAACAGCTGTTTCTATTCATCAGACTTTCACGGGCCCCGATTCATTTTGGGCTTCCGCGGTGCTGCGACAAGCACGAGTACAACCTGCGCGCCTCTCGCCGCTCCCGTTGTTTCTAATCTCACTTGAAACCTTACCGCAGTTGGAACGGATTAATGGCAAAGTTCCAAAGTTAAAGGGACAAAATTCACTCTACCAGTGTTTTCTAGTGTTGATGAGTAAACTCTCGGGTTCATCCTTTGCTTGTGGGCTTCTTCCAATTATTATTATTATTTTTTTTTTTTTGTTTTCCAAAGCACATGCTTGATCAGTTCCAGCAGTCCGCCCTCTGAGATGTCACGAAGGCCAACTGTTGATCTTTATTTTCTCCTCGGAGAGAAAATAAAGATCAGAGGTTTTCCCGACTCTACTTTGATAATGTTATTTGCTTCGTATTGGTCTGCGCTACATTTTCAGAACCAGCTGGCAACCATTTTTCACACCCACGCTGACTGGAATGGGTTTTTTTTTTAGGTTTTTTTTTTAGTTCTTTTCACCAACATCCATTCTGCCACTGCAGTCATCTACAAGCTCCTTAGCGTCGCCTTTGCTGAGATTGCGGTGTTATTTGTTCCACCGCCTGATGTATTACATAACCTGGGGCAGACTTAAAGGAATAGTCCAACATTTTTTTGGCAAATTCGCCTATTGACACATTCCCTGCATTCACATGAGTGTGTACGAAGCCGTAATTCTCGTAAAATCTCGCGGGACGAGATTTTTTTTTTACGAGAATTATGTTTGCTTTTGTTTGTTTACGTTTGTTTGCTGTCAAGAATGGTGGTTACATTTTTTCTCTTTGATTACTTTGGCACTTAAACATAACGCGCCACGTCACGTGACCACGTACGTCACGTCCGGTGACGTGTAACTGCGAAAAAAAAAAGAGTTTCTGTGACACTTTTGCGATATACCTCTATATAAAAAATAAACCACCTCTTGAGAGAGTAAAAACCTTTTAGCAATATTTGAGAAGTTTTACAAAGTTTAGGCGTTTCCATTAGCATTTTTTTTATTGCGATATTTAGGTTTTGCGCAATTCCAGGTGTACTTGAAACGCAGCTACTGGTAGCTAAAGGCAATGTCCCTTGTCAGATGACTACAAAAACTAAAAAAAAGTGTATTTGCCAAATCATTGAACTGTCCCTCTCAACGCAAACTGTGACTCTGCCGGCGCACGTCTCGCTAAATGCGCACGCAAGTGTCCGACACTGGCTCCCGTCACGCCCAGTAACCAGATGCACTGTTGGAGGCTTTCCACGATGGCCGGATGCTGCAACAGTTGCACCAAATTGCTCGCTGGAGCTCGGATGTGAAGGCCCTGCACAGAGATTATCGTCCTATCCTCGTCCCATCAGCTGTCCAGAGCACTGCGCGAGCCTCTGGCCATGTAAAACAATGCCACTGCCTGTCCGCGATTACCGCCTTATCGCACTGCGGGCCAATAAAATGTAATATACCGAGCTGCCACTCACAAGTTGCATCCTGCTAAGAGAATAGGAAGCAGCAGTTAAAGGGCTGCAAGATAAGAAGGCTGTTATATTGCTTGGGCGGACCTTATTAAAAAAAAAACATAAATAAATAAATGCAGCAGTCACTCTCATTGCTTGCATTGAAGATTTGTACAGCATTTTGTACCATCTAAATTTGACTGTAATCTAGCTAGAATTGGTATCCTACCAGAATGGAAGGCAGAGACCAAAGGGAAGATCGTTTTTCACCTGTTCAGCACAGGAACACACACGACTCGCAGCAGGTTTGGGACATTTGGCTTTCAGGCAAAATTTCATAGCTCAGCTAAAATGTATTGTAACCTTTGTAAGTGAATTTGATTTGACATAATTGGATATTTTGAATATACATGTCCAGCCGCATGGTGTAAAGACGTTCGAAGCACGTGTTTCTTATCTATTAATGGATCTGTAAATCTTTCAGGTTCAGTTGCAACTTGTATTTAAACATTCCTCTTCGTCATCACACACACTTTTGACATCATTGGATAAAGACACAAGAACAAGAAACACTGAGACATTGTCATTTTTTATGCGGCGTACCCACCACTGTTATGAGCTTTTCTTTCAATAAGTGGTTTGAAATGAGGATAGCACAAATGCACACCAGCTACAGAAATTCCCTGCTTGCATCATATAATATCGCTGTAGCATGAACCTTTCCACATTTTCCATAATTACGTTCCAAAGAAAGTTGAACATTTTTGTCAACAGTATGGATTACATTGGTAAAAATCACATAGTGCCACCAGTGTCTAGGGTCCATTGTTAGTGTAAATCTTTTTGGCCCTCCATCATAATGAAAACGGAACGGTTTCCCAGAGCGTGAGAAACTCCAACATGTACATTCCTCCTGTGGAATTGTGATCACGTTTATCAGTTGCAGGCTTTCATCTTTTCCGTGAACATGTAGGTCACACACCTCATACCGATTGTTGAGGGAACAGCCAAGATTACCATGTGTGCACGTGCGTTCGGGAGGCTGCTCCCCAGCGATAAAACACTCCTGAAGGTGCCGCGCAAGGTCGGGATGTGGAAATATCAAAATCTCGGTCCAGTAATCCCACTGTAACAAATCCACGGGACAATAATTATTGTGATACACGGAAGAAAGATTGAAAAAAAAAAAGAGTGCAGTTGTAGTACCGTCAATTTACAGGTAGAGCCACATGAAACGGCTGCTATTAGGTGCGTTTCCATCTGATTGAACAGTCTCATTGTACATACAGACGATGTTTTAACTGTTGATTGCAATGGTTTTTCATCAGCAGACATCCAGTCTATAAGTCTGGAGGCTTTAAAGCTGCAGAAAGTTGGCAGCTTCATTCTCTCGGTGACTGTGGTCAGGTTAAATCCCTGTTCCCGCTCACCAAAAGCCTGCAGGGGGTCAACAAAGGAGAAGACTTGAAGCTATCGGAAAGTTTCAAATCCACTCTGAAGAAGGAGCTGGATGCACGTTGTGCTCACCTTAAAGTGGAGGGGCGGGATGTCTACCAAAAGAAAATGAGGACGTCACGTTTGAAAGAGAGACATTGGATTCTTCTTGGTTTTAGTTCAAGTTGGATTCCGCCTCGGTAAACAATGGCTTTTGCCCAATTAAATATGCTGCCAACACAGACGAGCGGGAAAAAAAAATAAATAAAAAAAATAAAACGGCGCCGCAATTATCTCCTATTTGACTGATGAAAGTGAGTGAAGTCATTTTAGCACCCTGCTGGAGGAGCCTGGGTGTATTTTCTACCTCCCCCCACCCCCGTTGAAACCAATCGCACAGAAACATCTGGCGCGACTAATAATCTGCAATATTTTTTTACACTGTCAAAACAAATGACCAATTATCCATGATGCCACCCACTCGTAGGAGGGAGGATTTTACCTCGAGAGACGTCTTTGCTGACTGTTGCCAAATGAGAGCGTAAAGTTAAAACGGTGCCCCGTTTGAAAATGTGACTTACTTAACAGTGATACGAACCCGTATGTTGCCCAGGCATAAAATAACCATAGGTTGTCTTCGCATGATGCCTAAGATGCTAATGCACCACAGGACTTGTGGAAAAAGAGGCAAGTCCTCGCTTGTTGTATTCTCCTAAATACAAATCAATAAAAAGTAAAAAAAAAAAAAAAAAAAAAATCTTTTTATATTTTTTATTTTAAGGAGTTGCACAGTGCTTGTGTAGTGATTTTGACAATGAACCACACTATTTAATTGTCTAAAAGGCAAAGCATGAGTCACCTTTTACAAAACTTGATTTTACATTGAAGCAGATGTTATGAGACAACAACCAACTAGAGTTCGAATCATTAGCATTAACGGCACTTGACCCTTTAGACATCCTTGGAAAATGAATATGTAGTCGTTAACACCTCCCCTGCACACTTACCTTTTATTAGGCCTCAACGATAAATGCGACCATGGAATAGTAAAATAGGTTACGTGGGCTTGACCGCGTAGGGCAAGCCATACCAGTGGCTTAACAAAGACAGGCGGCGAGGCAGAGCAGCATACATATGTCTTCAGTGAATATATTAACAGAGCAGTATTGTTAGGAGAAACTACTTTAAAACATGCAAAGCTGCAACATGCAAACTAATGCCCATGCAGTATTGGCAAATGCAACGACGCAAGAAAAGATGCTGCGCAGGTCCTCAGCCTCTCAGTGAAATAAGTGGGTTGTCAGTACGAAGATGGGAGAGCACAGCTGACTGGTAATGGGACGGTGCGGGTCTCTTCTGGAGGAACTACAAAAAAATAAATGGAAGTGCTGAAAGATGTTCCGAAAATGCAAAAATAACTGCAAAAATATACAGACGTGATGCTGTTAAAAATATCCGCCCAGGTATTTCATGCTGAAGGCAATGATGAGGAGGCTGTGGCAGGAAGGAATTCAGGCCACAGTCTGGTGGCTGTGCAGTTTCATTGATCGTACATTCATGAATGTATTACAAGAACTGGATACCGGACTGGCAATGTGGCGGCGCATATATATTTTTCTCAGTGGCCACTGGAGGTACTGCAGCAACAAAAAAAAATCCTATGGGCCCAAAAAGCATTTTTCCAATAGACCATTACGACGCCTTTAAAAGGGCTGACAGGACGACTGTGACGTGAAACGCGAGTCATCGCAAATCTTTCTATTGTAGATTTTTCAGTCTTTTAAGTCGTTTTAAAAAAAAATGATACAGGCCAGAAAATAACCAGAAAAGAGTTTATTCCCAGCGTGACATCACAACGTCGCTCGTTCTGATTGGCCGCATCCTGACTTGTCTGTAAGTGACGTTCTCCAGAATCGTTCTGATTGGCCAAATGGATCATGTGAGGTACAGAGGCATGATGGGAAGTGACACGACTGCGCATGCTCTACGGGACCATTAATGCGGAAGTCAAAAAGCTTTTTGGGCGTACGTGCTGCATAAGCTACTTCATTGAAATGAATGGGCTGCTATCTCTTTGTACAGTTCCCAGACTATTTAACCAAAGTATCACCACATTGATGGACCAGGTATTGGTAATGATGTATCGTGTAGTAAAATCAGGCTTTAGGTAGAAGACAGCAAGTTAACAATGAAAAGAATTCCCCTCTTCATTTCCAGAGGAAAGCACTGAGCTACGCTTCAGGTTTTGCAGTCACTCACGCTGTCGGCTTGACCTGTTTAAGGCACACGAGCAGGAAGGGGAAATCGCGGCGCCCTCTTGTTAACCGTGAGTGAGACCAGTAGGTCCGGGTCCATCCAGCCAATGAGATTAGTCCCTTTGAGGAAGAGCACACACAGATGCAGAGGTCTGGACAGGAGGCAGGGACCCTCCGCTCGATCTGTTTACGTTAGCGCGCGTGTTTGCTCTGCTAATACAGGCACGTAATTGGACCATTAGCTGTTCTTAATTAGCATGACAGTGTACAGGGATTAGAATGAGTGAATACAGATTAAATCAACATGTTAGGCGGGGAGCTATATTTATAAAGTGAAAGTTTCTGTCCTGTATTTTCCCCATCCATCGTTTCAAGGATGTTTTCTTATTAATTAATGAATCAATATGCCGTGCTCATAGCTTGCATTCAAATAATGATTAAGTCATTAAAATGTACTGTATGTCCTCCACTGTAACACGGTTTGTTTTCCCCCGCCCCGACCAATTAATGAGCAACATATGCCACAAGTGAATTTCGTATGCGCTGCAGCCGAGCTGTAGGATGTCGGCAGATGTTGATAAAACTTTATTAACTTCTAATTGAAATACAATGCGTATAAAACTCATCCACCGTGTGAACGTGGCCGGCTAATGTTTACGACGGCGCCGCCTTATTTCCATTTGTTTTCCAGTTTGGCGTCGTAATGATATCATTAGGTCCGAAAACTTCACAGCCGACTGATTTGGTTTTATTGTCGGCGAATGAGTGGCGCATTGAATTGAACAGGTGAGGTTTTCCGTTTCAGAATAAATGAATCCAGTGTTGCAGAGTTCCCGCACTCAGCCGCCACTGCGTGTTCACAGGGGCGCCATAAATGCTGACTGCTGGGAATTGAGACGGTCAAAACCACTTTATTTCAAAAGACAATTGGTTCAGTCACAGGTGCAAAGTGCAGTATTTCTTGTTCTTCTCTTTTCACCGCATTCTCGTTGCTCCTGCTAAGGGAGAACCTGCGGGACACCGACAAAACTGCTGCACCACACTTTCGATTGAGGTATTTGTCTTGGTCCTCTTTAATTACTCCTAAGACCTGTGGCCACCATTCTTTAAATCCAAAGAAGGCAGAAGAGACCAATCATTAGGTAGGAGAGGTGCTGGATTTTTGGGACAAAGGTGGTAGAAAACCAATTTGCGGAATCCGCACTCTCCAATCTGTGCAAAAACTGTCTTTAGTTGGTAGAGTTAGCTTAGTTAGCTTTCGGAAGGAAGGATTCACCAACGTGCAGATAGTTTGAGGAACTGAAGAGTTTTTTTGTGTGCATATCAACAGAAATTCTTTATCATTCAAATACCACCAAATACTGAACCACTGAACACCACTGTAGCACGTCCTCAGCGTTCTGTGGTCTGTGACCAAATTTTTGTCACAAGTTCCACGTCGATTCAATGCGAAAAAACCTCCGTTCACTGAGAGTGTTGCTGAAATCCCGTCGGTTGCTCTTTGCGCCCTTAGCAAAAACTGTCTTCTTATTATTCCAGGAAGAACACGGAGACAAAGTGTGGCCGGGGTGAGGCCCCGCCAATTATTTACACCTTATTAGCCGGCGGGCGGCGGGGCGTTTCTTAGCCCCGTGCTGCGATGCCCTGCTCGTCCCGATGGCAACCGGGGAGCCCTCAGCCGAATCATGGCGTTTACATCACTGCCGTCCGTGTTTGCACTTTCTTCCGGGCGGCGCGGGAAACTCTTTAAACCCCCCCCCAACCCACCCCCACCCCCCGGGGGGCCGAAAATGGGAAACTTTATCGAAGTGTCCGCGCGTGTGTAAATCGTAACTACGCCCCTGCCGCACGCGGCGTCCCCAATTAGCGGCCAGAATGGCGAGAGAGAGGCGCTCGAGACTGACGATGTCATTGTCAAACATCGCGTTTTTACGATGAAGAATCCCGCACTCCTGTTTTTTAAATGCCACAAACGCAGTAAACGCCAGTGGGCTTCCTGAGAAAAAAACTTGGTCTGTGACAAAGACGAAATTGCGATTTCTCCCTTTACTCCGGCTGTCAACGGTTTTAACATTAGCCTCGGGGCCCATAAAGTCACCGTGACGGGTTCAATTAAGGACATTTGAGGCAGCCAAGACGCGACTGCGTATTTTACTTGAGCCGTTCCAGTTCCAATTATCCCTCACTTACAAACCATTGCATCGTGTACCGTGAGTGGACGGCGCCTGTTTCTTTGAAAACACTTTAAGGGTCATTTAAAGCACTGGAGGGCTTGTGCAGTGTCCTGCCACGTGGATCACTTTGTAATCCAAACACAGTAGATTCATTGTACAGTTCTGGGAGTTTTGAATTGCAATAAATTGCTGTTACGTGACTCTAAGGGAGGTAACGATGAGGCTGACAACCAACAAGGAAAGAACTCGAGGTTTTGGTTTCAAAAGAATATGTATTTACATTCCAACAGGTAAGAGTGGAGGGGAAGGTGGCACTAAAGGGTATAGGGCCTCACTATCTAGCTTACAAAAAGGGCGTCTCGAATCATCAGAACATACAGGGGTGGCAACAACCCATAACCTGGTGAGTTTAACACTCAGTGACTCTACGTGCATGAATGTATGGGGTACCCGGTCCTTACCTTGTTCCAACCTTCCCTCCACAAACCTGGCTGTCCAGGGCAGAAGTCAAAGTGAGAGAGAGAACAAAGAAGGAGGAGGGCCTTTAAACTGTGACGCCACTGCTGATTGGCTAGTTGGTCGGTGTGAATGAGCCAAATCTGGAGCTCCGCTTGGAGTCCACAGGTGGCAGCTAATCATCCTGGCCACAAGCCTCACCGCCGCTTGTCGCCACTTATCAGAAAGGGAACAATCCGATTTTTCTCTTTGCGTGATATAAACGGCACACGGAAAGAAAAGGTGAAGGTGGACTAAGTGTGTTCTGAGAGGTGAATTCGCAGGAATTGAGTCTTTTTTTCGCACTGAACTACACGGTTGGCTATTTATGCAGTTTAGCCTAAGTGCTGCCGGCAACCTGGCATTACAGTGTCGCACTTCCGGTCTAAAGACGTCAACAGCCTCAAGTGGCACTTTGAAATCACGCCTCGCGGTTTGGCCACCGCATGGGGCTGTTGCTGGGTGTGTTGGAGAGTCGACAAGACTACATGTGCTTTTTTTTTTTTTTTTGGCCCAACCTCGTCCACGTGTTTACTTTTTTTTTAATCCAGGCCCATTTAGCCCTCTGTTAACAGCCTCCAGCGTGGGTGGAATTTGTCACTAACCTGTGGCATGTACCACTGATATCAGTTGAATAACATAGTAGCTTTTGGCCTCTTACCTGATTGGACCTGTTGAATGGGATCTATGTGTGCGAGATTGGCACTTCCTGTTTGAACTATTGCGTTTAACGCAACAGTGAATTCATCCTTTATAATCTGTGAGCCTTTTACATTGAGATGGGGTTGCGTTCAAGGCTGTTGCTGGGGGTGTTGGAGAGTCGACAAGATTGCATGTGATTTTTATTTTATGGACAACCTCGTCCAGTTCTTTGCTTTTTATCTGTTTGTTGTTTTTTTTTGAGTTTTTGGGGAGTTTTTTGGATTAATTATCAGAGAAACTCCAGAAAACTGCCCATTTAGCCCTCTGTTTACAGCCTCCATCTTGGGAGACGCTCTCACAAACCTGGGGGAGGTATCGGTGTGACGTCTATTGCGTAACAAAGATGCTATTAGGCTCTGATCGGAGTGGCACCTCCTGTTTGAACTGTTGCATCTCACCCTTTCTAAACCCGGAGCCTTTCACATTGTGCTCTGGTTGCGTTCAGGCGACAGGGCGGGCGGCAGGTGCACACCGGGCCGACTTTGACGAATGTGCCTCTATTAGTGAGTTACACTCTGCCCGCGCGTTTGGCATCCATCCTCCCGCTATCTCCGCGTCTATCTGTTCGGATAAACCCCCTCGACTGACACCGGAGCTGTTCTCTCTCCCCCTCCCCCGACCACCACCACCACCCTGTCCGCCTCCCTCTCTGCCACGGAACGTACGCGCTACCTCAAAAAGAAAGTGAGCGCTGCCTGCCGTTCCTCCAGAGAGCGAGGGGGAGAGGGAGCATTGATTTTTACTTTGCGGCACCCAAGGTCAGTGTGGAGAGCACGTCGGGAGGATCTTATCACCTCGGAAATACACACCTGTCTCGCAGTCTATTTGTTGAAAGGAAAATAAACACAAATGAAGTTGACGGCGGGGCAGCCCGCCTCGCCGCGACCTTGCCAAACTGAAAGTGCGCGTTCGAATCGTGAGGTGATTTGAATTAAAGGAAAAAGAAAAACAAAAGATAGCGGCGCTATTATATTACATATCTTATTTTCCGTTTCGTGGTTTTGGTTAAAAGCTCCGTCTGTTCCGAGTTTTTGTGAATAGTCCGCTGCCTGTTTATCTGTTTGTTTGTTAGTTTTTTTTGGTGTGAATTTAGCTCCCGACCTTGGACGTTTTTTCTGGCTGTTCTGCGATATCTCAGACAAAAAAATAAAAAGCCGACACAGCCAGTCGTGGTAGGTGATGGCGATGCTCGATTCAGTCCTCCCAGCTGAGTGACTTAAAGTAGGTTGAGAGTAGTTGAGCAGAATTTAAAAGAAAAAGGAAAAAAAAGAAACTGCATTGGTTTTGTATTTATCCCAAAATAGCACAAGTTTACACGTGTTTTTCATTTTCCAAATAATATATTTTTCGGTTCATTTGATTTCTTTTTTTATTATAATTATTATTCCTGAGTTTAGAAATATCCGATTTCCCCGGAGTTATTCTGCTCTGCCTAGTGATGCCGTTCTTCTTTTTACAAATCGCATCTACAGTCTTTGATGGGACGCTTTGTGATGTGGAGGAGTCCATGGGAAGCCGTCTCTTCATCACATGCACTGTTTTTCCCCCTTTACTCCACCGTTGGCGCCGCGCACGTGAATGTAACGTTTCCCCGACTCTGATTTCCTCAACTGCGGATGAGTCCCAAACGCCCCAATACCGCAAAAGGAGCAAAAACACCGTGCGCATTCCGACGGGTTGGGACCAGGACTTTCTTTCAGATTCTTATCTATGCGCTACACGCTAAGAAAATCCTTTCGGCTGCCGTCTTGCATTGATGCTTCCCGAAGCGGAGAAAGAATAAATTCTCAAGGGCATCGAAGGCTCGTTTTACTTGAAAAGTAACGTTTAAGTGACGTTCAGTTCACTTCCGTGTGTCGTCATTACACAGTGTTATTTATCGTCAGACCCCCCCCCCCACCCCCCCAGACTGGGGCGTAACAGGAAGTCAGAGCCAGTTCACAAAGGTTTGCCTCGATTTCCACGTCACAGCAACTCCGGCCTTGACAGGGCAATAAGAAGGTGGCGATTAATATCAGAAAAGGGATGAAAAGACCCGGATAAATCATCAGATAAAGAGATGGACAACAATTTGTGGATACTCCATACAGCAGTTTCAATTATTACATCCTCCCTCCTCGACAAGGCAGAGTCATGTCATTCCCTTGCTGCACTGCGAGTGGCGCTGACTGCATCCCTCCATGTCAAGTGTCGCGTCCTAGCATGACATTGACTGGATTTTCCGCTCTCCCTCACCCTCTTTTTTTCCGTTGCGCTCTCGCGTTGCATCGCGACTAAATTACTCGCTCGTTTGACGGCCGCGACCGACTCGCTTGCGCTCTGCTTTTGTGTTGCTATTATTTTCTTAATCCAAGATAAGACTTCGCAGGCTGCGGAGCGAACCTGCGGCCGCTCTCAGAATGTGAACGGCTGGAATCACCGGCGGCAGAAATAATGAGGCGAATAATGCTCCCGGGCATCAAATATGTCGGGGGTGGGGGGGCTGTACGGGATTATGTTTGTCGGACGCTAATGGGACATTAGCTCCTCATTTCCTCCCATTAACAAACAGACAATACGTCCTTTTTCTTTTTTTTTACGCGAAAAAAACAACAAAAAAAAACGAGTTCGTTGCAGAGTCAGCGCAATACCCCCGACGCCGGCGTAATGGCTGTCACGCACAGGTTGTACTCGGTAATTTAATCTAATTGCAGTGTAACGTAACTGATAGCGGTTGGCATGAGGGAGGTGAGTCTGCGGGGAGGGGATGTAGCTAATGAATTGGACGCCGGGGCTCGGCTTCGACAGGCCGAGATCCTGTCAAGGGATTAGTTGGGGTCTTTCAAAAGGCACCAGACATGGGGCTGCGTGTGTGTACGCGTAGGTGTGTGTGTGTGTGTGTGTGTGTTTGGTTTTGAGGTCTGTCCAAACAAGGGAGAGTGAAATCGCCCCGGCGCAGGACATCTCGTGCTCGAACTTCCTCCGCCCGATAAGCGCCGGTGTCCACACACGGAAGATGTCAAAGCCCCGAGAGTAGATAAGGCGAGGAAGAAGAGGAGGAAGAGGAGGTGGAAGAGGAGGCGGCCGGATGGATCCGAGCGTGAAAAAGTCTTTTTGGGGCTCAGATGAATTAAGTTCTGCTGCAGGGGACGGGCGGACGGACGGACGGACGGGGCCGACGGAGGATTAGGCGCTCGGGCCTTTGCGGATTTTTCACGGATGCTCTCACCGCCAGTTGAGATATCAATGCAGGCCGGTATTGATCCCCGCGCCCAATCAATACGGGGCCATTACACCTTTTGTATGTGTTGCTCAGCAGTCTGCCGCGGTCTCAGACTGCCGGCTACGCCACCGGAGGCAAAGCGCGCGCTGATGTGTACATACAGTTTGCATTAGGAGGTGCACTTTGCTACTTTCCATTCATACGTAAAGGCAGGATGGTCAAACTCAAATACGCAGTGGGGCCAAAAATGTCAAACTTGGATTTGGAAGTCTTGCGCCAACATTGATGTTGATAGAAAAAAATCTTCCGTCAAATAAGACAAAGAACCTTTTCATATGGACCCAAACAAGGTTTGCTTCAACGCTGAATACGGACCTAGCAAAGCTTCATACGAGACAATAAATAACTTGCAAACTGCAAAAATCAAATTTTGCATTAAAAGACACACGGATAAAATGTAAATGAAAAATTTTATGCGACATTTTTAAATCGCAGCCTTCTCAATTTCACAAGTAACCTTTTTGCTCGGCCTAGTAATTAAATAATAGGATAATAGTAAAGCAATTAACTAATAATAATATCCTTCAATGTACATGCAACCGTTCAAGTCTATGCCTTGGAGTCGCAAGAAAAAGTGCAGGAAGAAAATGTTAATTGCAGTCCGTTAAAATAGTCTGCCAAAATACCAGCAGAGCATTCTGTGATTTGTAGTATTAGCGGCACACATGCTGTATAATAGCGGCGGCTCAGCTCTAGTAGTCATTTACAATTGCCTTGCGGGCCAAATGTAATTACACTGCAGGCCAGATTTGACACCTATGCATCAAGGGCTTCAGAGCCTGGCGCCGGCCTTTGCATAGCTCTCTTGTAGCCTCTTCGTGGACGTGGCGTGCGCCAATCTTGAGCAGACACCGGCGGGATGTCGTGCAGGATGCGCTCGGTTAGCCCCGCGAGGCTGCTGCTGACGCTGACAGATAGTTCCTGGCCGTGAAGGCCAGCTGCTGACGGACTCTGCCGACGGAGCTCGCACGCTGCTCCGACTCCTCTCACTGCTGCTCACTCGCCCCTGCAGACGCTTTGAATTTCCTGACGCATTACTACACCCACCCAGCCAGCCAGGGTCTGTTTGTGATATCTTTCTTCATCTCCCTGCTCTGTGATAGTGTTTGTTTTTTTTTGTTTAGTTTTTGTTTGTTTATCGTTGTTGATTTTGGAAATTGCTCACCCAGGATAACTGGACAAATCTCATTGGCTGAGAATGTAATAAATGGTATAAAACCAACTACTTCCACACAACATTCCAATGATTCATGACACACGACAAAGCAAGGCCAATTCATTTCACTTTATTTTTGTTATTATCCTTTTCTTCTTCTTCTTTTACCCGCCGTTCCTCTTCCTGCACCGCTCTGTCTTTACCAGACACTCAACAGGAGAGTATAATCGCACTCGATCGTGCCCCCTTCGCCCTCTTCAGACCCGGGCAAATCCTCAATCAGTTTTACGTCGGACTCCGATTTGGACGCGCAAACACAAATCAGCCGAGTCTAATTAAAGAAGATGAGTGGTGATTAGCTGTGCAAATGGACAGATTTCTTTTCCTTTTTTTTTTTTGTGCAAACGTCCTCCCTCCAGCTCTTCCTCCTCCTGATTTGAGAGTTTTCTTCTTGTCACCGCGCGGCAGTCGAAGCGAGACGTCCTTTTGTATACGCCAGGATGCGAGTAGATTAGTTTTCATGCATCTGCTCACCTAGATAAAGGGAGAACAATGCCGTCCCAGGTCTCCTTTTTCCGTAAGGGCAGGATGGAAGTGAAGCCCGTTGCTGTCCTTTTGTAAGTCGGGCACAATTACGAGAAATGATATGCGGAGAGATAAAAGCTTCTCCGGCATCGGATGGAAGGATTTTTTACTTCCTGCCAGTCCCGAAAGGCCTCAACTCACCCCAACAGAGTTTTATTTGTTTTCAAACTGTCTGTTTGGGGAGAAAAAAGAAGGGGTTTTCTGTTTGTTCTTTCGCACACGGTGTGGAGACTATACACACAGACATGGATCCAGTTGCACCGGCCTCTCGGTGCGCGCGCTGACCTGAACCTGTCTGAAGTCCTTCCGCATAAAAACACACACACACGCACGCGTATTCATTTTGTTTAAGGACAAAGGGAAGGATGAAGAGCGCCGGGCTTCTTGTGGGTGTTGGCTGTGTGCAGAGCTGGCAGCGGCCTCGAAGAGGCAGAGGGGACAAGATGGCAAACAGCTGCTTTGTCTGTCTGCTCCGTCTCGCCGCTACAACGCCGGTCGCATTCGTGCCAAGTGCATAAAAAGCCAACATCGGGATTTTTTTACTGCCGCTACCGCTTGCAAATTGCTGATCAGCATGCTTGCGTTGCGCTCAGTCCAGTTCTCTCTCTCTCTTGTGATGGGACAGATGTCAAGAATTGCAGTAAATTCTATCCAGAATGAGCCGCGTCTCGGGACAATGTTTCCAATGTGTTTTCTTGGTGAATGAAAATTAAGGACATCTCAAGGGGGAAGCCGCAGTAGGAAAATAAATTAATGAAGTTGTTCAAAAACATATGCCTCATTTCCTTTCAGCCCACTCGTCAAGTCCTGCTTTCCTCCTAAATAGATAGAAATTTTAGAATTATTCAGTGTATGCTTTTTCCCTGGAGTATACTGACTTAAAAAACTATAGAAGTTAAGAGATAGCTTAAAAATGTGCTGGCTTGTGGACACGTACACACACACAGAGAGGGAGAGAGCACTATATTCCTTTGTCTTTTGATTGGCAGCTGTTTACTAACCCCGTCTTCTGCTGTCCTGTCTTGTCAAAAGGTCCTGCACACAAAGGAAGAAAATTGACTTCCCTCACTCCTCCAGTCTCTCTACCGGATGTGGCTGATGCGTCTGCGTCTTCATGGCAGAGCTCTTAAACAAAGGTGAGAGGCCTTAAGTTTGGGAAAACCTCAGAACTCAACCCGTTGTTTTGGTTTCCAGACAGATTGCTCAATTAAAAAGGACAAAAGTCTTGTTTGTAGCAGTAAATACAGCATGTTCATGCTGGTATAGGCTCCGCAGGGCCGTCTCTCCCCAAAACAGATGTCCCACAGAACTCTTTGCGTACGTTATTCCCCTTCAAACAGCTATACATTTTTTTATTTTATTTTTTTTTAATAACACAAGCATGAGGTTAAATAGTGGATCCTACGATTAGCCACGTTAGCATGGAAGTGATGTCATGAAAAACTGGTTGTTAAGAAGAATAACTCTTTATTAGTCACTCTTGGGGAAACTGCACGGATAAAAAAAAAAAAACCCACACATTTCGCGTACAATTGATAAGTGATATTATTAGGATGAGTTGCTACACGAATTTTGTCAATTTGGTGCGCGAAGCAACGGTGCCCTCGGGGGAAAAAAAGAGCTCACAAATTAGTTGCGGTGCAAAAGAAATGACGCTGTAATTCACCATTCTTCCCGTGAACGTGAATGCAGCCGTCACTCCCTTACGTCACTTTCGGAAAGTCAAGGGAATTGTAGTCAGCGCGGCCGTAGCTCCCGCGCGTTCCATGCGGCGGAAAACTACAAGTCCCATCAAACCCAAAGCGGAAGTAGCAAAAACCGAGTAGCTAGGCTTGCCGTCGTGCCGTGGTGAAGATGTCCCGAGTTGCTAAAAAGAGAAAAGTGGACAAAAGCCGGCAGGAGAGACATTATTTCGACAGCTACACAGATGTGACCATCCACGAGGAAATGATAGCGGACCAAGTCCGCACCAACACGTACCGGACGGCCATACTGAAGAACAGCGACTCCATCAGGGGCAAGACCGTGCTGGACGTCGGCGCGGGCACCGGCGTCCTTAGCATGTTCTGCGTGCAAGCCGGAGCCCGGAAAGTGTTCGCCGTGGAGGCGTGCTCCATCGCGGAGCAGGCCGCCAAGATCGTGCGGCACAACAACATGGAGGACCGCATCGAAGTCATCCGCGGCACCGTGGAGACGGTGGAGCTCCCGGAGCAGGTGGACGTGATCGTGAGCGAGTGGATGGGCTATGCCCTCCTGCACGAGTCCATGCTCAACTCGGTGGTGTACGCCCGCGATAAGTGGCTGCGGCCGGGCGGCGTCATCCTGCCGAGCCGCGCCGAGCTCTACATCGCCCCCATCAACGACCCGGTGCTGGAGGACCGCCTGCACTTCTGGCGCACCGTCAAGGAGCAGTACGGCGTGGACATGTCGTGCATGTGCGACTTCGCCCGCAAGTGCCTCATGAACGCGGACATCACCGTCACCACGGTGACCTTGGAGGACGTGCTCTCGCACCCGGCGCGCTTCGCCGAGCTGGACCTGCACTCGGTCACCGCCGAGCAGCTCGGCTCGCTCAAGGGCCCCTTCCGGTGCGAGGCGTTCGGCTCGGCGGCCGTGAACGCCTTCTGCGTCTACTTCACGGTCACGTTCCCGTGCCCGGACAAGCCGCTGGTGCTGTCCACGTCGCCGTTCAAGCAGGAGACGCACTGGAAGCAGGCGGTGCTCTACCTGGACGGCCCCGTGGGAGTGGAGCAGGACACGCCGGTGTGCGGGGAGGTCAGCATGTTCCCCTCGGAGGAGAGCGCGCGGCACGTCTGCATCCGCCTTGACTACACGATCGGGGAGCACAAGAGGCAGTCCAAGAGTTTCACCATCCCCGACTGGAGCAGAGAGGCTCAGCCTTGACATCGAAGCCACTAGTGTATTATCTTTTTTTGTTTGTTTAAATTTTTTGTTTGTTTGTTTTCCCCACCAACGGTGAAAGCAATCCCCACAATTCTGCTGCTGAGAATTTCAAAACACATGCTCTCATTACCGTGAACCCTTTTTTGTTGTTGTTAGTTTCTGCATTTAAGACGGTCGATTCAGTGTATGATCCATTTAATGGGTGAGCTGGAGTTGAGCTTCTTTATTTAGGTAATAAAAGTTTAAAATCCTCCATCCTGTCCTCGCATCCTTCGACGTCTGATTCTGTGTGGTTTTTGTCTGGCTTTTCTTCACATTTGTATTGCCATCACTCCTTTGCGAGTTGATGTATGAGAAATAAAATTAAGAAATAAAGCATTCTTTGGTGGGTTTATCCCAGTGGGGCCTCAAAGAATTTTTTTCCTTCTTCAGATCCATTAAATAATGAAACGACACTGATCCAAAGGCCTTAATTACTGTCAACAGAGAATTAAGAAAAAAAAAAAAAGAGAAACAAAATCTTCAGTATCCCCGTAACTAATACTCCCAGCAGGATAGTCGTGTTTGTGTAATGACTTGAAGCAACATCGCAGTCTCACAAATTGTTGCCTCAATTCAGCAGTATGTTGCCGACATCTGGCATTTTAATGAATTGGAATCAAGCATATTCTGCGGGATCTGGTCAGAGTGATGCATTTAAATGAGGATTACACACACACGCGCAAAAAAAAAAAATCGACTTGGAAAGGTCTGCGAGGCAGCCGGCTGCGTCTTCCAGAAGGTGTTTTACACTGGCTCTGTTTCAGTTTTAATAACAAATTATTTGGATTTCAAACTCGCACACACACGCACTGTCATCTGCTGCCAGAAAGCAGTGACGAGACACAAGTAAAGATGTTATTGTTTGTAGAATAAATAATTTCTGCGTCTGTCTTTGTTTTTGAGGTTTTTGTTTTTACGTTTTGGCCTCACAATTGACGGCTGAGGACAGATTCTTTTCTCACACAGAAAAGAATTCACGTGACATGTATTCAGTTGATTTTTTTTGATTTACTCTTCAACTCTTGCAGCTAATCTGAAAATTTTGCAAACATCGTAGAAAAAGATCCGCTACCATTAGTCTTAAAAACAATGAACAAATTACTAATTTATTGACATTTAGGTCTCGTCACACTTAAATGTTTAAAAAAAAAAATGTTTTTATCAACACTTTCATTTTAGGGATTGGAACTGCAGCAGCATGATGCAGACATAAGGACTCTTGCCTGCATAATGATTATAATAGATAAATACACACAGACTCCTGAGATTGTTGAGTAATAATTCCATCGCTCGCACCCCATCATCATCTGAAATGAACCTTCATTTGTTTGAGTGCCATCTGAAGGCAAATGTGAAGTCTTTCTAAAGATCGCAGTGGACGTGAATGGAGCCATAATGTCGAGAAATCAAGAGCATTGTCTGTCAGGCTGAGTGAATGATGTCTGATTCACATAGCCGACTGTAACGATGGCAAAAATGTGGAAAAACGAAGCGCGCGCTTCTGGTTGAGCCAGAGAGCAAACTCACTCTTCTGTTTATTAGACACAGACACTTGGGTTTGTGTGCCACTGACTTTAAGTGAGATATTAAAACAAGCAAGTAATACCTCCACAGAACATGTTCGCTTCGGTTCACGGTGCAGTTTTAGGTGGCTGGGAGAAAAAAAAAAAGAAAAAATACACAAACCGACAGATTGTGACTGGTGTCTTTTGATGTGCCATGTGGAAACCCGTGGGTCCATGTGATGCCCTGTGAATAAGCCTCAGCACATCCTGCAATGCACTTTTCACTCGTTATCGTTGTCCCTCAAGCCCATCCTCCTTCGCCTAATGGCATGTGAAATGCAGTCAGTGTAAATGTCAGGAAAGAGAGATGAATTTAAAAAAGAATGAAGAAGCTTACACATAAACAGAAGTGTACTCCAATAGCGTTGGCCGAAGAGTTGACAAAATGCACTGCTGTACTCAGCTGACCAGTGTCTCCTTGACCCCCATTGACAAAATAAGCTCAAACACTTGATTAAAGTGTGTATTCCACACTTTGCGTTTTAGCCCAAATCATCCTCATTTAGCCTGTGTCAAACATGAGAAATGGCAACACTTTAAACTGCAATGACAGCTCCCAGGAAGTGCTCGTCATCATTCATGGATCTGTATCGACTTGTCAGTTCTGGCTTGAATTCAAATTGGGGGGCGGGGGGGGCAAAGCAGCACTGCGAGAAACAAGGTAGTAACATTATCTGTTTCAATAACTTCCATTGTTCTTCAGCCATAATGTATGCTTTCCCTCCTGAAAGGAAATATTGGCTGCTACATTATAAGATGCTTGAGAAAGAAGAAAAAATATGTGCGCACCTTTACAGTGTGGGCAGACAGAAAGAGAAGAATAACAAAACGAGGAACGTGACAAAAAAGCTAAGAGAGGTTCCCGCAGCCGAATCCCGACTCGTCAGTGCTCAGCTCGATTCCAACTCTTATTTCTTGTGTCAGTCCCTGGCACAAAGTCTCAGCCTCTCTTTGTTGCACCAGAAACACTTTCTGAACTCACAGAAGGCCTAATGTTCTCTGACTGTGGCCGAATGTCTCTTCAGCCTCTACGGGTAGTCGGGGGGGTGGGAGGGGGGGGGGTATCCTGGCTGACAGAACAGAGGGAAGGTGTCCAGGGAATAGAAATTTCGAATGCGCCGAAGGCTGTCGAGCCCCAGAATCTCGCTCATGCATTCACGGCCACACTCGGCTGCTACACGCTAAATTAATTGTGATCCTTTTCCTGCCTGAAATGATTTGAAAGCCATTAGAAACAAGTGTTGGAACTCGAAATGGGATTATTTGTGCGGTATCGCGCGGCAATTTAGGAGCCAATCAATGGACAATGTGCGTAATCAAAGGGATTTCAGCACTCATTGTTTGGCGTGAAGCTGGCGAGGCTGAGAGGGGGAGCCCACGCGTGGAGTCGCGTGAACCTGTACTTTCGCTCTTTGACACCGAAAGCCATTGGGTGTAAATTTAATTTCTTCTCAAATCCAACATCTCTAAAGCCTGAAACCCACTCAAAGATTTTCACCGATTCACGAAAGTTTAAGACCACACAATGACGAATATTAGCTTTGCCATCATAGGTGAGTGCGGAAACCGACTGCCCTTAATCGTGAAATGAATCATCTCCCTGGTCGGCCTGCTTTCTGATGGGCTAATGTTTCACCTGATCCATTGCACTTCTCTGTGTTCTCCGCATACATGGAATTTATGGTAGGAAATATTTAGCATTTTTGATTTTTACGGTTTCAATTCGAAGATGCCCTAGACCTTTGAGTGTGTTACCAATAACCCTTTGCTTGGTGAGCAAAATATGCCATTATGATGTGTCCCCCAGTTGAAACGGGAGCTAAAGGCACCAATTCCAAAATTCTAAGAATCAAATGTCTGAGTTCAGTTAGTCTTTTGTTTATAGGTGGTTTGTTTTTGGATAAAAATGTGACGACATTTGCAATTTGGTCCAAACCAAATCTGTACAGTCAAATCTTAAGCTTGTTCTCACAGGAGTGGAGAGTGTGGCTATAACGAATGCCTGTTTATGCCTAAAGATTTTTTAAAAGGGCAAAGGTCAGTGTCAACACCTGAACCCTTGGCCACGAGTCAATCCCTTCTGAAGCCAAATACAAGCGCACGGTTGAGTCTCTTTAAGGCTTTGCATTGCTTCGCAGCCCCGCCGCTGAATAAATGATTTCTAAGCCGCTCTTGCATTGTGTTGCATTACATTTTGCGCGAGCCGAGCGGCGATAATCTGTTTGTGATAATCATTTCTTGTAATGCCTTGTGCAACGTCTCTCTAAAGTCAGGCAAAGTCTGCTCCGGCGTCGGGCTCGGGTGATGCGCCGTCACACAACTCGAGGGGAAATAATTGAAATACCTGCCGATTCACACCTTTGTTATGTGCATGTTAAGTAGTGTGAAGTGTGATGGATTGCCAGGGAAATTAATCCACACGCTCGGCACCACGCTGTCACCGACTCGGATCACGGGGAGTCCTTCGAGACAACACCTCGGTTTGTGTTTTACAGAAGCCAAAGAGAAACAAGGAGTTTCTTTAATGTGGTTTGGTTTGAGATTATTGGCCGCAGTGAAAGAAACCCATCTGAATTCCCTGTGTAATTCCTCCCAGGGTTTTTTCAGGAACGGCACTGTCATTCGCATGAAAACTCTTGGGCCGTGTGGCGCGAATCCACTTGAGTATTTATATACGATTTCTTTCCTTTTCTTTTTTCACCTAACGTGTGCCCACAAAGCTATTTTTTTCAATCACTGCGGAAACTTAAGTGTTCTCCGGTCGGCGGTCAGCGTCTAATCACGGCCCGCCATTAATCCTGGGCGGCCAGCGACACCGCAAATGAGTCAATAGGATCCGACTCCGCAGCGGTTGCTTACAGTAACCAATATTTCTGTCAGCACATCCTGTGAGGACAATTTGGGAAACGGTTATTGACGAAAGCTAATTTGGTGCGCTAAACCCAGTGGGGGAGGACTTCATTTCTCTGGGGCCTGGGCGGTCAAACCATTTGTCATCATTAGCAAAAGGAAGTGACCCCCTCTGCTCGCCGCTAAACCCGGAAATAACTATCGCACCGTCGCCTCTTGTAACGCAACAGTGAACCCATTGAAAGATCCAATGTTCATATCAAGGCCTTTATTTATTTGTTGTTGTTAGTTCTGTTTTTTGTTAGGGGTTAAGCATTCTCGTATAGCACATTTTAAGCCTCCAGCTAGGGCCATGCTATCACTAACTTTGTCAGTAGAATTGCGCAAAACCTAAATATCGCAATAAAAAATTGCTAATTGAAATGCCTAAACTTCGAAGAACCTCTATGGCTGAAAGGTTTTTACGCTCTCATGAGGTGGTTTTTCAGACATGTAGACTTTTACGCGTCACCGGTGACGTATGTGGTCACGTGACCAGTTCACTTGTTTGGACGGAGGAGGAGACGAAATATTTTTTTTTTTTTTACAAGTAATTAACCATTCTTGACAGCAAACAAACGTAAACAAACAAAAGCAAACCTAATTTTTGTAAATCTTGTGGGACGAGATTTTACAAAAATTACGTCTAGCAAGAATCCTTGTAATTCTCGCAGGAAAAGGTTTTACGAGAATTACGGCTTAGCCGCTTCACTCCATTCAATGGAAATATCTGCAAATCGCAATTGTATTTTGTCGAAATTTGAGAAATATCTCTTTTACTTTGCAAAAAAAAAAAAAAAAAAACTGTAATGGAAACGCAGCTAGCGAAGTGACATCACAAGGGGCCAATTTACAGAACGGCTTGTTTGAGCATGCAGTTTCAGCATACAAAATGCGTGAACGTTACTGTTCGAAAACATTGCTCGAGTAAATTTCCCATCATTTTTTTTTTCTTTTTCCTTTCGCTCCCAACAGGCCTTGAGCTGCAAACCTCAGTTTCAAGAAGCTCCCGTCTCTGACAAATGCATCGGCCTGTGAAAGCGCTGAGGCATGACTTCATGGACGGACGCATGCCGCAAAACAAGGGCAGATCTGGCCGGCGCCTGTGCAGGAAGTAAATCCCAAATCGCTCGCAGGGGCACGTAAAGCTGAACGGGATGGCCCTGATTCACAATCAGCCCGCCGCAGCCGTCTCTGCGCAGGCAGGTACAAATCCACCCAACTGTGAAGCCACCACCACCACCTCCTGCCCCGCCTCCCTAATCCTTTTTCAATCATACACTTTTTGGATTATTCCTCTATGTAATTCTTCTCGGGGTTTTGTTTTATAACTTAATATGATATAGTCGGCGTGGGCGGGTTTGGGGTTATGGGTTTAGGACGGCCGCGCGGGATTGGATAAGCGGCAGAGGTCTGCAAGGCGGCAGATTGTGGGGGAGCCGAACAAACCTCCGACACAAAGTCCAAATGGAGCCGGGTTGCGCTGCGGCAAGGTGCCGGGAATCACTCTTGCGGGAACGTCCCAGGCGACGCCACGGAAGCCGCGAATTTGCCCCCAACCCTGCGATTGCCACAGACGAAAATCGTCCTCCAATCGAAAAGAAAGTGTTTCTCCACTTGGTGCAATTGTGCACACAGAGGCTGATCCCAGGTTCAGCAGCAAAAAAAAACCAAAACAACAACCAGATATTCTGTCTACTCAGTTTGGAAGAAGAGGGGCTGAGAATTATGATTAGTAAAAAACCAGTGGGTTAGAAAATGTCAAATAATTTCTTTGAAGCTCTTACGATAATATTCATTCCAAAAATCAAAAATAATGTGTAGCTGGGGAACTGGCAGAATAAAGAATTTCAGTGATGACTTCAAATGTTTTCCAGAAAGAACAGGATGTGAGTGCCTCGCGTGCAAAAAGCACTCAGTTGTTTATGAGGTAAAATGCGTCATTGCTTGTTCGCGCAATTAGCCACGCGGCAGCAGCCCGGTGCAAAAAAAAAACAAAAGAAAGAAAAAGAAACGAAAAAATGCTGCCGGTCAGAATGTGCAGACCGGTTTGAGACGACGGAAAGCCAACGACAATCACCGACGTTGACAACCAAAATCCGCAGAAAGGCATTCCCGAAACGGAACGCGTCCAAACTCGGACCCGAGCGTATCCACCAACAACTCGATTAGCTGCCCCGGTGCTGGCAAGATGTACCTAATAAAGTGGCCAGGAAGTGTGCCCATCGCAGGCTTCTCTCCCCCCCCCCCACCCCCCGACCAGGCAGCATTACCCTCCACTGAACAGAAGCCAAAAATCCAATACCTCCCCGCATGGCGTCCGCCCGACAGGCGCATGTAGCGGCAGCTCCAGCCGTCAATTTTCTAATAACCGTCATGCGACGCGACGAGGGAAAAAGACGGCAGCAGCAGCAGCAGCAGCGACAACAACAACGAGGACGATGACGCAAAAAAAACAGTGCGCGCAGGAGTGTGGAGGCGTGATATTGGAGGAGAGGCGCCACATGATTATCGGTCCCGCCATCTATCGAACACGCTGATGGATCCGAGGACGCGTGCTGTGTCTGTGTGTGTGTGTGTGTGTGTGTGTGTGTGTGTGTGTGTGTGTGTGTGTGTGTGTGTGTGTGTGTGTGTGTGTGTGTGTGTGTGTCACATCTTCCCCTGACTGTCCCTGTTGACCTCACGTCGTTAACAAACCTGTTGCCTGTCGGCTGTCTGTGTCGACTCTTTTCCAGTGTCATTCTGTAGTTTCGGTCGTCGCGATGAAGCACATTTTCCGACGTGCGGGTAGATTTTTTTTTTTTACAATCCCTAATTGTGTAAAATCGGTGAATTCCTTCGAAATTGGAAATGTCGCTTCTCTGTTTTTTGGTTTTATTTGCTCCGCTTTCAGAAGGGGAAGTCGAGACTCTATTCTAGAAACCAACCCTTTGTCATGTCACCAGCTGCGTTTCCGTAACAGTTTTTCGCAAAATGAAACCGATATTTTTAGAATTTCGACAGAGTGCAGTTGCGATTCGCAAGCGTTTCCATTGAATGGTGCGAAGCGCACAAGCCGCACTCCTCGTAAAAATCTCGTCCCGCGAGAATTACGAGATTTCTTGCGGGACGTAATTCTCGCAAAGTCCCTTCCCCGCGAGGTTTACGAGAATTATGTTTGCGTCAAGTGCAAATTATGTTTGTTCACGTTTGTTTGCTGTCAGGAACGGTTGCTATGTTTTTCTCTTTGATTACTTGACTACTAAAAATATTCCGTCTCCTCCGTCCAAACATAACGGGCCATTTTCACTTTAAGCGAACTTGTCACATGACCCCGAACATCACGTTTGGTGATGCGCAAATGTGGAAAAAGGTCTTTCCGTTACACTTTTGTGATTAACCTCGGTATCGATACATCTGGAAAACCCACCTCGTCCAGAGAAGTTTTTCGAAGTTTAGGTGTTTCCATTGCAAGTTTTTTTTTTTTTATTGCGATATTTATGTCTTGCGCAATTCTGGGGTCAATGGAAACGCAGCTATAGCGCACACTGATACAGCTCAGAGGTTACTAGCGAGTACTCTTTCCTAACAAAGACTGTTTTCTCCCCCTTTTATTCATGCAGGAAGTTTTAGCTTGAAGGTTAAAAAAAAAAAAAAAAAAGGTGTTGTAAACAGCGGGCTAAGCGTGCCGTTGTGTTTCTTTGTTTTGTTTCTTTTGGAGCACCGTGTGGCGTTTTCACCACTCTAACAATCCATCACGCATCTCGCATGGAAAAACCCGGTCCCACAAAAACGGGAGACACGCGTCACCAACACAGTCAGTCTGAGCTCAGTGTTCCCCCGGGGGCCTCGTGGGGGGGGGGACCGGTGGCGCTAAAGAGCTTCGCGGTCTGCGGAGGAAGACGGAGACGCGCTGTGGGCAAACGTGACACGGTGTCATTGTGTTTAGTGAATACGCTGGAACGTTGCCGTCTGTTTGAAGAGCGAGAGGAGGAGGACACAGAAGATTTGACCCTCGAGGCCGAGAGATGGAGCACCGTCGCCGCCCCCTGCGAGAGAGAGAGAGACGACGCGACCTCGTCGGGGCCGAGAGGGAAACCAGAGAGAGCCCACTGTGTCTCTGCGAGGCTCTCCTGCACCGTGCTCGTCCTCGTCGACGTCCCTGGCTTTCAAACCCCCCCCCACACCCCCGTATGCTTCCAAGATCTCAGCTGGAACAGATTAAAGTAGTCTTAACTACTGATTACTAATTGAATTACTTCTTTCGCGACTTTGTTTCACGAGTAATCAATTATTAATTACTTTAGTTAAAAAAAAAGAAGATTTCCTGCACATAACGTTTTCGTTTCCAGCAGTCAAACGCAATCGCTGTTGTTTTTTTTTTCCCCCCCGCCGCCCGCCGCCATGCTCGTTTTGGTGCTTCGTCGCAATATCAATGGCGTTGCGCGCACGGCTGCGTCATCGATCTGCGACATCATTTTTTTTTTCCTGTGGTTTTTCTAAATCTCAGACGTTTTGTGGCTAACAAGATATTTTTAGCTTGCAAAATATTTCAGAAAAGTAATGGAGTCGTTACTTGATAAAGTCATGATGATATGATTACCAGGAATCCCGTTACGTTACTCCGTGACCAAACAAGTAGTTTAATTACAGTAGTGGATTACTTGGTAACAGATTGCCCGCCAACACCGTTTACTTGACTTTAAAAGGAATTTTGCAAACGGCGTCAGCTGTGATGTGCCAAGCTGTCCGGGCCCAATTGTTTCTCCGTCATCGCTGCGTGCAGCAACTTTTGCTCCACCGTCGAATCAATGCGGTGGAGGAAAAAAAGATGCTCAGCAGCAGCAGCAGCAGCAGCAGCATCAGCGGCGGCAGCAGCAGCTGTCTGCGTCTGCTGGGAGCTGCTCCTCGGCTTCATCGCCTGGACCTCCTTCCCATGATGGCTTCATCCGTCCCCGTTGCTCGGCCGAAGCTATTTTTTTAAAAATATATATATATATATTTAGATTTTTATTCATTCAGATGACAAAATAAAAGACTCCAGTCCTTCATCTCACGCAGATTCCCTTTGATCAACCTAAAAAAAAAAATAATAATAAAAAAAATGAGATTTTATTCAGTGGCTTGTCACGCTTGGAAGAAGCGTCTAAGCAGCAGCGGCAGCTGGAAGGTGTCGCCGCGGATGGCAGCCTCGCAGGCTTGAGCAGAAATAAACTTGAGGTGAAAGTCAGCTGTCGAGGCTCGCGGCGCCTCATTGTGTCTGAGCGCAGCGCAGCTCCAGCATCCGAAAGTGCCGCTTGGAATCACATATAACTTTTTTTTTTTTTTTTTTACCTCCCCTTTCATTTCTTGCTTTCTTTTTCTTTCTTTCTTTCTTTCTTACTGCGCACAGTCTCCAGCTCTGCTCCCGCGCGCCCGGCTCGGACTGACGTCGCGCTCGCACCGGCAGCCCGCCTCCCTTTTCCCCCACCCCGTGCACCACCGCGAGCGGCGGAGACCAGCTGCTCTCATCCTCCTCCTCCTCCTCCTCCTCCTCCTCATACAACCTCCACCTCCCTCTCCTGTCACACGCGCGGCCGTTCCGTGCCGCTTCCTGCATTCGCTCAAGATGTCCCGCTTCAAATCGGATTTTACTCTCGGCTGCAGCAGCAGCATCGGACTGCGCGACCGGACGCCGGCATGAAGCGCTGAACGCAGCAAGGTGAGAACGGCTGATTTCTTCCCATTCCACTCATCACGGGGCGAATGAGGCTTTTCTTCTTCTTTTTTTTTTTCTTCTTTTTTTTTTTTGGAAGGGGGAGGGGGGGCGGGGGTGTTACGCGCGTAAACTTTTGAAGCACCGACGCGCGCCGAGCGGGTGGCCAAAAGAAATTGCGCGTCGTGATTGAACGAGAGACAGACGGAGAGAGAGAGAGAGAACAGGTGATTTTTATTTATCGCGCACCGTCTGATGATTCTCGCAGCCAGCCAGCCAGCCACCCTCCTGCGCGCGCGCAAACACGCACACACACACACACACACACACACACACACACACGTGGAAACGCTGCCCACGCGTCTGCGGAGGCAACGGAGTGGAAGACAATTCAAAGATGTGTTTGTTTTTAAACTAAATTGTGTGCCGTGGCCTCCCTCCTTTTTCAATTAGAAAAATACGCACCTGTGTAGTTTTTTTTTTTTTTTTTTTTGCGTACACAACCCGTCACGAGGTTTGTGAAGGACACGCGGACGCGCCGAGAGCGCACGGAGCCCTGGGGGGGGGGGGGGGGGGGGGTGTTATCTATGGGCGCTGCATTTTCAACAACTGCTGACATCCATCAGTCGTGTCCAATCACCCCCCCCCACACACACACACACACACACGCACGCACGCCCCGATCGCATCGCGATCGACCTCTTCTGGTTTTCATCTTCCCTCGCGCCTCTTCCCTGTCCACGCGGCGTTGGACTTTTGACACGAGCTTCCTGTCACTTTTCTCCATTATTTTCCACCCGGCGCCGTCACGGTGAGCGGGCTGTGATCGAGGCCCTCTGCGGGGGGCCCACACACACACACCGTGGACAGATCACCGAGCCGCTCTCACTTTGCTTGTTAGTAGGTTGGGGCTTGAACCCGCGTACGCACATTGCGTTTGAAACGTGCGCAATTATTTTTTGGCCCTGGAAGACAAAAAATGTTGTGAAAATAAGTCCTATGAAAAAAAAAAAAAAAAGTATGTTGGTGTTATAAGCGGATTTAAAGAAACGGCAGATTGTCTCGTGTCATATTGAGCCCAAACAATGACTTGCACTCACTTTGAATTCACCGGTGGGGCTTTAGTTCAAACTTTTATTCACCGGGAACTACCGTAAATCAGTGACAGTAAGAGAGAGAGAGAAAAATAAAAAAAATCTATGTGGAACCTGCGGTGAACTGGCGACTTGTCCTGCACGGGTGTCACCCTGCCTTTGACCCATGACAGCTGGGAGAGGCTCGGGCAGACAGACCCCCGCCTGCAGGAGGAAGCGGGTATTGGAAACGGACTGATGCTTTATTGAGATATTATTTTTCGACTTAGCCCGTGCAGTTAACGCACACGTTCAACCACGTCATTGTTTTTGGATAATTTGGAGTAATCGGACCACCGGGGTGAACCCCGCTGGAAGGTGGTCCATCCATCCATCCACCTTCCATCCATTCTTCCATCCATCCTTCGGGCTGGATGGTGAGAAGGCGAGGCGGAAGATGTGTGGGGGGGTAGGAGCGGAAGCATAGGTGCGCGGGGTGGGCGTGTGCATGCGTGTGAGCGCGCGTCTCACACACGCACGGAGCCTCGGGGCGCGTTATCTCCGCTCTCTCTCTCTCTCTCTCTCTCCCTCTCTCTCTCTTTCTCTCCTCCTCCTCCTCCGTCATCTACGCGTGAGCGTGCCGTGCCGAGCCGTGCCGTGCCTTGCGGGAGAAGACGCGTCGACGCGGGCGGATATTCTCAGCTGCCGAGTCTAATTGGTGTGAACCCCGAGTGGCCCGGGAGCCTCGGTGTGAGAGAGAAAGAGAAGAAGAAGACGAAGGGGAGCCGAGCGGGGAATCGCTCGCGACAGCAGCGACGGCGGCGGCGGCGGCTCAAAGTTTCTTTGCGCACGGGCCGTCTCCGCGGTTGACGCCGGCGTGGGCGCGCGTGATGGAATGGCACGTGGGGAGCGCGGCGGACAGTGACGGACACTTTGGCACCGCCGCTCACGACGAGACCCCCCGTTCGCGTCGCGCGCCGTGCTGAGGACGCGCGCCGGGACGCCGACCGCTCATTTGTTTTGAGGAAGCGGCAGGGGTAAAAAAAAAAAAAAAAAATCCTCCCGCCTTTTTTTTTTTTTTTTTTTTTTTTTGCTCGACGCCCCTCCGCCCCCCCAACCCCCCCAGTCGCCCCCCGAGACCGAGAGATGGTGCGCGCAGCAAATCCTACGAGAACGACGTGCGTGCTCATCACATTCCCGCGAAGGAGCGCGCCTTAAAGAGCTTTCCTTCTTCATCAATGTTTCACTCCGCCGCCCTGAACTTGTTGAACGGAGCGGGATAAAACTGGGCGCGAGAAACCCCGTCTCCAACCCCCCAGAGAGGCCTTCGAGATATGTAAGTTTGTCTCTTCTGTGTCTTTTCAGAAGTTGCCGCTTCCGCTCGGCTGTTGGTCACTCGGAAGTTATTCCTCTTCGGTTGCCTTCCGTCGCGTGCCGTGCGCTTAAAGTCCCGGTGTGTTTGCGCGTGGGAACTTACAAGGCTTTTCAGAAATTCGAAACCAGGCCACCGCTGTCACTATTATTAATTTTATTCATTCGAGGTGACCTCAAACGTCTGCAAACTTAGCAAATTCATCCAGGACCGTTTATTTCCTAAAGCGCCCCCTTGTGGGACTTATTACCCCATGTTCGTCTGTCTGTCATTCGTAATTACATTTGCGTCATGCTGCAGCCAATTGGGCCTACGTCATTTCATAAGCAGCCTATTACAATTGAGTTAGTTTGGCGCCCCTGCTGCCACTCTTAAAATCCCGATTGCAGTTATGTATCTGTAGATCTATAATATTGTATTGTATTGTATTGTATTGTATTGTATTATCCATTAACTCCCCTTTTGCTGTCTAGTGATGATGCTTTTCGATATTTCCTGACCTCTTCGGATGTTCTTTCGGACTATTTTCTACTCGCGTCGCTGCTCCACTTCTAATCTTTACCAAAGGAAACCAGCTGCTCACTTCAGCGTTTCGCCACTCGGTTTCTCCTTCTTCTTCTCCTTTTTTGTTTTAACCCACTAATTTGCAGCATCCTGAGGCGATGCCCGTGTTTTGTTTGCTCGTTTTTGGTTTTGTTTTTTTTCTTCATATTTACTCCTCCCTCCTCCTCTTCCTCTCCCTCTCCCTCCTGGATGAGTAAAAGGCTCCCGCCGCCGCCGCTCGGCGAGCCACCTGGCCGTTGCACGCGTGGACATTTTGAGTGTGCAGTCATGTCGCACGTGGTTGCAGAATAGTGCGCGGGGGAAGGTGGGGGGGGTTGCTTTTAGGGGGGGGGGGGGGAAGAAAAGAAGAAGAATCTTCAATAATGCATCAGGCGTGGCGGAGCCGGGGGTCTGACTGACTGACTCACTGTTGGCCGCCGGACTCGGCCGGGCGGGGTCACTGATCCGGTTGGAGGAGTGGGAGGGCGGCGGGCGGGCGGGCGGGTGGGTGGAGGGGGTGGGGCCGAGTCTTCCTGGCTTCGGCCAGCCACCATGTGTGGCTTTTCTTTGGATTTACAGACAAAACCACACAGCATCCCGTCTTTATTTTCTATCATTTTCTATCCTGCTCGCGAGGGTGAAACGGGGACTTGGCTGAACCTCCGACTTGAGCCTCACCTGGCCTCGTGGCAGCGGGTCGGGCCTCCTCGGCCTTCGTCATGAAGAGATCACGAGGCCGCCGATTGAAGCGCGGCCGCGTTTTACATTTTAAGAAGCGGTGAGGGGCGAGGAGGGCGAATAGCGCAGCGCTTAAGTGGACGACGGGGTCGGCTCGGCGCACAGCCCCAGGGAGGAAGCGACGCAGCCGTCGCCCGGCTGCTCCACTGTACTGGGGGGGGTGGGGGTGGGGGCAGGGAGGGGAAGCTCCACTCTCCTCCTGTTTATTCATGAGGACAAGGACTATTGGCAGGTTGTTAACAGGCAAGATTAGGATTCTGGAAAAGGCAGGCAGAGATAGCACGCGGGAGGCTTTTATTTCCCCCCCACTCTCTCTCTCTCTCCCCCTGAAGCCAGTCCAGCTTCTATCTTTATCCATCTTTCATCTGTTTTTGACTGGCCGCCCTGCCCTCCCGTCTCTCCCCCTCCCCGCGTCTCTAAGTTAGCGAGGCGACGGTGGGGGAATATATAACAGGTGGAGTCGGAACGAGACGGCAGGTTGGCGGAAACGGGAGGGGGAGAGGAGGGGGTGTCTCTAATTTAACCTTGAAAGGGAATAAAACGCGTGAAATTAAAAGTGAAAAGAGGGGGGAATAGCTTTGGCGTTAACTTTGCAATTATTCCACCTCACCCTGGGCTCGGAACCTAACCAGACCTTTTTCCTTTGTTTTTTTCTTTTTTTAACGTGGCGACATTTTCCTTTTAAATTTTTAGACAGGCAGGCAAGCACATGAGAAATGCCCTCTTTAGGCCACCGTAGGGGGTTTGCTGAAGATGATTGAACGTGGTTTTGGGGGCGACAAAAGTGCTGAAGCCACAAGAATTCGACGGTCCCCCCCCAAAAAAAATATATATATATATAAAAAAAGATCAATATGGGCGGAATCTAAAAGTGTGATGGAGTGAGACGGATGAAGGGAATCATAAAGTTCAGGGGGCTCTTCTCATTGTGGAGTTAATTACCAGCCCAGGGATGAGAGGTTCACGCGCAGATCGGAAGCCGCTTCGTCTGCGACTTCTTTTTTCATCCGTTTCACGCGACGCCATCAATGATTTAAGCAACTTCTTCTACTTACACTGAGCAAAGAAGAAGAAAGGGGGTGGGGGGGGGGGGGAGCGGCTTATTTAAGTGTAATCTTCCCCCGGTGGCTGGAGGAACACTCAGTGATGCTCCAGCGGCCCCGGGGACGTAATAGGAGCGGACGCGGCGGCTGGCGGCTGCCTCACCCCCCCCTCCCTATCGCCCCCACCCCCCAACCTCCCCAAGGGAGCGGAGGCGAGTGGTCGGGTACATGGGTGGCTGTTTGGGTGGGTGTGATGAACTCAGCAGTCCCCCCACCCCTGCTGCCAGGATCGACCGGGGCCCTCGTGAAACATTCATGCGTTTGAATGTAGAATGGAGCTCGCCAGTTTTGCAGCAGCGCCGGCTCGGCTGCTTGTTACCTTCAGTCGAGTCCCCTGTCGCTTCGGGCGAAGAAAAGAAAAAAAAAAAAAGACGAAGGGAAAAAAGTGCACACCTCACCAACAGCCCCCAGTAATCATGTTTGACCCGCTTTTCCCAGAATTCATTTGGTTTGTTTTATAGGGATTTTGCCCAGGTGGGAAAAACAAGTTTCCATATTTTTGCTACTTTATTTTTTGACATTTTTTTTATTTCTCTATGTTTTAAATTGTAATGGTCAAATAGCGACATAGGGAATGCATTTAAACAAACAGACAGACAAACAACCATTTGTGTATAAGTGATAAATAACAAACTGTAAAAAGTATTCGTACAACCAAAAAAAAAACTTTTTTACCCCCCCCCCTCTTGGTTTCCACCTTGTATGTCATTGATAAATAATGAAACAGGAAACATAATATATACATTTATATGTTGGCGTTACATTTTTTTTTTTTTAACACAAATTCATTTGAAAAATTGAAATCTAAAACTTCAACAAATTAGTGCTCCTTCAGCTGTCAGCTTCGCGTTGGGGGGGGCGGGGGAGAGAGAGAGACGACTAAATCGACTTTGCAAACTTTGCCGGGAAACTGTGCGCCTTTTTGCGCCTCGAACCGACATCACAGGCGCTTATTTGCACTAAAAACAGCGCGCAGTCATCAAAGGAATAGTTCTCCCCTCGCCGACCCCCTGCCGTTACTGTAAGCGCCGGCGGCCCCGCAGCCTGCCGCACCATAAATAGGTAAATATCCTCCTCCTCCTCACCCTCTCACCGTCCCTCAGACCTTGATCGATGGTTCAAGGAAATCGGCAGGCGCTAAAATAAACCCCCCTTTCTTTTTCCCTTTTTCTCCTCCTCCTCCTCCTCCTCCTCCTCCTCCTTTCTCGCTTAAAATGCACGTGCGCACTTCTCCCATCTGCTCCCCCTCTACCTGTCGCTCACCTCGTCTCCTCAGGGGCCGAGGCAGCCAGGGAGTAATGAGAGAGAGAGAGAGAGTGTGTGTGTAGGTGTGGTGGTGGTGGTGGTGGTGGGTGGGCGGGGGGGCGGTCGGCCGTGTCCAGGACGGCGGAGCGATAATGACCCCCCGCTTTTTTTTTTTTTTTTTTGTGATCTCCGCAGCTTGTTATCGTCGGAGCATCGCCGCCGCTTGTTGTCTCATTACCCACGACTTGATCCTCTCTTTATCCAGAGGTTGCACGCTGGGCGCGAGCACACACACACACACACACACACACACACAGTCAGACAAGACACACACGCACTCGCACTGCCGCCACCGCCGCCGCCGTCTCTTCAGTCTCCCCCTTAACACGCTAATATTATGTCTTCTAATGAGAACAGGGCGCTGCACTGCCGCCAGTTCCTACGGATAATTACCCGCTTCCTCACCTATGGTGACCCCCCCCCCCCCACACACACACACACACACACACACGCACGCAACCCCTCCACCACTTTGACATTGCAGCATTATACATTCCAGGTGTTTCATTTCTCTCTCCCCTTGACCTGCCGCTCCCCCCTCCTTTCCACCACCTGTGACTCACCGTGATAACCCCCCCCCACCCCACCCCCGCCTCCCAAAGTCCTTCGTACTATTTCCACGTGTTGCTTCTTTTCCTTTCGAAAAAAAGACATGAGAGCGACCGGAGTCGCGCTGAAAAACCGATTTCGCTTCTCTCAACCTTGCTCGCGGATTCCGTTGATTTCTGTCGGCGGCGCGGAGGATCTTCATTTCGCGCCGCCTTGAGGGCAACCCAAGGTTTTTCTGTTTTTCATCTTCAACTCGCGTCCGGCGCGCGGAAAATATATTTTTTTTCATCTCGCAACGTCACAGTTATCCCGCATGCATTACCTCCTTGTTTACTTCGCGCGCTGCTCCCTCCCCCGCCCCTTTTTTTTTTTTTTGGTAATGGGCCAAAGCCTCTGACCTTGCTGTCCTCTCAAGGTCGAACATCCCGCCCCAATGTTCAGATCTTTGCTTTTCAGCCCTGACTCCAGCGGATTAGGCCTTGCGTAATAAATTATATAAAAACTGGGGACAGAGAAAAAAAAAAAAGCATCTTTTGCCCGGTGTTTACAGCCTGCTGAAAAATGATGCTTTTGTGCGACACTTTCGGTTTGCGATGACACTGATTGTGAAGTGAATTTTACATCATACATAACCACCATTCACTCTTAATTGGGCTAGGAACCATATATTGTGATTCCCATAGATGTATATAGTCTCAGTTACATTCTAAAAAAAAAAAAGATTTCCAACAGGCTTTTCTTGCTGCTGGTTCCAAGAGGAGTGTTTAGCGGCTCTCTTTCTGACTGGCTGGTTTTACACTCTTCTATGCTTGTGATATTTTATAACGACTCTCTTACCATTTTTAACACTGGAAAAAAAAAAAAAAATCCGTGTGACCTTTTTGACTCAGATTTAGCCTCAAACTGAAACACTTTTAAAAGTCACCAGAGAAAGAAAGTAGAGAGTCTTTCAGCCTCAGTGGGCTTGTAATGTTTCATGCAAATCCAGACCTTCTTCCTTCTGAGTGGTGTGAAAACTTTACAAAAAAAAGAAATTACCACTGTTTTTAAGGTCCCTTCACATACTCTCGAAATGACCCTCGGATGACCCTCGGATCCCCCTTGCAGTCGCTGTTTGAAAGGCGGGAAACCTTCACGGGCTTCCCATCCTCGTTCCTCGGCCCGGCAAGGGAGCCGGTTGCAAGAGGACCTTTTTTCGTTCATTTTTTGACAAAATAAAATCAGGGCTGCGAAAAATGACTGCCTGGTTGTGCCTCATCGTTGCGTGACGATGCACAATAACAAAGCTGGCAGATTGGTAACGCATTCCATTAGTGGAACAACTCTGACGAGGGAAACCGTGGCTATTTATAGGCCAAAACGGTTGGCAGATATAAATGGGTGCCGTTTGGCTTGGAGCGTAAATCAGTACGTGTGATATAGTGCGATGCCTCCCGCCACGGAGAGCTAAAGCGCATCACGGAGGGGAACTTGAAAGCGACACCAACAGGATATTTACGTTGATGTGTTGGCTGCTTTAAAAAAAAAAAAAAAAAAAAAAAAAACATCCAGACCTCAAAGTGGGACTATATTAAGCCCCGGTGACTACTTTGTCTTGTTTACGTGAAATCCTTTTGTTGCTTTGCTCACTTGTTCGCCGTAGTGAGAATTTCAATTAAGCCTGCAATTACGCCGAGTCTTGTCATAGCCCCTTTAAATAACATCTTAGGAAGCTTGTCAGAGAGGGGAGCGGCGGGAGGGTTGGGGGGGGTGCACAGTCAAATGTAATTACAAGTGACTTCTGCACGCAGTGGAGAAGAATTACAAGGATTTAAACTTTAATGCGCGTCTAGGAAACGGGCTTCACACGCGGTGCAGTTTGGGGAATAGCAACAAAACGGCGCTGGCTCTTCAATCGTGGCGCGATCTTCAATAGAATCGCTTCCATCCGACTTCGGCACAAAGTTCGATTCATACTATTTTTTTTCACCGTAGATGCGTTATTTCGAGGTGTCATTTCACCAAAAATAGTACCAGTAGTGTTTTGGTTACGTACAGTTTTTTTTTCTATGAGCAACCAGATACAACTGAGTCCTGGGTAAATTATGATAACCAGACCAATGATGTAGACGCTCGTCCAGCGGTGCAATGTTTGGATGTTACCATGTAACCATGTGATGTTGCTCGCTTGTAAAACATTTAAAGAAAATGCATGAAAACATTAGCACCAGTTATATTATCACAGTTCTGATGAGTAAAACCTGCATGTTAAACTGACAACTGCACAACATTCCTTCCAAACACTTTGCCGGGTTCCTGCAAATGATTTCGCAACAGGTGAGGGGGGGGGGGAATAGGCGTCGGGGCGAGACCACCGCCGGTTTCAACCCTGCCGAGTTAAATTGCCGGTTTTTGGCTCTCGCTGTGAAAGGAGCCGCGTCCTATTCATTCCGAAGGGCCCGGCCGTGTCATATTCTGCGCCCTGACTGACAGCGAACACCGCGGCGGCCTCCTCGGTCTCGTAGAAATGTGTGTTTCGCCCGCGACGTGGCGCCCTCCGCTGTCGAATCCCGTTCCTTTTTCAGTGTCTTAATGTATGTATGTATTTAAAGGTCCAGTGTGTAAAATCTAGGCCGCTGTCAGACGGGCATCCTTAAAAAATGGTGGCGTAAGATGGCAGATGACCGGGAGTTAGAACCTTATTGCTCTATGTATATTCTTATCTATATGTGAGAACCACTCTAAGGGTAGGAAAACCAAATGGCTTTTATCGTACTGCGAGTAAAGGCTTTCCTTAATGTATTCATGGACAGTATTTATTTTTTTGTCCGTTTGTTAGCTTGTTTGCGCTGTTTGTACTTTGTTTTGTTGTGTATTATTCCATTATTGTTGCTGATTCTCGTTGTTCCACCATGTTAGTCTTATTTGTCATCTGTAACTTTCTTTTTGTGTGTGTGTGTGTGTGTGTGTGTGTGTGTGTGTGTGTGTGTGTGGGTGTGTGTTTTGAGACCATGTTTTTGGTGGTTTCACACTTTAAGTAAAGATGAATTGAATTGAATTGAATTATTTAAGCTTTAACCAACATAGAAATCGTCCCTGGACATTTTAATGTATGTAATATATGTTCCTGCCTTGATGATTGGCCTCAATTTTGTTCTTGGTGGAAACAAAGACACTCAAAGTAGATATTTAATGTGACGCCAACCCTGATCCTAGTAGACAGCAGGAACAAGTTGATAGAGGTTTATTACCAATATTAGCATTGGTGAAGATTTGTTGCCCTTTGATTCATAGGAATGGTGACATTCCGACTTGATAAATACAAAAAAAAAACTCCATTAACAATGAGAATAATACAAACGGCCATTGTATCGCCACCTCCATGTGAGTCACGATCTCACCCTGTGGCCACCCCAAGGAAAAATATCCCACTTGCATTCTCAAGCAGCCCTTCCTCTCGTTTCTCGTTGCCTTGCAGTGCCCCCCCCCGCCCCCATCGCCACGCAGGACCCAGGACCATGACTGACAGCCGGGCGGGCTGAGGAGAACCTGCCACTCATCTGCCTATCCGCGTGTCAGAGGGCTACTACCTGCTCGCCTCCCCTCCTCCTCCTCCTCCTCCTCCCTCCCCGAGACCTCTCCTCGTTACCTTCTGGATGGACTGCTAGCGGCGGCCCCCCCACCCCCTTGCAAACAAGAAGTCTGAGGGAAAAGCAGCAGAACCCCAATCCGACTCAACCCCCCAAACGCCCCCCTCAGAAGGGGCTCTGGCATGCCTCCTCACTCCAGCTGAGCGAGCCGGAACAAGCGGGACCCCAACGAGCCGAGCCGAGCCGAGCCGAGCCGCAACCATGCGTTTCCCCGCGGCGCTGACCCTGCAGGTGCTCTGGACCGCCGTGTGCCAGGCGGCCATGCAGCACTACCCGGCGGCGTGGGGCCACTACGACGTGTGCAAGTCCCAGATTTACTCGGACGAGGGCCTGAGCTGGGACTACATGGCCTGCCAGCCCGAGGCGGCGGACATGACCCAGTACCTGAAGGTCACCCTGGACCCCCCCAACATCACGTGCGGCGACCCCCCGGAGACCTACTGTGCCCTGGTGAGTACAAGCGAACGAACGTCTGGTTTATCAGGCATCTTCTCGCTGTCAAAAAAACCCAAACAAAAAGCCTCGGTGACCTAGAAAACGTCTGAGGCTGAAGACATAAGAGGTTTTGCGGCCGCCGAAATCTCGCTTTCACAGTCGGGGTTATAAAAGTGCTGCGTGGGGCGACTTTTATCAATGGGTGCCGAGTCGCATGAAAATGCAACGCGTCCGCTGCGACTCCCAGAGCGAGGCTGCTCTCCGGCGCGGCTATTCTTCCTTCCTTCCTGTCTGTCTTGTCTGTCTGTCTGTCTCTTTGGCATTACCGACTCCGAGCGGCGTCCGATGAGCGAGTGGGTGATTCCTGTACGATGCGACGAAGCAAAAAACGGATTGTGGCGGCGCTCAAGTGTAAAGCTATTTGCGGCGGCGCACGTCTTTCATGCATTTATTTATTTTGTTTTGCCGCTCTGGCAAATAATGCGGGGAGGCCGTCGAGTTCCAAAAATAGAGTCAAACCCGCCTGACGTGAATCTGCTCTTTTTCTCGTTTCCGATTCTGACGATTGCGCCCTGTCTCTGTCTTCCTTTACCCTCGATACGGATTCCTAACTTCACATTCGTGGATGGCTGGTTCCCCGCTCTGCCAGGTTCATTCAAGCGATGCTCAGGGCTCCAAAGTTTTGAACTTTGCTCCGAGTGGAGTTTTCTTGGGGAGGTTTTTGGGGGGTGAGGTGTGCTACCAAGAGGTTTGAAGATAATGCGTATCAAATCCAAAATAGCAGCAGGTAAAAGCGGGCAAATACGCCGCTCGCACTCTTGACACCTCCAACCGGCGCTTTAATAAGCAGCTATTGCCAACTTGAGAGCCTCGAGACGATACTGAAAGTTTCCAAACTAAACCCCACTGATCTCAGAGATTCGACCAAGTTCCGGCTTTTTCTCCCTTTTTCCTTGTGAACTGAGAGAAATTCTTTGGCCTCGCGAGCTCGTGAGTAGTTGAGTCGCCACTGGCGGGAAGCAATCTCCAGTTCAGCCTTGACGACGCGCTAGCGCTCCTCTTGCACTTTGAGGTATTGGCAGGAAAAGTGGAGGAATCTTTTTCGTGCTGCACACCTGGTGCTTTGGTGGAGCCAAAAGGTGGCTGTTCAGTCCGGTCGAGTGAGTCAGCGCAACAACATGACTTCCAAGGCAACTTGAAAAGCGATACATGGCGAGGTTAAAAGGCGCTAGCGTTCAAACGGCGCGACCAAAGGAAGGCGGCGTTGGCTTGATTAGCTTACCCTTTGAAGCCCACGCGGCGGCTGTTGACTCCGCTAATTGCATCGCAATCACCGAAAATCACGGAATCCTGGCGGTAGCAGGAAAAAAATTAAATGACGTCGCCATATTAGGTCAAGTATTTAATTAGCAGCCCGCCTCGCTCCTTATTCCAGGTCCCGCTCACTTTGAAACTCGCAGCTGGTCGCCTCGGATTAGCGCTAAATGATGAATCCATTTCCGGGCCCCCAGCGCGTCGCCAAGTCATCAAAGATTCCCTCAGAACAAATGCGCTCCTCGACTCCTTCAAGAGCCCTTTTGATAAACAGCGAGATGTTCCAGGAAAAGTAGTAAGTCGAAAAGGAGTGGGGGGGGGGGGTAAAAATAGACAGCGTGCCGTCAGCGCAGAGTCAGCTTAGAGGAGAAGCAGAGGAACAGAGAGAGATTAACAAAATACAGATGACAGAGAATGATCAAGGAAGGGGGGGAGGCGGGCGGGCGGCGGGGAGACAGACTCGGAGGACTATGTGCAAAGCATACCGAGTCTGAGGAGCTAATATCTGCCGCGTGGGGTGAGATGGAGGCCCTGAAATGTGAATAATTCAACATGTTTTGTAGCTAATGTGTTTTATTCATAGGACACATTATTCAGGCCGACGTCTCTCAGGCACTTTTCGGGGAAAAAAAAAAAAAAAAAAAAAACCCCGCTGACTCCCGTGATTGGCCAAGGTTGGCTGAAGGCAAAGGGGAGTTTTGGTGGGGCGAGGTGGTCGGGGAGATATCCAGGACGGTGATTGTCACAACGGGGTCACCCGGTGATTTCCCTGCGGACGTGACCCCCGTGACCTCCCATTGATCCGTGTCCCGACCCCGGAGCGTGTCTCGGATCTGATTGGCGGCGGCCGAGGAAACCGACTCGATGGTTGGCATTCGGGATGCACCACTTCTTTTACACGAGGAGAGCAAGAGTACGATACTGAGTACTTAATTACACACTTTTTTTGGTTTTTCCATAGATGTTCTGTTCTTTGTACAACATTCCTCACGATGTTTTCCGAGAATGCAAAATAATTAATTCATGATTAATTCATTAGTCGTTAGTTGATTGACCTTTTCAATCGATTAACAATTAATTGATTAAAGGCGATTTTTACAGAGAACCTAAATTTCACAATGAAAACCGTGCAAGGAACACCTTATATAACCCTTAAATAATGTTGATTTTCACATTGGAGAACAGTAAAAAGACCCTAAACATTTATCCTCTGACTTTGAGTTGACTTCTAATCGGTCACATTTCAACTGAAAAAAAAAAAGAAAAAAAAAAGTTGTTTAAAAGTAAGTCGTTGTAGGTATATTATGACCATCACAGTATCTGCAGGTGAATTGCTCTTTCCTGCCACTACACTGTTATGATATCAACTACAATACCCATGTCAAAAAATGTTCAATCAATTGCGACAAATTGAATTTCATCGATTAAATTCTTAATCAACAATTAATCGATCATCGATTAATTGTTGACATCCTTAATCCCTAGTTGTCATCATTGCCACTCTTTCATGCAGCGCCGCAATTAAACAGGCAGTGGTCAGCGCCCCCCTTCCCCACCCCCCCAACTCCTCCCTGACTGTCCCCGTCGCTGCTCGGCAAGTTAGCCGTAGCGGCGATGAAATACGACCCCCCCGCTGCTCGTCGCGCAATCCGATTCACCGCAAATCGCTCGCTGTTTACCCCCGCAGTTGCCCCGTGATTCACGATCACAACAGCCATCATCGATATTTCCAGCTAGCCCGGCTGCCAGTGCCCTTCCATCCCTCTCCATCCCTCCCTCCCTCCCTCCCTCCCCCGTAACGTCCGCAGTGGTTTGTATTGCTATTCTGATCATTGCAGATTCACGGCAATTATCATTAGGCCGCTTTATCAGAGAGTTTCATCTCCTCTGGTAATTGATTTTGCCCTCGCAGGGCCGGGCGCGTATTAAAGCCTTGTCTCGGCTTTCTGAGTGCTGAAGGTAACGGACACCGGGGGGCGAGGGAGGAGAGACGGAAGGAGTCGGATGCAGCGGCGGCTCCAGGGGCAGAGTGCTCGCCAGCGCGGTTATCTCAGGTTGCGGCCTGTGGCCCCATCCCCACCCCGCCCCTCCCCGCCCCACCCCATCCCACACACACACACACACCCATGTGCAATACAGACAACCCTTATCCTCGTTCTTCTCGAGCATTTTATTATTCCCCCGGCTGGGTGATGGTCCTGATGCTGGCAATGAGATAGCGCTCACCGAAGTCATTTCGCGAGACCCGGTGAAACCCACTGCTGTTACTGAGGCCTTTATGATGCGCGTGAATTATTTACGCCTCAGTCTTTGTTTCCAAGCTTATTTGTTTAGTTATTCAGTCAACGTTACGTGGTGATGTAGTCAAGACCACCTTGACACGGGCCAAGGCTGAAGAAAGTGTGAGATTCCAACACAGCGTCGCCATTTGCATGAATTGTGAGAACAAAAGACGGGAAAGGAAGGTTGAGTCGTAACAACTCCACTCCACCAGGACCGGCTCGCCTGCTTTTTGAGATCCGGGCTTGACGGCCGTGTCCGAGACCCCTGAGTGTCAAGGCCGAGCCTTGGTGAGACCGACCTAGAGAACTGCGGCGTTCATTTTATGTTGCGAGAAGCCAACTTATTTCTTCTGGGGCGAGTTTGTCCTGTCTTGTTTGACAAGGGACACAAACACCGCTAATGCAACAAAAGCGACGACGTCCAAAACCCTCAGCTCGGCATTCCAGATACTGACTTACTGAATGCTACTCTGTAGCGTCCTGATCGTAAATACCATGAATTTCTCATGCTAGCAACGCTTGCGTGACTCTTGGTCGATCACTTCAAATGTCGCGTCCTTTCAACCCCTTAAACAAGACAATGAGACTCCTCATGACTCCTCAAATTCTGGACAGAGGCTGGTAGACCAGCTGGCCCTCACTGAATAATAATGAATACACGATTTTCCGAAGGAACTTGCGTGACATGTTCGCCGACTAACACTCGGGCTATTGTTAGCTGCCACCATATTAAGCTTCTACCCCCCTCCCCCCAGACTCTATGCTGAGCGAGTGTGGCAAGTTCTCGTAATATGTAAATGAAGTTGCGGTTCTTACAAGAATCAACATGACCGCGCTCCTGGCTAGAAAGCTACAGTGGATATTTGAGCTAAAAAAATAATAAAATATTGCCGTTGCCATTTAGAGTCAAGGCGCACTGCCGGGCACATGCTTAGCACATCTTGGAAGTTGTGGTTTATCTACTGCTGTTTTTATATTTTGAGCACTTAGCCGCAGTTTGGCGGATTAGCAAACGTAGTTGCAAATGGGTGAAATTTTAATGTTTGCGGTAAAGAAAATAAACTGAATCAAATGGTTAGCATGCTTGGAAAACGGCTACGTCGGACACATTGGAACGAGTGCTGTTGAACGCTCGGCACACCTCAAGGTAATCTTTGCCGGCATTTCAAGGTAGGTTTCAGTGAAAAGTACTCAGCCCATCAGTGGGCGGCACTCGTGTCGCTGAGTTTATCGCAACCCTGTCGTGCCGGCGTGAGCTCGCACGCGTCAGCTCCACTCGGCTGCGCGCCGCGTTAACTGTAGGAGAAGGCCCCTTTCAAAGCGTGTCTCCATAATTCATACTGTATTTAGAGGGGGGAAAAAAGTGTGTGTTTGTGCGTGTTCGTTTGGATGTCGTCGCGCATTCCCCCCCGCAGCACACGCGTCCCTTTGTGCCATCAGTTTGCAGCCCGGCACAGCGGCTGATGAACGCCGGAACCTGAGTCGCGGCGGACGGGTGCATTTCACAGCCAATTACGTCTCGGCGAGGGGGAGGGGGTTAACGCAGGGGCTTTATTTAAAAAGGCGGCGTCTGCACGTGGCTTTTGTGCTAGCGACGAGCAAAGTTTAAATCTGAAAGGAAGGAAGGAAGAAGGAGGCTCTGATCAAGCACTTGGCGTTGATGTTTTTCCATTCAGGCAGAGGTGGCTAAAGTATTCACATTCTGTACTTTGGTAAAAGTAAGGATACTTGGGTCAGAAAATACTCTGGTGAACGTAAAAGTACTGATTGAACCCCTTTACTCAAGTAAAAGTAAGAAAGTACAGGTTGTGACATGTACTTAAGTAAAGTATTTGTTTTTACTAGTGGTGTAAAGATGAACAGATTTGAATCGGTTATCGGTTTGTGACGTATGAGATCCGAGTGCATCGGTTGATGGAGCCCTGGATCGGTCAAGATCGGTAAAGTAAAAATAAGCACTTGGGGTTAAATTGTCCATTTGTATTGAATCGCACTGAACCGATCGGATCTAATCATACCAAATGATTAACTATTTTTTATGAATCATCCCTGAATCGGATCGTAGCTTGTGAATCGAGATTTGAATTGGATCGTTTTGCGAGTGAAAGATTCACACCCCTAGTTTTTACATTTGTTGATAATATTGAAAAAATGAAAAAACTTTGCTACTCTCAATACTTCTGTTGTTTTTTCCCCGCTTATGATCAGTGAGCCATTATTGGATGTTCGTACTTTCAGTAACAATAACAATGTTACTTTCTACATTTTTATTTTTCTGTGTACTGATATATGATCCACTTTTAGATTAAACCACACAATGGCATCTTTTCCACACATAAGTAACTAGCATGTATTTCCAATGTAAGAAGTGGATCGTACAGATATTTGTGTACAAATGTAGGTGGTAAAAGTGAGAAAAAAAAATTGTCGGAAAAAGAAATACTTAGTAAAGTAAAGTAAAGACACCTGAAAACATCTACTTATCTACTCGGTTACCTCCCACCTCTGCATTCAGACGAGTGCAACCGTAACTGCCCAATACTTACAATGCTAGAATTAGCGTCCGGCGCTCAAGCAGAATAACGTTTTTCGTGACGTTTCCTCGTCGAGCAAAATAAATGCCGCTCAGGTTGGTGGACGGGACGAGCGCGGCGAGGCGAGTATCGCCGACAGACACATCAAAGCTGAACTGACAACTGTTTTCATCCGGCGCCGTCCCTGTTTCAACTTTGCCAAAGTGGACTTTTTGATACGAACAAAACGCAGACGGGCCCGTTCCCCCCCGGGGGGGCTTTGAACGGTTTAAAAAGTTTGACAGTCAAAGTCGTGGCTTTTTTTTTTTTTTTTCCCCTTCTTCCTGATTTTGTCGTTTGCCGCTGATCATCTGTTCGGGCGATGACGACAAACCCTGATGAGTGACTGCTGGGTCGAGGCGTGTGTTGCGCGCCGAAGACTACAAAAGGAATCCGGAATCCAAAGAGAAGCGAAACTAGAACAGAGGGCGGCCGGTGATCTGAGCTGTTTGTTTGTTTTTGTTTTTTTGCTGCTTGTGTGATTGTTTTTTTTTTGTTGTTTTTTTTCCTGTTTAATTTCCATTTTTCCGTTTAATACTTTTATTTAAATTAGAATTTTAAATAGCCACGCGACTCGGCTCCTTCGAGCCCAACTCTGAACTGTGCGTGTGTTCTTGTTGTTGTGTTTTTTGGTCTGGACTGTCAAACACGGCCGTGTTTATTCATTTCCGGATGATATATTCTTTAATTATTTTTCCGATGAAAAATTCAACAGTTTATTTATCAACCGCGGCGACCGTGCGAACTGCCGACCGCAAAGTGACGCTGTTTTTTTATTAATGCAATATTTATATGAAAAACACCTCTTCTTATATTGGTCAACAGCCTCAATTCCGCATAGCTTCACAGGGAAAAGAAATAACGCTCTTCCCCTTAACTCAACTTTAAGTTTCACTGTAAATTTGAACATTTTTGAGTGCTTCTCATGTCATGTGACTCAGCGATCCAAAAAAATCCTATTTTTTCCACTGGATTTCCCTTCGTCTCTTTGTATCTATTCATAATAAGACAAATTGACTGACAGAGGTAAACGTTAAGGTTTGCGCCGCGCATCTCAAGAGTCCGTACCCAAGAATCAATCTGTCAGTCAAAGGGAGAGTCTGGAACCGTCTGTGCGGTTTCCCCATAGACTCACACAGAGATGTACCGTGGGGAACAGAGGGGAGGGGGAGGGTGGGAAAGGGGGGAAAAAAGTGACCTTTCCTGTGCCGATCCTGATTAGAGGTTTCAGACAGACAAAGTGCTTTGACTTGGCCGCGCTTCAAGCCACCTCTCGCTCAGACACGCTTCTCCGAAGGCACCGCGCTGACATTTCCCGAAGAAATGAACAACGCGTCTCGCTCCGCGTCGTGACGGTCGCGCGAGGCCAAGGCGAGAGCAGGGCAACGGGGAAATGGACGAGGGGGTATCGCCGCGTCCCCGCTGACGCCTCTGAAGCTGTTCGTCAGCGCCTAGTTGATGGTGGATGGCAAAAATGTACACGTACTGTTAGCTGCTTCTAGCTAGCTACAAGCTAGCTGTGTGTGTGTTTCTTTTAGTCTGACTGTCGGACACAGCTGTGCTTATCCATTTTCAGATGATATATTCTTTAATTATGAACAGTGAAACACTGAAACAGTTCTAGCGAGCTAGCTAGCTAGCTTCTCAAGAAAGATTCCAGGAATGCAGATGCAATCAATCAGCCGTGGTGATCAAATACTGAATCAGTAGAACTCTTTAACGCCAGCTTCACCCATTCAAACCAGTTCAAAAATGTGTTAAATGTTGCCAATAAAGGTCGAGGGTTTGAGCCAAAGCAGGCTTTCAATGCAATGAACAAAATACATATTTTAATGCATTTTTGAAATTAATTAATCGTAACATTTCTGTTTTGATTTAATCCAAACGCCAATGCTTAGTTGGAATCAAGAGGATACACTAAATAAAAGCAAACAAACGAAAGAAAAAACCCCCGAGTATAATTAGCTGTTGTAAGTCTCTCCACTCCTGGACTTGGAGCAGTCAGTGTTGTCCTTCGAGCTCCCTTTGGCCATTCCGGATCGCACGTCTCGTGTCTTTCTTGCCCGGCTGAAGCCAGAAAAAGCAACCCGAGATGACACGGTAGGTAGCGCAGGGGTGTTTTTTTTTTTTTTTTGTTATTTTTGTTTTTAACATCTAAGCCGGGGGTTATAGCTCAGATGAATAGCCAGCGTCTGGCAGGAAGGTGGCTGGCCTGTGATGTGTGGCTGTGAAGCCTTCTTGGACGCCGTGTCAATGGCAGGGGGTGTTAAAATGATTTATTTATTTTTTTCGAGTTTGAAAAACGAGCTAGCGCTCCTTCAATTTTCAGCAAACTTTAAATCAAAACCTTTCGTTAAAAACTTCTTTATCCAATCTAATATGTGCACAACGATATTGACCGCCTCTATTCCATTGAGAGACACAATGTCCAACGCCACACACGCAGAGACTTTAAGCCTATTATGAACCAAACATCGGCCCACTTTTTTTTTCACTTCCCACCTTGACTTCCAAAGTTCATACTCTTTGCCACCGGGCGCGGCACCTTTTAAATCCCATCTTCGCGGCCACGAACAGCCGCGCGGCAGACGCCACCAGTGCGCTCGGAAATAAGCCCAGCAGCCCAGAACTGCCAGACAGCATCCATCTGCTCGGTGTGAAGGTTATGCACACCGCGGTCACGGGAGGATCTCATTGCATTCCCTCCGACCCATCCCGCGACATAAACTTTGCATGAGCACGGCGGCCGCTCTCTGAATTTTTATCGCTCCCTCATTTCCGCCCCCCCCGACGACCCCGCCGCTCTTCCGCACGGTCGTCAGGCACCGACACAAACGCAAGTGCGTCAGCCGGCCGGGTGCCGCGCGCGGCGAGAGAAGTCCATTACACAGGCGTTGGCAGATAATCCCACAATTGGGCACGCCGCGGCCCAGTCTTGCATGTTATCCCGAGCCCGAGCTCACTCCTGTGAGGAAGTATTCACTTCTTTTATCACGCCTCGGTGTTGCTCTGTCAAATATTTTCTTTAAAAAATATATTCAGTTTCTTTTTTTCTCTCCCTTAAACGTCTCTAGAAATGATGGTATCAAAATTGTGCGTGCCCTTCCGTGAAAGAAAGAAAAATACCTTTGTGCAGGGGCAGAAGTCTCATTCAGGAGTTCACTTGATTGTAGCCTCATAAGGTTGTGTGCAATTCAAAAGTTATTTTTCAGTAATTTTTTTTTTTTAATTCATTCCTACAATTCTGTCCATCTCTGGACATTAATCATGTCTTAATTACAGTGGCTAATTCCATGAGCTGGCTGATAAAAAAAAAATAGTCCAGCATTTCGTAGTAAGTTTAGTATTGAACTTCTGAGTGATGAAATTATTTCATCATGCCGCAGAAGCGTTGAATTCCTATTTCATGGCTGAAGCGGTGGATTGATCTGCTCTGAGCAGTAGCAGCAAGCACATAGAAGCCCTTTTACTTTTGGGTCTGAAGTTTTGAATAACACTTATTGCTAGCTGGTGGAGGGATTTAAACAAATACAGTTCAGTGTTAGAAATGAACAACTAGTGTTTTCGTTTTTCATTTGCTTAAAGGTACAGTGTGTAAAATTCGGCTAACTGGTGGTCACATTGCAAAGCTCATTTGCTCCCCGTCCTTGTCTGGAATTTGCCAGTGAACTACAGTCGCCTGCGCACCCAAACCTGGATACCTCGTCCATCTTTTCCTTTGTTAGTTCATATTATTATGTACAAGTAAGAACCGTTCTCTGCGTAGGAAAACCAAATGACTTTTATTGTACTGCAAGTATACGCTTTATTAATGTATTTATGGGCTGTGTGTTAAGCTTTTACCAATATAAAAATCATAAACCAAGCTAAATTTTTACACACTGGACCTTTAACAAGATGGCCAATCTGTAATGAGGCGGTCACAGTCTCGAAGGTGTGGTTTTATTTGATTATTTATTTGTTGGGTTTTTTTTTTTTCGATTTTGGCTCCTCATAAAAAAGACGTGAGATGAAACAGGACGTCGGAAAATGTTGTTTCCTTGCCCAGATGGAAATTGCTGATGGTAGAAAAAACCCTTGCAGCGCGGCGCTGGAGTCAACTGCGGGTCACTCTGCCCACTTTTCAATGCAACGACCGCGGCGTGTCGCGTCGTAGCGTAGCCGAAGCTGATGCGGCAACCTTGTCGGGGGTTTGTTATCCGGCATCCCTATAGCTACAGAACCGACAAAAAACAACAAACAAAGGTCTGCCGTTGCAGCGCCAACAATAGGACGCGTCTCACGCGGGGGAAAGGAAAGTTTGCGCGAGCGAAAAGTTGCCGCGCGCCACCAGGTGTTGCTCTGTGAAGCCGCGTCGCGCGAGTGCGTGACTCGTCTATCTCGGCTCCATCAAGGCGCCGTCGCCTCGCCGTTTACTCTGCCACAACAAGATAACAGGACCCCGGCATCCCACGGGCTCTGCTGTTGACTCTCTCTTTTTTTTTTTTCTTACCCTTTTCCGTTTTTTTTTCTCTCGCTAAAACTTTGCAGCAGAATATTTCCTCCTTTGCCGAGGAAACGCGGAAGCGGAAAAAGTTTTGGAAAGAAGAAGTTGGAAAGCGGAGGGGGGAAAAAGAGAGAGAGAGAGAGAAAAAAAAAAGGTTTTGACTCCTTCCTCCCTCCCTGCCTCCCGCTCCGTGTTTAGACAGTGTACTCTGAAAGCACAATCTGGAGGCAAAGGTATTTTCTATAGAGCGCGGAGCTCGGGGGGTGGTGGGGTGGGGGAGATCACGTTTAACTCACATGCGGCTTTGGTTTTCCGCACTGACATGATGAGTTTGAGCCGAAAGCTGTTATTGAATGTAACTCAAAGAGATTTAGCGTCTCTGAAGGCTGCCGCTGTCGGCCGCTAGTCACCCAGAACTGTTGTGTCGTCTCACTGTAAATTCTCGCTGTGCTCTTCTGGATTCTGAGATATGTACAGTTATATATATATATATATATATATATATATATATATATATATATATATATATATATATATATATATATATATATACAGCGCGAACCCTCACAGTCCGATCCCCACAACACTGGGATATATTTTTTCCTTTCTCCCCCCCCGCCCCCTCTCGTGTTAGACGAAGGCATCTCTCTACCCCCCATTTTCCCGTCTGTTGCTCCGCCGGCCCTAAATCCCTCTCGCAGTAATGGGGGCTTTTGTTGCATTTCACAGTTCATCACTCACGGAAAATTACGAGACCACTCGACCACCCCCCCCACCCCACCCCCACGACTTCCCTCCCTACGATATCGCCTCCCGCTCGCTGCTCCAGCCCCTGGAAACTGACGGGAGATACAGTGTCGGACTGCCGGACTCGCCCATTGACTATTAATTGCTCTCCCGGACCCCCGAGGTGGGGATTTCTTCCTGGAGCTCACTCACCAGGGCGCTGATTTTCCCCCTGAATCCCCTTCCTGATCGCCCCCGGTAAACCCCGCGCACGTGCACGCAGGGTTCGGACCGCTGCGCGTTGTGAAATCTAAATTTAGAGGCGCTCGTACTCTCCTTTTATTTGTGTTTGGGCACCTTTTAATGTTAATTGCGGACCGATGCGTGGGAGAAATCCCAGAGATCCCTTCCCTCATTTTTATCCGGGGTTGGGAGGTCAGATGATCTCCCACAGCCGTGGCAGACTCTCTCTCTTTCTCTCCTCTGCTGCGCGTTTCAAAGCTGCAGGGGTCTCCCATCCCTTATCAGCACAATAAATAGTCTCCCTTTGTTTTTCCCGTCTTCCGAGGCGTGAGGATATGTGGTGCGTGCGTGTGTGTGTGTGTGTGTGTCTGTGCGTGTGCCAGTTTCTATTTTGCCCGCGTCTTCATCCGCACACCTTCGCAGACTTTGAACTGCAGCTCGCACCTCGCCGCTTCAGATGACTGTTTCGCGTCTATTTTTGGGACCTAACCTACTGTACAGGCATGTGCTGCATGTGCCTTGTGATGATAAAAAGAAAAAAATGTATAAAAAGAAAAAGGCGTCGGGAAAGAAAACAAGTGAGGAGAAGGTTTCAGAATTTGCTTGGTTGGAGTCAGACAGCGCTTTAGTGTCGTGATGAGGCCTCAAGTCTTACTTACGCTATGGTGTTGGTGAAAATGTGCGCGCTAAGGGATTGGCGACCATGTCATCCTGGCTGCAAGTAGAGTTTCGGGTGAGGGATAGGGGTTAGGGTTTGGGGTAAAGGATCAGGGCTACGGTTCAGGACAGGCTTAGGGATTCACAGGATCACATTGGTAATCATGTTATCTTGGCTGTAATAGGGCATGGGGTCAGGGTTAGGGGTTAGGGAAGAGGTTAGGGAAAGGGTTATGGATTCACAGGATGACATTGGCAACCATGTTACAGGGTTTAGGGTGAGGGACAGGGATTAGGGTTGGGTTTTTGGATTAGGGGTTAGGGAAAAGGTTAGGAATAGGGTTACAGATCAAGATTAGGGGTTCACAGGATGGCAACCATTTTATCTTGGCTCTAAATAGGGCAAGGGGTAAAGGATTAGAGGTTAAGGGAGGGTTAGGGAAAGGGTTCTGTATTCACAGGATGACATTGGCAACCATGTCAGTAGGGTTTAGGGTGAGGGATCGGTACTACGTTTGGGGTTGGGGTTAGGGAAAAGGTTTGCGACAGGGTTATGGATTAGGATTAGGGATTGACAGGATGGCACTGGGAACCATGTCCTTTTGGCTGTAAGTAGGGCTAGGGGTTAGGGTTACGGGTTGAGAGGTTAAGGGTTAGGAAAGGGTTCAGGCTTAGGGAAAGGGTATGAGGATTCACATCGACTAAGTCACCCAGGCTGTAAGTAAAGGAAATGCAACTGCGTTTTGTGTTTTGTGTTTTTTTTTATTAATGGTATCCCAGACATTAAGAAAGATCACCAGGAGGGAAACATTAAGAGGGGGTTCCCCCTCCAGCTGAGCAAAAAAATCAACGCAGCCCCTTGAAAGCGCCGGCTAAAAGATAAGTGCGATGCTCCTTGATGTGGAGATGAAGCAAATCTGCCGGGAAAGCATCAAACAATTACCGCTTCTGAAAGGTGGGACACAGTATGGCCGCCGCGCTAGTTGTTTTGTCACTCAAAATAATGCGTGCTTATTAAAGCGTGAAGGGAAAAATAAACAAATAAATAAGTAAAAGCTATTGGCTCCTCTTCCGCAGAGCTCGGTTGCTGTTCTATTCTCCGAGGAGCGCCTCGGCTCTCTGATAGCTCTTGCGCCCGCTCCGTCTCCCCGCTAGTTTGACGGGAATGCGAAGCCGTACTCTTCGCCCGGACAAAGACTCCTGGATTAGCTTGACTGACAGCTGCCCGGGCCCCCCGAGATCTGTTGTGTCTGGGCCCCGCTAAGTGGAGGGGGGGGGGGGGGCAAACGTTGAGTCCGATAGCGACGCCGTCAGCGATCAAAATTGGAATGCCGATTTGTTGGTTCAGAGCAGCCAATCGCGAACTCGGCACTCGGCGGCGGCTCGTCACAGGCGTGTCAGCGAATGAGAGCGGAGAAGCGTCAAATGAGGAGGAACGCGCGGAGATGAAACGCACACGGGCGGAATTGTCTTCAAAGCGCAGACTGGGCTGTCTTTTCAAGCGATATTACACCACGCGTCTCGCCCGCTCCGGGGCCGAGGTGTAATTTGACATTTCTTCCACGTATCCCGCCGACAGACTGCTCATTAATAGTTGCAAACACTGCGAGTTACCAGCTCTGATATAAAAAAAAAAAAAGAAAGAAAAAAAAGGAAAAGAGAGGCCGGCCAGCGCCGTACCCTTTCCTCCAGAAAGCTTTCAGAATGGCACCTCTGTGCTCTGTCCTGCACAGGGCTGAGTTGCTTCGCAAGCTCGCCGAGGAAACTGGATCAGTCAGCGCACAACGCGATGACTCGGGGAGCAAAAAAATAATGCCCGCTTAATTAAAGAAGGGGGACAACCAGCGCAGCTATTTCCACCTAATTCTTACATAAATCTGCGGTTATTGCTCCGGCGAGACTGTCCTCTCCCCTCCGTCGGAGGAAGTTGCCGGAAGCTTTTCCTTAATAAGCAATCCTCTTGATTAAGCCAAGGCGGTAGTTTCTCTTCGGAGAGAAAAGGACAAGAGGAGCTAAATTTAACCAGAGGGCAGGTAGTTAGGAAAAAAAAAAAAGCCATCATGGATAGTGAGATGTTTTGCATTTTATTAACCTGAGTCGGGGCGGAAAAGGGAGTTCGTAAATTGGCTGCGGAGCGGGCGATGTCTGCGGGACTCTGGCTCAAAGTGCGCCGATGTAGACGCTTGGCATTTCAACCCCCGCCGCCGCCGTCTCACAGGCCGTCCACTCCAGCGGCACCGTCTGCCTCGGTCCATTGCTCCCCTAATTAACTAGTTTGTTATGTCTCCTGTGGCACTTTAGCCTCTTCTTTTCTTTAAGTCCTTTCGCACTCAAGCCGTGGCGGTCGGCTGTACGCTCGTCACAACGCTCGTAATTATATATGTCCGACGTGTGTCTGCGTGTGAGCGGTCTCGGTGTGTTCCCGCCTCTTTGTTAAAACGTTTTCCGCTCTACCACGCGACTTCAGAGGTGGGTGAGCCACAGCTAGCTTAGCGCGCTCGCGGTGCCACTCGATCCGTCCAACGCAGGTAGCGCTAACGTTCCCACCCCCCCCCCCCCCCCCCCCCCCCCCCGACGGTGCCGTGCGGCACCTCTTGCTTGCTGTGATGTAATCATTCAGCCAGGCACTTCCAGCGGGCGACAGCTCCGCTCCGCTCTCGTGGGGTTTGTTGTGAGAAAGTCGACTCCTGGCTGCGAGTCGTAACCTCCTCCGAGTTCACTCGGAGCGACGCTGGCAGCGCTCGTCTCAGCCGCGCGGCTGATTGTGATCTCAACATGACAGCGTGTTTGCGACGCCGCAATGTTTTCAAAGACAGTGCTGTGACATGAAAATTATATATATATATATATATATATATACATATATACATATGTATATACTGACAGTTTAAACCACAGGAGAGGCTAGGTTAGGATACAGGAAGTTGTATCAGGATATTTTCTTTGCGCTGCCAGGAATTGTGGCAAAAATATTTTCATATTTGTTGGCCCACAAATGAACAAACGCATTGGAAACGCTGCTGCTTTACCGTCTGGAATGGAAGCAGACGTGAGGAAAACGGCCTCAACCTCCAGGAGGCGGCTCGCCAAGCGAGAAGCGTCACGTGACAGGCGCTAATCTGCCCACTCCGCTCCCCTGTGATTGAGAGGCGTGCGCGCGGCGTGGAAATGCATTTTGCATCCCTCACTCTTGCGCGCACATCGGCGGGGGGGGGCCCCCATAAAAATGAAACCATTTCGTCGGAGGTGCCAGGCATTAGCCGCCGCTCCGGGACGCGCATCGTTGTCACGTTGGCGGCGGCTGTCTGGCTGCGCGGGGCCCCTCGAGATTCCGATTCCCTGGAATCCCATCCAGGGCTTTATTCCGCTCCCGTTACTAGCCGGCTCGCTTGTCGCGCCATCGCCGCTGCCGTCTTTCAGCGGGGAGACCGACACCCAATTGGAGCGATTAGGCGGTCATTCATTAGCCGTCGATCAGGCGGCCGTGACTCCTCGCCTTTCACAATGACGCAAGAATGCGGAATTCGGAAGTCGTTTTCCACCTCGAACTTAAGAACGCTTGACAACCTCGTGCCTAGGTGCGTCACGCTTTTACTGAATAGCTCTTAGGAATTATGAACAAGACGTTAATCAGTCGTCTCCGATTAATCGGGACAGTTTTTGGCGCTTTGTCTGTATTCTGTGCCTGATAAACAAATAAGCATACAGTGTGCCTGTTGCCTGAAAGTGTTGTGCAAATCTGTGTTGATGTCGAATGCTGCTCTCAACTATTACCAGCGCTTTTTTTCCAATTTATTTTTAATTTAAAAATGTATCTTTTAAAATTTGGATTTCGTTTTTTAATCACTTCATTTTTATTGATTGCAAGAAGTGGTGCGTTGACTTTTTAGCTTTTTGTAGCTTCCTTAATAAATGGAAGTTCAGCAATTTTGTTGGTTGTCCATTAATATCAGATCACTGAGTATTATCAAATGCAAAAAAAAAAAAAACCAAAACCAAAAATCCCATAACTAAACAAATTCTAATCGTGAATCGTCCACTGGCTGACCTTCTCTCGAAACATCATCATCAGCTTAATTAGATAGATTAATTATTTACTGACTCCCTTTTTCAATGCTTTTTTTTTCTTCTTTTTTTTTCTCAAGTTCATGCCGCCCAGCTCTCCGTTACCACAATTTGTCCGGGCCAATCTCAGACTTACTTACTCGGCGTTTATCCTCCGCTCCGGCTGGACTGCAGAGCCAAACACGCGGACAATTTACGAACGCTGTGCTCTTGCATGTACGAAATGTCTTCTGGCTGGACCGGTCTTCCGATCCGACTCTGCGATCAACCAAATCGTCAGCAAAAAAGCTACGCAGCCAGAAATGCCTGTTTGGACTCGCTTAATCGTTCCGACTTGACAACTTCGGGAAGCAAACAGATGGATGTTGCGTCTCGCCGCCTTGGCTCGCAAGACTGAAACGAAGCTGTCGCTCATTTTATTCACTTTTTCCTCGCGCTTCCTCTGCTTGGACTGGTCGGATGCTTCCCGGCGAGCATTCCGCTTATCGCTCAGGGACTGCTGCAATTCCGGTTTCATCCGCCGATTGGCTGCGCCGAGACGCTCGTTCCCAACGTCTCGCCGCCACCCCGTGTTTCCTAATAGGGCACCGCCGCGGCGCAGAAAACCCATTAATAATAGATTCCTGTAGATATATATATAAAAAATCAAAAATCAAATGCATTTCGGCCGCCTGTGCCTTCCGTTTTGCTCCTCAATGACTAGGCAAATTGTTTCAGTCCCATCTGAATTAAACACGGCCCGCTAATAATCCTAATTAGCTGATTAGGGAGTACATTACAGCACGCAGAATGTCCTCCAACCCCCCCAGCCCCCCTCTACTAAATACTCCCTGTGGTGTGCAGCGGAGGTTGGAGCCCGTTCGGCTCTGCCATGAGCTATCAGCTGTCGGTCTGATTTATGACGGGGCTTTGCAGCAGCTGCACCGGGGAGATTTTGGGATCCCTCGCTCTCCGGCGTTGCCTTTTATTTATTTGCATTGCGGTTCAAGGGCAGGAACAAGCTCCCGCAAGACAGGTCGGATGCCCGTGCACTGATTCAGTTTTTAAAAGGTGAGTATTTTAGCTCTTAGTATTTAGGTTGTTGGGGTTTTTTTTGTTTTTTGTTTTTGAAAGAATATGTTGAACTAATAGGATTAGGTTTGGATTCTCGTGATGGCTCGTCCAGCCTTTTTGGCCCGGCACAGCTGTTGGATTGGGATAATTCCTGCAACGTTATATCAGATACCGGGGGCGTCGGGTAATCATACCAAGACTTCCCAGAGAACCACATCTGACATTTTGGCAAATTCACCGCTTGGCACGATCCCTACAGTCATGTAGGGACTTCCCTGTGTGTCAGTCCATGTGCACACCAGCTCCAAAAAGGAGCGGTTGTGACCTGCAGACAGAGTTGTGTCCAAGATAAATGCGTAGCCGGAACCACATCCCAGATCTCTTTCTGGATCAAACCGGATCTAATCTTTCAAATTTGGATTACGACGGCTCATTCCCGACAGCACAGCAAGCCTGTCCGTGTTAAGAACTTGCTTCTTTCACCCGATTTTAGTCATCAAAAGAGAGTGTTGCTGTGCACCGCTGTGCCGATGCATGTATGGTATGTGTTTTTCGGAGATGAAGATCAGATGAGAAAATACACCAGGCGACGTCCGTCCCTGTGGCTGTTTGTTTGGTTTTTTTTTTTGTTGTTGTTGTCGTTCTTGTTGGCCTCGTCGTCGCCGCCGCGCTGCTAATGATGTCACGGGCGGAACTTGGCTGCAGCTACTGAACCGTCGACTCACTTTAGAACCTGCGGGAGTGCTTTTGGGAAACGGATCACAGGAGCCACTGTGTGTCTATATGCGCCTTGCTGTGCTGTGCTGTGCGCGCGCGCGTGACTGTCTCGCCGTGTACCCGCGTGCCATGTGGCACCGAGCGACTCGGCTTCGCTCTGCCAAGAGATAAGAACACAGGGTAAGCCGCTCGCGGCGCCAGCCTACTGGATTTCACCTCTGAATCGTCTTTGTCGCAAGTCGCACGGCTGATCCATTTCAAAAGTGATGATTTTATTCATTTATTTACTTTTCTTTGCCCGGCGCCATATTGACTGTATGCTAAATGTGCTTACCGAGAAGGAAACTCTTTGAATTTGTCAGCGGCACCGCCGCACTCAGGGGGATAAGCAGAGACTTCAAAATCCTGCAAGAGGGTTGCAAACTGCGAGTGCGTTAAGTCATTGTCGGCGCGATTACGCCACATTAGCGCGTAATTGTAGGTGTCACCGCGTTGACTGCACAAAAACACCCGTTGCTGTCGCAGAGCCACGCAGCCTACACCAGGGTTGCCGATTTAATCCAATTTTTTTATGGCAGTTCAGTGCATCATCTGCACTTTAAGGTTGTGGCTCAGACCCGTGCCAGTGAAACACCGTCGGCTATTTGAGGCCACCACGAAGAGGGCGGTGTCGGCGGTGGCTGGTGTGCGGCTAGCAATGCGCGGCCCGTCACGGCGTTCAGCGTTTTACCATAGCTGCGTTTCCATTACCCCCTAGAATTGCGCAAAAACCTAAATATCGCAATAAAAAAAAAAAATGGTAATGGAAACGCCCGAACTTCGAAAAACCTCTCAAGTATCGCAAAAAGGTTTTTAGGGATATAGCAAAAGTGCAAAAGACACACTTTTTCGCATTAACGCGTCAACGGACGTGGCGTACGGGGTCATGTGACCAGTTCACTTTAAGTGAAACTGGCGCATTATGTTTGGACGGAGGAGGAAACTGAATATTTTTTACAAGTAGAGAGAAAAATATAACAACCATTCTTGACAGCAACGGTGACCTCGCCAACTCATAGCCGCCAAACATAATTCTACGGCTTTACGGCTTTTTTCAATGTAAAAACCTGCAAATCGCAATTTTACATTGTCGAAATTTTAGAAATCTGGCTTTTATTTTGAGAAGAACTCTAACGGAAACGCAGCGATTACATAAAACACGATGCCCGCAACGTCGCTCCAGCGCAGTGACTGACAAAGTTGTTGACTTGAGTGCAACTTGCTGGAAAAACAAGCGGCCCGAAATAGTTCTTCACACTCACTGCTGTCCTGTGAAGATTTGCATCATTTGTCAGGGAGGGGAAAAAGGGCCGCGAGTGCTCCGTGTTCAGGGTGGCGAATGTCTTGAAAACAAGTTTGGGTTTGTCAGACGCGCGCGCGCACGCACGCACGTGGCGTGGGGGTGAGACGGAGCTTAATTGGATTTCCTAAATTTTGCTCCTCTCCTTGCCTGGCACCTCTTTGCACCTCGCATTCGACAGCTGCTCACAATTTCTCGCACTTCCGTCACTGCTTCCTTACACTCTGTAATAGGTGATGTGTTCCGCTGCCTTGTTCTTCGAAACTTTTGGAAGTGGGTGCGACAGGGCAGCTTTCTGTTGGGGGGGAGCGGGAGAGTGACAAAACCTCCGGGAGAACAATAATGTTATCTATTTAGCCGCGAGCATTTTGTCCTTGCAGTTTTGCTATTGCAACAAATTTAAACGTTGTTTTTCATCCTGGCCTCCAGCGATTCACCTCTTTTGGGGTTATCTAAGAAAACAAAATACTCCATTGATCTGAGGAAGCACGTTTAGCCCTGTGTTTACAGCCTCCACCAATAGCGCCTCACAGTTTGTTTATTTTTTGTTTTTATGACCATTTTAGTTTTTTTCCAATCCACATATTGAAAGAGGACAAAAACAAGTCATGTCCGGTTATGCTCACTAACCTTTGAGAGGAATCAGAGCCCTTTGTGACCTCACAAAAAATTGCCAGTTTCCAGTTTTTCTCCTTAACATGTAGTGCAATTGAATAACGTGTTACCTTCAAAATTGGATGATGTCAAAAATAGAACGTAATTGCCGTACTGATTCTTGGGTCAGTAAATACCCGTCTTGTTGCTGGGTCTTTCAACAGTTATATAAAAGCCTTCATATAACTGCGTCAGGCTTCCCACTGTGGCTCTCTAAAGCGGTTGGAAGTCAAATTACAAGTTGCCTTGCTTTCAGCCAGGAGGTGGTGGCCTTTAACTTTTAACAGTATGCAGTACTCCACAGGCCCGGCGTCGGCCGCGAATATTCAGCGGAGAAACCTTAACACGGAGCGGCGCAGCAATTACGACATGGGTTTTTTTTTGAGTGACAGCCACCAAACGTACCCTCCTCCTCTCAGAACCCCCGTCTTGTCAAATCCCTTTTGGACACCGCCTGGCTGCCTCCAGCACAACACATTTAAATCCCACCTGGTAATGCCGCTTGTCACGGTGACAGCTGTCATCGAGTCGTTTCGCGTTGGCCGTTAAGTTGGTTTTCTCAAATTAGCGAGTGGATACTCTCACAGTGGTCTTTGTTTTTCCCTTTTCCCGGGGAAAAAAGAAGGGGGGAAGCGACGCGCCCTGAGGGGATCACAGCCAGGCTCAGGCAGAGTTTTGTTCGCGTTTGCCGAGAACTGACAGGCAGTTTGATTCACCGTTTGCTTGCGGGTTCGTGCCACAAATATTTGAAGTTCCGGCATTTTTCAGTTCGTATTTATCTAGTAAACACTCATGGTAGTTAATCACATTTGCTGTGTTTTTTTCTTGAACACTTTCATATCAAACCGGAGTTGTATTTGGAAATTTTAGCCTATAATCCATCCACATGTAGAAAGCCTCTTTTGAAAGGAGATGTTCAACTGCTGTGGGAGAAGTGGTGGGAGCAGCTGAGACTACATTTGTGTCACTGGGTGATGGCTTCATCGGTAGATGTTAACATAACAGGATTGTAATGAAACGCAAAGGTTACAAATAGGAAGCCGGAAAGGCTGCCATGGCAACAAGCATTTTGCCTTTTTTGTATTTCAAAGAATATTTCGGTCTCATCACCAGTCAGCGCAAACCTGTTGTTGCCACATGAAGCCTTTAAGGATTCAACAGTCTCAATTCATTTGGCTAATGGCTTTCCAATTCCCAATTTGCAGCAATTACTCTTTCCTGTATATGTCAACAGAAATAGCCCATCCCCCCCCCCGACCCCAAGTGTTCAAGTTTTCCTTCCACTTCCGACAACAATACCCGGCACAAACGCGAGAAGATGTGAACTCAGCCAGGAACCAAATTGCGCACCTGCAGGCACGTACGATGTCACATCAGCCGTTCGGAATCGAAATCGAGACGAGGCCGTCGGCCGGAATCATTACACGGACGTCCGGCAGCATTGCGACGATCCGATTCGGCCTCATTGTTGTCGATGCGGTGCGGCCAAAGCGGAGCCCGCGGAGCTGCCGAACGCTTTGAAGCGCCAGGCGCCGTTTAAAGCGGTCGGCAAAGGCGAAGGGCCAGCTCGGGATAATTCTCCGTGTCACCTCCGACCAGGCGGCTGAAAGAAAAAAAACTTTCCAACGGCGGATCGTTGGCGTGCGCAGATTGCGTCGGCGAAGGGCCGAACGGACAAAGAAGAAGTTCGTCACGGCCGCGGCACGGGGCAGGCAGTCGCAGCAAAGCTTCCAGAGGCGAGCGCACACTCGCATATAAAAAAAAAAGCGATCTGAGGTGAAGAAGCAGACCAGCCTGAATTATTGAGATGTGGTCGGGCTGCTTCGCAGATCACAGCCGTCTTCCTCCTCCCCTGGCGGACGGATCCTGCTGTCGGCGTGGATTCTGGTTGAGCACTCTCTTTTTTTTCCCTTTTTCTTTTGAAACCGCTATATGTTTCTTTTTATGTGTGTTTGAATGAGAAGGGATTACTCGCTTTTATTTATTTATTGTGCTGCGGATCACGTAAACGTCAGCGCGTGGAGTTCGCGGTGGCGAATTTCATCGATATCTGCAACCCCCAGTGAGCAGAAACGCACACAGCCTTACACTTCAAGTCATATACAGTGAATGTCAGAACTTGCAAATTAATGTAGTGTATCTTAATTATGGTATGCTTTTTTTGGGGGGGGGGGTTGTGCAGTGCAACAATGTCCTTGTTCTCTCAGAAAAAAACCCTACATCGTTACGCCGATGATGCCATGCTCTGCGGTGGCTTTTCCCTTCCTCTCCTTTAGTGTTGGACTCCACTCTTTAGCCGTGGCCATGTGCCATACTGGAAATAGAAAAAAGGTCAAAGCCTTGGTGTTTTTCACCAGCAGCCTCAATCAGAGGGGTTTTAGTTCCCATCACCACTCGGCCGTGAGTTGAAAAGTTGCATTCTCTCACTCTTCAAGGGAGTCTCTCTGCGTCAAAATGAAATCATCTACGGGCTTTCTGTATTCACTCGGGGGTTAAAGTTCATGGTCATGGTGCATACATTGTCAAAGATGTGCAACTTTTTTCACCACCGTGGCATAAAATTGCAACGTTGCGATCAAAAACTCGCCAAGTACGAGAATTTCTCATAAAACCCTAAACAATGAAGCCGTTCTAGCGGTTTTAACATACTTGCCGAAGCTGCACTGCAGCTTTGTGATAGCTTTTGATTATTTGAAACAATTCTCCATCCAATCACGTTTCCTCGCAGCCTGTCCGCTGGCGTTGATGGGCGTTTAAAAGCCTTATTAATTCAGGTAAATTGGCCGTCAGTTTCCCATTGAGAAGTTTAAACTGGGAGGCTTTGGCAAGGCGGGTGTGCAGCGTTGCCAACAGACTCCCTCTGAGGGCATTGCTGGGAAGCTGCAGGCACACGCTCACAGTGCAGAGCCACTGAGGGCTTCCACAGTGAAATCGTTTTACACTTGCCAGCACATTTTTGTGCATCTGGAGCAAAACGAAAATGTAGCAATTAGTGAATTAGAAGTGCGGATATTCATTTGGGTTTTGAACTTTAATCACTAAATGTAATGATTACTTAATTATACTTTATTAACCTGAAACCTGAGGTATTCTTTATCTCTTTTAGATGCTTTAACCACTACAGAAATCAAATAATAAAGTGGCTGAAAAAAACAAAATTGAATTATCTTGTTCCAAAACCCACAATTTAATCTGCCGTAGAAAGACTTAACTGTGCCTACTCTCGTGGAAACGCTACCCAACAGATTTCTTTTTTTTTTGCAGCTTGGCTGCTGGGATTTATTTGCCTTCGGACAACTTTCCAATCCAACCGCGCGTAACGTTGCCTCGGTGCGCTCTCCAGACGAAAGAAGCAGGGATGCGTCACTGAGTGAATTCTAACGGCGGGAGCTGTGGCAGAAAGAAAACCCACACGGTGGAATGAGGTTGTGAAGGATGGCTGGGTTGAATCGCACGAGGCACTAATACAGAAAATTGCTGTTTTTGAATTGCTTGGATTATTTTTTTGTCATCTCCCGGCAGATCGCAGCAGATGGTTTTACCGAACCTTACCGGGAGAAAAAAAAAAAAAACCCTTTGTGCTTTTGTACCGTCATTAAACAGAGGGTTGACGGTGCTCACAATCTCGCTGCGAGCGTCTTTTGAAGCAGGAGTTCCCTAATGAAGCTCTCCGCTGCCTTAACTCGGGATCGGTGGCTGTGCCGACGAATTCCGCCGCGCAGTTCAGTTCGCGCTCCGTCTTGCTGGAGCAAACAAGCCCGTCGATGGTTTTCCAGGCAGCCATGCCGGTTAGATCGTCAAGGCTGAAATAAAGCCCGCCTTCCAGCCAGAGGACAAGCGAAGCAGCGGTAGCCCTTCTTTTCCTTTCAGGTTACTTCTTTGTTTGTGTTCTTCTGTACAATCGCCGATGGATGGCGCGATAGTGACGTCACCCATTATTGGTATTTTAAAATGCCCGTTTTGAAGCCGAGACATGGGTTTCACTGTTCTGGTTCCTAATGAGACTGGATGACGCCATACTTGGATGCGTGGGTGGTACCGGAGCCTCCCCGATAAGCTAGTACTGCTGAACTGTAGCCACGCCCACAACTTTGTGGCCATTTGCACAAAATTAGACGAGATACAAAACATTGAACACATGAGACTGCAGGCGAATGTGATTCAGATCAGATTCCTTCTCAAATCCGACCCTTAGGGCCGACTGTTCACACTGTTAGCAAGTGTCCAAATGGGATCTGGCTCTGTTCAGTCTGGGCCACATTATTGACCCATCAGGTCAATTAAATATAATTGCGACAGCGGCGACTGTTGCGATCCATGCCCTGGAGCTTCTCTTGAATGGAGCTATCTCCCCACAGACTGATGAGGCTGATGCTCCATTGTGTTACAGCTCCGCACCTGGAATGGCGCCCCCCTGGTCTGGCGCACTGGGTCTCGCGTCGCGCAGAGTGACGTCACGGACAGTCAGACACCATCGGTGTGTTTGGAGCATGTTCACACTGAGACGCATCTGTCCAAATGCCATTTGAAACGACTTCACAAAGGAGGTTTCAATTTGTTTCGCAAAAATCGGATTCGGTTTCAATCTGGATTGGCTAAAAATTGGATTTTGGCTAGCAGTCTGAACGAGGTTTATATATCCCCTTGAAAACATGTGAATATACTTATTGACAGCCATTCCTTTCTCGTCTTTTTGCACCCCTTTATGCCGGTCCCTGCTGGCCATATGATAATATTTCACCATTTTTTTTTTTTTTGCCCACTCCTGCGTTGGCCTCCTTTTCGAACACAGACGTTCCGCCTCCGCTTAGGTTGCCTGAGGTTTCCCGGATGCCGCTTTTTAATCTCTCGCCGCCGACGAACAAAACGTCCGTTTAACCCAGACAGTCGGCTGTGCGCCGTGTGCATTGTTAAAACCAAGAATCCCCTCGCCTTCTACCCCCTGCGTTTGGCAGCCTTCCCCCCGCCGGCACATTCCCCTGTCGGCGGCGTCGGAACTAGGCCAGCTGAACGGGGGAAGGAGGAAGACGACGCGGAGCAGTTTTGCCGGTATAGTTGAAAACAAGATAAAGGTCGAAGTCAAACAGGCGCTAGCGAGGCAAAGCGTCGCCTTTTCTTTTTTTTTTTTCATATTTTTTTCTTTCTCTCTCTCTTACCCGGGCCACACCGGAGAGCTGTCGAGGCGTTCCCGCTGCCCCTCCCCGCCGTGCTATAGCGTCGCGACGGAGCATTTGTAGCACCTCCGCCTCTGCAACTTTGTCACGTCAGTTGAAATCAACTTTCCGACAGGCGGAGGCAAAGCGGGAGGAGCCGGAGGAGCTGGAGGAGAGGGCGCTCTCTCCGTTCCAGCCACGCAGGCGCCAGTGATATTGTTGCCAGACAGCGGCACAAAGGTCTTGTCGGGGATGGTTTGGAATATCCAAACAGGAATGAGCTGAAAAATTATACAGCCTAGCGAGGGCATACTGCTCCGAGAGCGTTTGAATTTTGTGACCCAAAGTGTTTTTGCAACATTTACCGACGCGCCATTTCTCTAATGATTGTCTTAGTTTAGTCCCCTGGAGCGATTCCAGGTCTCGAAGTTTATATATCTGATTTGCTAACTAACAGTGGGTATCTTTCTTGTTGCCAGAGGTCTTATTTTTTTGTCATTTTTCTCGTTTTCTTTTTGTCTGCAAAAAAATGACACCGTTAATGGGACCGAAAGGCCACCGAGTCAACGACATCACAGAATTTTCCTCAAAGGGAAGCCAAGAGTAGATGTTCTTTCCGGCCTCAAGTCCCTGTGCGGAACCGTGTTAAATAAAATATTAGTTGTGGCAAAATATTATGTACACTCTTAACGTTTCTGGAGAGGAACTTGAAAAGTTGGGATGAGAAAACTTTCTTGGTGCGGTAAACCTTGCCCATATTAAACGCACACTGATGTCACGGTGCATCGTTCTGATAATGTGTTATTTTGTAGCACATCACAAACAGTGACACACCAATATAGAACATTGGAACCTGAAGTGAGCACTTTCTAGGTGCGCTAAATAGAACCTGGGTGCAAAAACCTACTTCTAAAACTTGGACGGTAAAGTTGGAGGAAGATATGAATTTTTTTTTTGGGGGGTCCATATCAAACTTGACACCTCAATAAAATATTGAGGTAGATCCTGCAACCCATAAAATACAGTATGTATGCTCAAGGAAAAATCCCATCGAAAGTTTTCCACAAGAGCTGGAAAGAAAATTGACCTTAAAGGTGACAGTTACTGAATTCCACGTTGTTTTATGTTTGTTTTGGACCATGAGAACCAAAAAGTTTTTCACACTGTTTCCTTTAAGAGACTTAATTATGAAGTCGACCTGGAGGAACAAGACGCGTTAGCCTTGTGTTTGTCGAAGCTTTTCAGATGTTTCAGATGAGAGCTGAAAGCGGCTCAAGACATTGGCTGTAATTCGTCAGTGGCGTGTTTCACAATTTCAACTGCCTTGTCAGCATATCAGGGCTTCCAGCGCATTTATTGTGCGGCGCGAGTTATGCAAGCTGCTTTGTTTAAAATGATGCCCCTAGCATAGAGTTTTATTCTCATTCTTTAAGCCGTCGCGCGCACGTCGAGCAATCGGGGAAGTAGAGAAGTAGCCATCAAGTTTTATTCCACAGGCGAAATGGGCAAGTAATAAAAAAAAAAAAAATGTCTCGCTGTGTGGCAAAAAAAGGTCACCTTTAGTGTGTTTGCATCGGTAAAATAAAAGGTAAGTCGCCCATTTCCAATATGGGATTTGATGCAGTTCTAATGGCTGAATACGTATTTAACCCAGGTGGGTGTATACGTTTGACTTTCCAACCAGTTGGTTTGAACTTAAGAAGCCTTTCGGATGAGAGGTGAAACTTCTGCAACACAACTACTCTTTATGATCCGCTCCCATTTCAGTTCATTCGGCAAACATTTCTTCCTTAGAACATTTTCCGCATTAGTGCTGATTCGAAAAACGCCACCTGAGGTGAGCGTCCGAACTTTATTGCCAATTAGACAACGGCCAATTGTTTCGAATTTTGCTGCTTCTGTAAATTTTCCAGCGCGATTTCGGAAAAGGCGCTAATTGCCCCCCCTCCCCCCTCGTCGTCGCGTTCTCCTCCGCAACACAGTGAATAACTTTCCCCCCCGGCCTGTTCGAAACGATTGATTTGAATTTGAAATCTGAAAGGAAAAAAAAAACCAGAACAACATTTATCAGGAACCTTAAAGTTCAAGAGCACGTCTTACTTTGCGTTGGGCTATTTCAAGCTGCTCTGATGCCTCCCTAATTAGCGCAGCCTGTGTGAACGCTCACAAAAATCAACAACTGATCTTCCCCCCGTTTTTAAGTTTCTAAACTCAGTTTTTCTCTGCTGGCTTTGGTGCCAGAAATGTACACAGGAATTTTTACAGGCCACCCCTCATGCTCTCTCTCTCTCTCTCTCTCTCTCTTACACACACACACACACACAAACACCCTTCCACACACAGCTCTGTGTGGTCTCATTAGTTCGAATCTCTTGGTTTAATTAATCACTAACAGACTGCTTAATTCATCTATAATTTCAGCTGAGTGGAGTTGATTAGTGTAGTATTTCCCTCTGGCCCTGTTAAAGTTTTTGATTTCCTCTTCTGTTTTTTTAGTTTTTTTTTTAAATCCTCCCACCCATCCCACTCTCACCGCTCACTCGTCTCCCTCTCGTCTTTTCTAATGGCAGCCTATCAAGCGCTCAGACACAATCAGCTGGCGAAGCACCCTTGACTCCCTTTTGAGGGCTGTGATTATCGCGGCGGCAGAAGCGCCTCGTGTATTATCGTTGCAAAATCAAGAGGACCCACTTGCGCTTTGCCGTCGCTGAGTCTCTTAAAATCTAAAAAAAAGAAGTTCTTATTTTTTCTGGGTTGTTGAGTTTTTTTTTTTTTCTACTAGATACATTTCCAATGAACGTGACTCATGTCCTATGGCTTTGTTGCGTTGTCGCTGCTGCGGAGGCATCTTTCTTTTAACCGGGTACAACTGACGTGTGACAGATACATGATTTGTTATTCGGTGGCATTTTTGTGGCCAAGGTTAATAGTGTTCTAAACTTACCATTTTAGATGAAGGAGGCTTCACCGTTAACCTGCTGTGAGACAGGGTGAGGAATAGGGAATAGGGCAAGAACATGGTTATGGTAATGTTTATGGTTAATAAGCTGTGTTAATGAATAATTAATGCTAAACGCTAATAAATAGTTAATGGGAAATAAATATTCCCTAATCTTAAATGTTACCAGGTTTACTTGCAGTAGCTGTGTTTCCATTACAGTTTATCGCGAATTAAAAGCGAAATTTTCGACAAAAGTACAAATGGGATTTGCAGTTGTTTCCATTGAACGGTGTGAAGTGCATAAACCGCAATTCTCGTAAAAACCCCGTCCCTCGGGAATTATCGTAATTCTCGTCGGACGTAATTCTCGTCAAATCTCGCCCCGCGAAATTTACGAGAATTACTTTTGCTTTCGTTTGTTTACGTTTGTTTGCTGTCAAGAATGGTTGTTATGTTTTTCTCTTTGATTACTTGTAAAAAAAAAAAAAAAACGTGACGAGCCATTTTCGCTTGAAGTGAACTGGTCATGTGACCCCGTACGTCACATTCGTCAAAAAAGTGTCTCCATGACACTTTTGCGATAAACCTCTATATTGATGCGTCTGAGAAACCACCTCATGAGAGCGTCAAAACCTTTTAGCGGTATTTGAGAGGTTTTTCGACGTTTAGGTGTTTCCATTAGCAGTTTTTTCTTGCGATATTTACATTTTGCGCAATTCTAGGGGTAATGGAAACTCAGCTAGGAAGGCGACAAATGTGGGCTTGGATCGTAATCTTTATTTCAACTCAACTTCAACAAAAGAAGTAGAAAGGCACAAAATTAAAAGGAGAAAACTTCTTCTTTGACCATAATAATGCTGTTGAGGATCACAGTGCTGGCAGAAATCTGCGTTGTGTGCGTTTGACATTATTTTTAAGGGCGCTGTGTGACTTGCCTTGAAATGACTGTGCTTTGTGTGTGTGTGTGTGTGTGTGTGTGTGTGTCCATGTTGCCTGTCAGTGTGTTTGAGTGTCGTGATCCTCAGAGCTCGGCAAGAGCAAAAGGCCCGAGCTCTATTTCCCAAGAGCCGTCTGCCAATCATTTTCTCAGAATCGGTGGTTTGAAAGAAGAAGAAAAAAAAAAAAAATGGCAGGGATGCAAGAAGGCAGAGACAGAAGAATAAAAAGGGAGAGGGGTAGGATGAGCAAGTCTCCCTGTAGAATGGCTAAATAGACCTTCAGTGATCTGACAGAGGAGCCTGGATGTGAATTCCAACTATACTCTCCGCGGTTAAATATCCATGCTGTGTTGGCCGAGCTTCGCTGCGATATTGATTTTAATCATCTTCCTAAAGCACAGACTTTAAGAAATAAATAAAACAGGACTCCCCGAAGACTGGAAAAAAGAAAATAGAAGTCTTGTGAATGTGGAAGATGATGACTTATTGGATTTCTTTGACGTATCCAGCACCTTCAACCTCGCGGCCTCGCCTCTCAAACCCCTTTGAGATAATTAGAAGGTGCTGAATCTACCCCCGGTTTTGACGCCTGTGAATGGGTCACAGTGGCGCTCATTAGCTGGAGTACACCCTCCACGTTCCCACACTGGTCAGCTGGGCCTCTAATGAGGCCTGGGCCTTAATGATGGATTGAGAAGGCGTCACTGAAAATTAAACGTGATGGGACCATTATTGTCAGGAGCATTTATAGCAGCAGATGTGGCTGCGAGGGACCTCCGACTGCACCCTCCATTCTTTGATGGCAAACCGGCATCTTACCATCTCCGATTTGTTTCCTTCATTTGGATTTTTTTTTTTCTTCTTTTCTTTCAAATCTGGCAACATTTCTATTAGATTTAAATAATCTGCCATTAAAAAAAAAAAAAAAAAAGGTAAATCTTTTGAGTTCATCTTCAGGATAAAATCCCTGCGTAGTTCAAATATGGGTTGCAAAAGTATAGGCTACTGCACCCCCCTGTTGGCTCGAGTTTCGATTCATATCTACATTTAACAATGAGACAATGTATGATTTAGAAGCACCAATCGAACCAAACCAAGCATTAATCCCAGCATGCATTCTTGATTAATATTCTTCACACCGTGTCCGGGTTATCGAGTTCTTCCAACAGGCAGAATTCTTTCTGGATTTGGGGGTGGGGGGGTGAAAAATGAATAAATAAAACAAAAGATCACCTACTTGATTATGAATCAAAGCTTTGCCAAGAAAGAGTCGATGGTGTTTTGACTGAGGCTGTCACAATCTTCTCCAATTTTCTCCTCGCGCCACGTTGCGCTTTGCCATCTCCCAGAAGAAAATATTTAACACGGGGGGGTCCTGAGCATTGCCCTCGATATTTGCTGACTTCATAGCTTCTGCATTTTCATTTTTTATTTTTTTTTCAGCTTAAAAAGCCTTCGGTGTTTTACTGTTTTTCCCTCTGGCTTGGGAGCAGTAAATGCTTCAGCGCTAATTTGTAAGGCAGTCTTACTGCAGCAGCAGGTCGCGGTTGGTATCCTTGGGGAAGGAGCACGGGTCAGCTCCCAGTACATGGGGGGGAAGCCTCCGTGCTTCGTCAAGGTGACAGTGATCCATGGTTCTCTGGAGGGCTTCCATACAGGATATATAGCATTATTATTCTTCTGTTGGAAACACCCATCGCTGAAGAGACGGTGGGAGGGAGAGGGATGGTGATCTGGGATTGGCGGGGAGTTTGGCAACGAGAGCCTCGTGGACCCTCAGCTTCATCATGTCAACTCCCGAGGGATTCCCCGCTTAAAAAGATAAGGGCTGGTCACGGCCGCGGGCTCGTCTTAATAGAAAGTGAAAAATTTCAAAGTCTCTGTGTTATCTGACAGGGCGGTTTGATTGAGAGGTGCGTCGGCCAATCGATTCCACCCTGGTGTATTGGCCCACCGTGCAATGTCATCCTCATAAAAGATGAATGACACTTGGATGATGCATTTCTGACCACGGATGCATAGACGGCCCGCGTGGTCATCTAGAATTTCTCTTTTCATTCATTTTCGTCGATGCTTCCAGCAGCAAAAGTGGCTCCTGCATCTGCAAACACTGCTGCTTGGTAAGGTTAAAAAAAAAAAAAAAAAAAATGAATAAAATCTAGACTTTTGGTTGAACTTCTAGATCCAAGAATTCTTTATATGCACTTCCAGTCAAAAGTTTGGACACACCTTCTCGTGCATTTTTTTTTTCCTTTACAACTTTCTCCACTAGAGATACTGAAGACATCAAATATATGAGCAAGATATATGTAACTGTGCAGCAAAGAAAAACACGTATTTGAATATAAAACCTTTTTGAGTTGTTTTCCAATTTTATTGTTCCCTACATAATTCCATGTCTGTTCATACATCGTTTTGACGCCTTCATTGAGAAGCTGCAATGTCAATAGTCGTGAGAATGAAAGAAAACACAGTCAATTCAAAGGGTGTGTCCAGAATTTTTGACAGGTCGTGTAGGAATTAATATTTGATACAACAGGCATATTTCACTTCCTTACGCAAGTTTGTCACCCTTTTAGCAAAAGACAAGACAGTCATTTGAACTTGCTTGACTTTCATGATTATTGGTATCATTCGTTTTATTTTAAATCAACAAAATAGATTTGACAAAAAAAAAAAAAAAATGATGGTAATATTAGATCTTGGCTCAGTTACGGATGGGATTCAGTTATATACCTACTTTCGTGAAAACGAACGTCCGCGAGCACCATCCCAAAGGAGGGACATAGCGCGAACATGTCTTTCCCTTCCTTTTCCGTTCAGACACCCATTTCTCTCACATAACCCCTGCTTTGTTCACAAACTGCTGTGAGCAGCGACGGAAAAGCAGCATCCTTGGTCGCGCCATTAAACTGTCAAGGCAGCGCGTCGTCCTCGGAATGGGGTTTGCCTCGGTTCCGACAGGCTGTGGGTTTCGTCCCGCCCTCCCGTGTTAAGGATGCCTGCCACATAAACGCTAATAAAAATCGAAGAATGTTTTCAAACCCCCTTTCTGTGCTTGCTGGAGCCTCCAAACCCCCAGCCCCCCCCCCACCCCCCTACTGTTGTTCAAAAGGCCCATGAATCTCCGAAACTGCCGCCACCGATCACAAAGAACAAAACACTGAGACATTTACACACCGTCTCACCTCGTAACCTCCTCTCAGTCGGCCCGGGCAGCAGGCACAGCGGTGCTTAAGGGTGGGTGCGCGGGTGGTAGCTCATTCCATGACATCACTCCGGGGTTTCTCCCACTGGTGCCACAAAGCGGCGTATGACAAGTGTTGCACCCCGGAATCTGCTTTATGTATTTTAGTCTTCTTCCCAATCTTCAGGGCAGTGATAATTGAGCCGGTATTATATTGCAGTTAAGAAAATACCTGCTGATAATGAACAATTATTTAACAATTTAGCAACAATTTCGTTTTACGTAATTGCAGCAAATAAATTGCGGAATGAGTAGAACTATACTTGGGGCTTCGTAAGGAGTTACTTGTTGATTGATCAGAACTGCAAGAAGTAATAGTATTGATAACTAATAGTTTAGCCTTCAGGCCCATAGTTTAGGATTATTTAATATTGTTGAATATATTGATGGCATTAACAATTTGCCTCAACGCGACTAACGTAAATCCCCATTTATTTACATTCTGTGTACATGGAATATAACTATAGCTGATGTTTAAATAACATGAGTGGAATTTCGGTGTTGTCACTGCAGCAATCAATGTGGCTACGGGTTTCTGCATTGGAATTCGGAATGAGAAGAGAGGGATGCAGAAGGGCGCTTCATGTGTCCGTTTGTTCCTCGTTTGGCACGTCGAGCACAGTCGCGAATTCCATTGCGCCGGACAGTAAAAAAAAAAAAAAATCCAACCGTCAAAACGGTCAAGCATTTTAACCTTGGGTGGTATTTTTGTTGTTGGTTCTCTCTGGCTGTCCGTCAGAATCGACGTCCCGTTTGCCATCTGCCAAACCGCAAGTGAATTGTGCGTCGATATCTTAACCAATCTTGAAAAACGTACCATCGAAGACAAAGCTGGGTAAAGGGATTGCCCTGGCGTGTGTGTGTGTGTGTGTACGTGCGCGGCCGCGTGCGCGCTGTGTGTTTTGAGGTCACCCCTCTCCTTGCTGACCGCCATCCAAGCCGGCAAACCTCCTGGCGACCCTGAGCCATTTGAAAATATGATTGTAATCCTTGTGGGGATTTGGCCCGGGTGTCTATTACCAGTGTAATCTGTCACCCTGGCATCCAATATTCATTCCTCGTCCAGGTTAAGCTCCTTCCACTGTCTGCATCACCCATCACTATGGGGCGGCGGCCGGGAGTTGGCGGCGTGGGGTCGGATCCAGCAAAGGTTCTGGCATTGGCTGGGGAGCGAGCGAGGGAGATTGAGAGTGCGCCGCTTCAATCAAACCCCTGGGTCGGCATAAAGGAATCTATCGCGGAACACTAGGCCTCATTAATGCAGCCCAGCCCCATGCCACACACACACACACACACACACACACACACACACACACACGCGCATATGCTCAAAGAGATGTGAAATCGTTGAAGGAAACGGATCAATGCTGGAGAGGAAATTATGCATTTCTGTGGAGATGTGGGGAGAGATTTTGCAATGTTGATGGGATGGAATGTTGGCCTTGGTGTTAAACTTCCTCCGAAAGTTCCACCGGCCTTTGAATTGCATTTTACTCTGGCTCGGAGCCAAAAGAATTTGAATAAAACAAAATCAAGTCTTTCATTGAAAGGGGCTAAAAAAAAAAAAATTAGCTGGGGGGATTAAAACAAAACAAAGCCAAGCAAAACTGTAAATTAGTTTGGTTGTTTCTTTTGCAAGGACAAGGTTTTCTTTGGTCTTAACTTCTTGGCACGTTTCGGCGGAGCTTCCGCCTTCCTCTGGTGAAACGTGTCAAGAAGGTAAGACCGAAAAAACCCTCGTCTTGACAAAAGAAACAACAAAACTGTGAAAAACAAAGACATAATGAATATAATAGATCTAAAATTGGAAAGTATCTGGTTGGTTATACTGAACCTACAATAATTACAAGCAAGTATCACCATGTAAAGGTCATCACGTTGATATTTGCAATATTCTATACTGCGGTACTTTGTTCGTAGAACAGGTGTGGTCCTGTGACAGCCTTCTTTGCTCATTGGTTTAGTGGTCCCTTCACTGGGGGACAGACAGATAACCAGTCCACCAGGTAATGGCTTATGTACGATAAGGTTCACAAGGATTTAGACACACGTGTCGGCAACTCTTTCGTCACCGTGATGATTGACGCCAAAGAGTTTCAATGGTGGCCAATAACAAGCTAGCTGCTTAAAATCCGACATCACATTTTTGGGGAGTGCAGACACGCTAAAAAAACAAAAAAAAGTTGTGTGCCAAAAATCTGCTAAATCCTTCGGGTACCGAGAAGTCATTTCTTGTTGAGCTTGCACATAGACCGCTTAAGATAATGGATCTATTGCTGAGAAAAGAAACGGACGGGGAAGAGGGGGGTAGAGGAAAAGATGAGGACCGGGTTTCATTTTGGTATCTGGGTTACAGGCGCGAGACATCTGTCACACAGATGTGTTTGATTGGTGAAAGTCCATCTATCTGGAAGGCTCGCGAGCAGCAAGTTGAATTTATATCCCCCCTCAGTCCAATTCTCGACGAGCGCCGAGCGGGGACGGGCCCAGGCTCTCAGCCACCGCGGTAATATCTTATTTTTAAAACCCTTCCTCCAGCGCTCTGCCGTCAACGCGCACCTGGTGTTCCAGTTAAATTCACCTCTGGAGAACAGGTGCAAATTAAAAAAAAAGTCTCACCGACCAGGAGGAAAGTAAAAAAAGAAGAAAAAAAAAAAGAAAATCATCTCAGAAGCCGTCAAGGTGACAGACAAAAACTATACCAGTGTGTCGTCACGCCGCCGCGATAACGTTTGATTGAAACGAATCCTGGATTTGCCGTCGGCCACCGGGCTTTTTCTCCGACTCGTTGGCGATCCGTCTTCTCCTTCAGCGCTCTCAGACTCGTCTCGTTTTAAGAATGAGAGGCGCGACGTTTCGCTGTCTCGCAAAACTGCTGATATCGTTGGTCTTGAAATATTTTAATTGGCAGAAACGCCAAGTCAAAATCAAAAATCCCAGAAGGGCCGCACAGATGCTGAGAAATCCGGAAGCCGTCTGGGATTTTTTCGGCCGATAGACATCGCTCTGTCGTGTTTGGTGCGCGTGGCAAAGTGCGATGTGACGGCTTTTCCAAATGAAAAATGCAACGTTGCTGCAACTCCACCAATCGCAGTCGACCGAACGGGTGTGAAGCAGCCCAAAATGTCAGCATTAACCCCAGTGTCCAGCTAGAGATATTTGGCGTCAGTAATCTATTACCAACTGATCCACTACTGTAATTGAATTGCTTTTTGAGTAACAGAGTAGTGTACTGGGATTACTGTGGCAAAACTGGTAATTACATCATAATTACTTTATCAAGTAATTATTCTGTGACTTTTCTGAAGTGTTTTACAAGATAAAAATGTCCCATTGTCCACAAAACGTCTGAAATTTAGACAAACAACCGTCACAGAAAAACAGCGATTGCGTTTGATGGCTGGAAATACAAACGTTATTTTGAGTTCATCTCGTCTAAATCAGAGAATATTATGGTTTGCTGTGCGCTGTGTGCAGGGAGGGCAGCATGCGGCGGCTCCAATACTCCGGCAAAACAACAACACATTCAATATTGGGAGTTGCAAAATTTGCACTTTAATAAAGTTCATTCCAAAGCACTGAGCAACTGTTACTTTATCTTTTTTTTTTTTTTTTTTTTCAACTAAAGTAAATAGTCATGAGTAATTGATTACTTATTAAACAAAGTAGTGAAAGAAGTAATTAGATTACTTTTTAAAGGAGTCATCAGTAGTTTGATTACTTTTATGCAGCAATCCCAACAACGCCATTGTTGTCACTGAAGGAGTGCAGAATTGAAGCTACTTCCCCGACCAGGGAAGCAAATATAGAAAAACCGAGCCAATCAACAGACCAATTGTGAAGCAGTTCCTAGTAACTCCAGCATTGATATCAACAACTCCGCCGTGAGAAATGTATTCATTATTTCTCTGGATTTTTTTTTTTTTTTTTTTTTTTTTGTCTGTGCTTGAATCGAGTAATTTTTTCAAAGACCTTACTAGGGGAAATTTGAGCAAGAGGGAAACGCCTTTCCGTCTCACCTCTCTGCCGAGTGCAACTGAACAGGTTTGATTCACAATCCTGTACTTTTTGCTCCGCCCTGTTAATTTGCATTCCCGCGGTCGTTCGGTTAAATTAACCTGAACCGCCTGACAAACGTGTTGACGGCGCTAAATGAATTCGGAGCAGTTTCTCTATGATCACGCATGCACACACACACACACATACACACACACAGGTTTTGTCCTGCATCACGCATCCCCTCCCCTCCTCTCTCCCCCTATCTCTCAGAATCGCGACGCGACGAGGAATAATCCGATTAGGCGGCTGCGTTTTGGGGGCGGAGCGACGGCGTCTCTATTAGCGCCAATTTACTGCGACTTATCCACTACCGGCAACCCCCCGCCGACCGCTGGGCTTGGAATCTGCGGTGGCTCGACGCCACCCCGGGCTAGTTATCACGTCACGCCGGGATGAATGGAAACGTCTTCTTCTAATTGCGAAATACGGCGGCCAACAGGGCGTTGTCAGTTATGCTAAGTGCGTGCCGGGCCGTTAATCAGCCAACGGAGCCCCGCGCGCTGCCCCCGGTGGTAAAACTCAGAAACCTGCCATTGATTTTCATGCGGCCGGTACACTCAGCATTTTATCTCTCCCTCCCACCACCACCACCGCCTCTTCCCCCCCTCTCCCTTCTCCGGGATGATGGCTGAGGTTATCGATCTTCATAAAGGCCGTATTTTGTCGTTAGGCGAGAAGCAGAGGCGACAGTAATGAAAGGTTTTAACCCGCGTGTCCGGGGCAGCGCCGGTTGCAGTGACACGCAGCAGATTTTCCGCCGCTTGGCCACTCGGATCGATACGGATCCACCTCTGTCTGATTACAGAGATGTTCCCGTGCGGACAGCAGTTTGACTGCCCGCGTGTGTGTGTGTGTGTGTGTGTGTGTGTGTGTGCGTGCGTGCGCGCGACTGCGCATGTGTGCTATGGGCCTGATTTAAACATAAAAGGAGCAAGGCGCTAGACCTCTCATATGATGCAATAGCTTACATAAAGACGCCGGGATATACTGGTACTACTCAGGCCCAAAGCCAGAGGCTGCGTCAGGGGCCGCATCCACTGGGCTGGCTGTGTTTAACCCCCCGGGGGTTATGAGGGCATCAATCCTTTAGCCATCGTAGCCGCGCCGCGAAAAGTGCCCGAACTAATTCAAAACAGAAGGAAGGCCTTCTATATTTCAGAGAACCGTATGTCCGGACTTTAATCTAAAGCGCCCCGGCATAGGAAATTACTGACAGAAACAAATTACTCGAGGTGGGAAATAATATGCATAATACGCCTTCAGCTTCACCATTACCACCATCGCCGTTTTGTCACGGAAGCCAGTTGTCGTTAGCGGGGTATCCGCTTTGTCTTTGTGAGGCATTTAACACGCCCGCATGTATATTAGTTGCGCGTCAGCGCATACATTACGGTGAAGTATTTCCTTCCTTTCCCACAGCAAGTTTTCATTTAAAATTAAAATACTTCAAGTAATGGTGCGTAGAGACCAGTGGCATTCAATGCGACCAAAAAGTATTTTGCAAACAGTGATAATCCCTGCTCGTTAGTGCTTGTCGATATCTTTATCGATATATCGATCACTAGTCAGGGTAAAATATCGTATCGATAATTTTGAGGAAATATCAATGTCTACGCTCATTCTGGCATTGGTTAGCGGCGTTCTTTCTGGCAACCGCAAGCCTGTCTTGCCTGTCCGTTGTGATTTTTGACTGGTATTGCAATGTGGACCCCTAAAAATATTGATTATCATATTGAATTCGAAAAATATGGCCATCACGACTGCTTGTAATTGGTGAATGAAGACGTTCACGGTCATTATTAGATATCGTATTAACTTATCAGATATCATATTTGATACGAAATAACTTCATGGAGCTAAGCGCATGTTGTCTTTTCAATTCCGTTTCACGTCATTCGATCTCTTTGTTACATAGCGAGCCTGCAAACAGTGGGGGGGGGGGCATCACGAATTGGACGGACACGGTGCTTGAACAGGGCGAAGAACAAGCGAGAACCCGTCTCGTTTGTCCATCATTTCCCCTCGACCGAGCGCGCCACTCGTGACAGTCCAATGCTGCGGCATTACGGCGCAATAAACAGTAAACTACGGGCATCCGCCCTCCGCTGTCAGCGAGGAGCGGTTCACGTCTCAATGGCCGCACGTTCCCGGCGAGCCGCACGCGACGCCGCATGCCAAGTGTGTTTTTACACACTGTCCACCCCCCCCCCCCCCCCCAAGCAGTGGAACTGCCGCATGTGAGTTATTACACATCTGCCCGTGGATCCGCCGCGTACCAGATGCCTCCCCCTTAACGGCACACCTTGCGCCGCCCCCCCCCCGTCAGCAAGTGGTGGAATTTTCCACTGCCGGCGCTCGCCTCTTAACGCGGCCGCCGGCTCCCAGCGCTGAGCGAAGCCTGCAGGGCGTCGTGCAGGCGGGGGTATTAAACGGGAAACCCGCCCCCCCCCCCCGGCCGGAAGCCCTTTGCCCGTCGTCTGCAGGACCGGCGGAGGGAAGCCTTGCAAAGCTTATTAGCCCCAATTGATGCTAGTTCTCCTTCCCCCAACTTGACTCAATCTCTGCCTCGGCGCTCGCTTCATTAGGCCGTCTTACATCAGAGGCCGGCTCCTCTCTGTGCCCCTCCCCCGCCCCGACTGCCGCGCGCAGGCACGCGCACACGCGCGCACGCACGCACGCAGTGGCACGGCGCGGGGGTGACATCTCCCACCTAATCAAGTAGTGGATTATCTTGTCCTGATAAATTGGAGCATGTAGCACTTGAAAGGTCCTCGTGGAGGAGCGCCTCCTCCCCCTCTGACAGCCTGATGGAGCCTCCAGGGAGGCGGCACAGAACATCGCCTGGTAATGATTTGTGGGAAGTCAAACAAATGTTTTTGGAAAGGCCTCTTTCACACAAAGTGCGCGAGACAAAAAAAAAAAACAAAACAAAAAAAAGGTCCAATTTAGATGATACGGATAATATAGAATCCATGTTACTGCGTACAATATATTTGTGAAAATAAGATAGAAAAGTGTGTGTGTGTGTTTTTCCAGCCGTTGTTATATAAATCACAAGCCCCACGCCGAGAACGGCAGAAATACAACCTTTTGTTTCATTTGTTTGTTTTTGCACTACGCATTAACCCGAAGTTGACCCACTCTGAACCTGAACGTAATGTCAAGTCATTCAGTCTGCTGGGTAACAGCGGGCTCAGGTCCTGGTAACCACCCTTTTGCATGGAAACAACCTGTAGGCAAGCTGCACCGTGCAGACGTGACACTGCCGAGACTCCTCCCCCTCCACCACACGGTGGTATATGAGATGGGAGACCTCTTCATAATCAGCTGTGAAATTGACTTAATTAATTCCTGTACACTTCCCTGACCCTGTGATGGGTATTGCATGGCTGCCATTAACCAACGTTGTATCTGGCCTGCGTTGGGGCTGTTTATAATCGCCACTTTTAAGTTATGCTTTTAGCTGTTGCTCGATTCATTATTTGTTTTATTTATTATCATTATTATTATTATTATTATTATTATTATTATTATTATTCAGTGATGGAGTTCTTGACGTTTAATTATATTGTTGGTTTTATGGCTTTGTCGCCTCGCGCCGTTGCGTAACAGCATTATGTCGTTTACATTTATGTTCTACATTATCACGTGCTGACAATCGCTGCGCAGCTCATGGACTTGAATCAAACACCTCTTTGTGTTGTGCATTCAAATGCCGTGTGCTCAAACGCTCATAAAGTCAATTTATATGCCGTCCTCGCAGCTTTTATCGTCGTGCCGTATATGATTATTTATTGCCGGTCTGTATTAATGGAAGTTTTCAACAAGCTACCCACATTGTGGGAGAATCCCACTCTTCCTATGGGTTCGACTGCGCTGTTGAATGGTGGTGTGCGATACCGCAACATCGGCCCTGCCCGTATGAGATGAGATTCCAAGACGTTTTTGATTAAGGTGCTAGCGCGTTGTTTTTGCGGGGTCGGTATTGCTAGCATGTTGTTTTTGCGGGGTCGGTATTGCTAGCATGTTGTTTTTGCGGGGTCGGTATTGCTAGCATGTTGTTTTTGCGGGGTCGGTATTGTTTTGTGTGATCACCTCGGTTTTGTGAGAGACACCCACATTTTGACTTTTCAATTTGAACTGCTTATGACCAACGACTGATCTTTTCTCTTCTCCTCCTCCTCTTCCTGTCTATCTTGTTTTCCTCTGCCTATCCATCTATGCAGGAGAACCCCTACATGTGCAACAATGAATGTGACGCCAGCACAGAGGAACTCGCCCACCCTCCGGAGCTCATGTTTGACATTGAGGGCCGTAATCCCACAACCTTCTGGCAGTCCACGTCTTGGAAGAAGTACCCGAAGGCTCTTCTGGTCAACATCACGCTGTCTTGGAACAAGACCATCGAGTTGACCGACGACATTGTCCTCACCTTCGAGTCCGGTCGACCGGAGCAGATGGTCCTCGAGAAGTCCCTGGATTACGGACGTACCTGGCAGCCGTACCAGTTCTACGCAACTGACTGCTTGGACGCCTTCACCATGGAGCCCAAAACGGCGCAGGACCTCACTCAGCACACCCTGCTGGACATTATATGCACTGAGGAATACTCCCGTGGTTACGTGTGGAAGTATGACAAAACGGTGCGCTTTGAGATCAAGGACCGCTTTGCGCTGTTCGCTGGACCCCGGCTGCACAACATGGCCTCGCTGTACGGCCAGCTGGACACAACCAAGAACCTGAGGGACTTCTTTACCATCACCGACCTGAGGATCCGCCTTCTTCGGCCCGCCACCGGAGCCACGATGGTGGACGAGAACAACCTCTCGAGATACTTTTACGCCATCTCCGATATCAAAGTCCAGGGGAGGTAAGCCTCTGCTTTCCCTGTCGTGGTGCCTTCCCACCAAATGCGACTGTTGTCGTGGTCCGTGTTTTTCCGCTGGCGCGCGAAGAAGGTAAAAGTGTCTCCAAATTCAAGCCGTGTCACGGCGAAGCGACAGGCATGTCATCGGGTCCCTTTTTCCACGCGAGGATTGCATCGCCCGAGGTGACACGGCGAGTAATCGCCTCTGCACGTCGACTCTCTGTGTGTGTAATCGCGCGGCATTTGTCGCGCTTGCCGCGTTTGGTTCGAGCGTGGCGGCGGCGGCGATGCAGCGGCCGCAGTGTTCAACTGTACGCACTGGCCATTCCAGCTCGACGTCTGCCTGTGGAAATCTCGGCTGCCTCATCGGGCCACCGTAAATACTAACGACACACTGACGACTCCTTGAACCCTGACGGTTTATCTTGGGCGTTATTGCGGCCACAGAGGAGCTGTCCACTTGGTGGTGGGTGGGGGAGCGGGGGGGGCGTATGGCTCTTTCCAATTAAGCAGCCGATCTATAATGGTCCGCGTGCTTCACAAGCTGTCAGCACGTCTAATTAACCGGGATGCTTGCAGCTTGCAGGAGAAACTATTTCGGACAAAAACCTACACTCAGCTGTCTGTAAGCTCAGGCAGGAATTAAAGGTGCCGCAGCTCAGCCTTCGGGTCGCCGCGCGTTGTCACTCGCTCTTTGATTTATGAATTCCACAGTGTGCCGTCGAAGCGCAGGGGAAGCGGGCATTATTCCTTTTTGCGGGGAACCCGGGGCAAAACGCTTTGCAATGTTGGGAGAAGAATCGGCGGGGCATGGAGCTAAGTGGATCTGTTTTGCACTGTGTGCTCTTTCAATTTGACAAACGCGAGTGGTGCTTGCGGGGGGGAGGGGGGGGGGGCTGTGTGACGGAATGAAGATTTAATTACTCTTGTTTTTGCCGTTCACGTTCGCCGTGCGAGAGAAGCACGCGAGCCGTGGCGGGTCGTCGCAGCGATTCGGAAGATGCGCGCGGACGCGTTGGAAGTCGGGCTGCCACACTGTTGCAGCTCAACGGAGTCTCAGTCGTCCGCCCGAACTGTTTCCCAAACGGGCAAATCAGTTGCGCTCTGTTTCCCAAAATCCATGTCTAATAACACACAAGTGATTACGTTAAGATAACGGGGTGAGCAACTGAAATGCTGACAATGCACTCGAGCCTTTCACTTATCATTTATCGCGGTGAACCGGATGTGTTGTAATAGTTCACGCGATGCTGTGGGGCTGCAACGACAACGAACGACGACGCGAAAATTGAAGCGTGTTGTTTTTGGAAATTGTTGAAATTAAATTCAAATGCTTGTCTGTACCTGAGCGCGGACGGTGGCGTCGCTCGTTGTTCACGTCCTGCAAAACAACAGAGATGAAGAACGGCTTCGTCTCTGAAACGGTTCGAAAACTCCGGCCCAGAGTTTCTAAAGTTTGAGAAATTGAAGCAGCGAAACATGTTGGGTACAAACTCAGTGGAGCTCACCCAACATTCCATGGTAGCACCGCGGGGGTGTCGGCCTTAAACGCCGACGCCCCCCGGAGTCGCTGTATCGTCACGCTCAACGGAGGGGAGTTCACAGGTCACGTCGGGGACGGATATTTTGTGGTTATGTTTTAAATGACACGCTTATGTGTACATTTATCATGAGCCTAAAACGCAAGCACATAATACGTTTTTTCACACGTCGGAAAATCACGGAACAGGCTAGCTTCAGCGAACGATTAGTGAATCACAGCCCCTGTCAATGCTGGCGTTTATACTGCTCTGACACAATTTCGCTTGCCACTTTTCAACTGTGTTATTTAGGGAATATTAATTCGACACTTAGGTTGTAAGCAATTTTGTTCAAGGTATTTCATTGAACCTTTAATAACTATGACCGTGACAAACATTGCATATAACTTTTAAATCGTGAATGAATATACCGAGGATATTTTACGTTGAAGGACGTAGCAACTAGGTCACGAATAAATACTTTGTGTGTCATTATTTTTGATTTATTTGTTAAAAAAAAGAAGAAAAAAAAACAACGACACGCTATCAGCGTACAACAGTAAAACACAGGTGTGAAGATTCAAGCAAGTTAGGTTAAGCAGAAGTCCGAAATAGGTGGTGAGAGAACAGAGAGATACACGATGCGTGTAGCCCTTGAAGACAACGAGCCATCGAAAATGCCTCTTTTGGAAACTGACTGGAGCGACCTTGGCGAGCGCGAGGGTCATTCGGAGATAATAGGCGGAGGGAACTTGCTCACACGGGGGAAAGTTGGCCGGGGCGTCCATTCAGGGCCGCGGCTCAAGTAGGCTGTCGCGAGCGCCGACTGTAAATTCCGCCTGAGTAGTCATCACAACCCGAGCCGTAGATTCCCGCGTGAGAAATATCCCTACGACGTTTGCCAAAGGTAACGCACAGTTCAGCCCGTAATGAGATGCGCTCAGGGCCCCCCCCCCTCCTTTCACCGCGCGTCGTATACGAGACTTAAGCTTCTTAACCCCCCGGAATGCAGTCCTGCGAGAGTCGGCGGGAGCGATTTCGCAGGGGCGGCGAGGTTTGAATCTGGCGTATTTTCACTGTCCGGGACTCGGACAATACAGTAGGAGAGCGTGCGGATTTTCCCCCGGGCCTCGCCGCGCGAGAAACACAGAGAGAGGGGAACCTAAGCTCTCTGCCAAAGTAGGTCAGCGCAGAAAAGATGAGGAACGGGGACGGGGAAAGGGGAAGGGAAGCGGGCACGACTCTCGCAAGAAGCCGGAGCCGCTCGCAGGTGCTTACACGCGGTGGGAGCCCGAGGCGTCGGGCGTGACCGTTCCATTACGGCCGATTAGGAGGGAGGACGGGCGCAAAAGGCGGCGGGGGAGACCGAAATCGATGCAAATCATTCCAAGTCAAACCGAGCGTGACGCGGCGAGATGGATTAGAACAACGCGAGGCTCTCCGGTGAGTTAAACGGATTTGACGCCAGCGAAGAGAGCGCAGACGGTCACAAAGATTTTGTAGTTATAACAACGCTTTCCCGCTTTTACATACTTTACAGTAGCTCACAGCCTCCAATTAGGCCAACTCTGCCTATGTCCCCCGACTGGAGCCTCCCCTCTGTCCACTCACTGCGTGCAGTAGCCTGTAATTAAAGCTGAACGGGAATTTGGATTCTCCTTCCGACTTCTTGCTTTCTCACTTTTTACGGTTTTGCCCTGCTTTGCACTCCACGCTCCACTTGTTTGGCCTTGTGTGGCTTGCACTGAAGGTCCCTGCTTTGAATTATAGGCCCACATAACAAGTCCAGTTTCGGGTCTGCTCCACTGCTCAAAGACACCAACTGTCCACCGGCCATTAAAGGAGAGAAAAGAAAGAAAAAAAAAACTAACTTTGCATAATACCAGTGTTATGGTTTTTAATTGCTCACATAAAGAAGGGATATTCTACTTATGCGAGCAAAGTTTCCCGAAACTTTTTTCCGAGCTGGCAGTGGACTCGTGCAATTAGTTGCACACCTCCACCGCGAGATAATTCGTGGGCGCCTCATATTTTGGGAGTAAATGTTTTGCCGCTCTTATTTTCCATCTTTTTTACTTATCGCTTGGTTTCAGTTCCGCGGTGCGAGTTCAAGAGGAGCGCGAGACACCAGAATTGTCACTTCCTGCTTTCCGTCCTCCAGCCGTGTGACATCATGAAATCAAATCATTGAATCTCGGATTTTTGTTGTTGTTGTTGTTGTTGGTCTCTCGTTTCCAGCTATCAGAGGGACTATGACGTGTTTCTTACCGCTAACACCAGGTGTGCCTGTCGCGTGGTCATCACTCTGACTTAGGTAGTCAGTGCTGGATTATATTCCCCCGATTCGGCTGCAGCCTACGGTGAAAGGCCTATAACGGTTAACGCTAACATTACGCAAAAATTTCGAATTCCATGATCGGCATGGTTTTGACCGACTGGCAAATTCCCTGTTTTGCATTGCATTGCATTGCATGCGCATCACATCACGCGTGCTTCCCGCGCTTCCTCGGCAGACTCTGGTGAGCAGAGCAGGCGCCTAACCCATGCTGGAGCGGCACCGGCCCCCTTTTTCTGGACGCCGCCCAGTGACGCGACAAGCGCGCGTAGTAGCGCGAGTGGAAGAGTGTCCCACTTGGCAGCGGAACCGAAAAGTTTGAGTTCCGTTTTTCGGCAGCCAATTTTATGGCTGGCGTCGAGGTTCTCGGGCAGTAATGTTGCAGTTCTCTTCTTATTTCCGTACGCTGGGGTTTCAGACAGTGCTACGAGACTCTTCTGTGACATTTTGGACCTCGTTACCGTGTTCTCCTCTCACTGCGGTCAGCCATTTAAGAGGGCGCGAGTTTGGACTCGGACTCATCTGAATTTGTAAGTACAAGCGCGGGGTTGTCACGATACGCTGCTAAGTGTCACCGCCGCCGCCGCCGCCGTGATTTATTCTGGGCCTGATGGCAGACTGGACCCGCCCACTGGTGAAAGCGTGGCAAAAAAAAAAAAAAGGTTTTATTGCACGCACTTGGATTGGAAATGAATCCCTCTGAATTTATTAATAGCCGCATCTCGACGCTGCCTCCTTGTCACTATCGCATCCGACTTGAGTCATCAGTCCCACCGGGTTCAATGTTTTGGCTCGATACGCGGTTGAATAACCGCCCGTTGTGCAATAAGGAGAGCCGCGTGGCTCTGCCGACGCCGTCGGGTCGAACGCGCTAAATTATCGCTCCCTGAGAGAGAGGTGGAGATTAATGGCCGTACACTTTCTCGCTCAGTGTCCGTGAAGTCCTTCCTCTGCGGATCGTGCGACGCCACCGGTGGCATTCCTAGCGGTTGTAGGTTTTCGGTTTACAGATACGTTCTTGGACGCGTAATTTAAGAAAAAGAAAGAAAGAAAGAAAAAAAAAAGGCACAGATTGGTTGCACCTACTTCTGCCAGCAGTGACGGGCTCGTCTATTGGTGCATTCTGCCGTGGTGTTGTGTGTGTGTGTGTGCTTTGGACGCAGCCTTTTTCCCGACTCCAGATCAGCACTTTGTCGAGTGATGACTTTATCTGAGCTCCCTTAAGGGAGGGACTCACTCACTCACTCACTCACTCACTCACTCACTCTCTCACTCCCTCTCGCTCTCCCCCTCCACGGCCACCCCAGCGCTCGGCTTGCTTGTTAGGCCCTGCCTGCGGCCGACAGATAATCTATTAGTCCTAATTTCATGTTTCTTCTGCCCGGCCCCTCCCCCGAAGTCGCTCTGTCCTCCGAGGCCCTGCCAGTTCAATTTCAGGTCCCCGCTAAATTGGCATGAATGTCACAACAGCCGGCGTTGCCAACGCAATTAAGCGCCAATCAAGTCTGCTCATCCAGTTTATAAATTACACGTGGGGGCCCGCGCAATTGCGCCTGCCTTGTTTGTGTCTTACCGACCTGTGTATTTTTTTTTTTTTTTTTTTTTTCTAAAGGTCCACTTTGTAAGATTTATTCAGGTCTGTTGGCGAGAGAGCTTCCGGATTTCTGACGTTCTTACACGAGGCGACGTCTCTCTTAAAACAGCTGTGTTGTCAAATCAGAACATTTGGAGCAGACCCACCATCTGGGCTACTGCAGACACATGGCGGCACAAAATATGGACCTGCTCCTTGTGCGAGTGAAAAATGCTTCCTCATAGAACAATGCGGTGGTAGATATTTATCATTTCGAGTGAATGTACAAAGATGAAATTGCGATATTTTTTCTGTATCGAATTTTCTTCCAGTGAATCCCTTTGTATATGACAAGCCCATCGAAGAAAACAAAGGTAGTTTGAGGTCACATTGTGAAAGTACACTGAATGTCTATGTGCGTAGACAGTATTGTCTATAAATAACAAAAAAAAAGCACACCTCAGTCAGCCAGATGTGACCTATGCCGACGACATCTCACGATATAATCTTACATAGTTTCAAGTTAAACACGCTTCACCGCAATTACAACACTGTTAATGAGGCTTTTCATTGACGTACGCCCATTAATTGGCGCTTAACCAGGCTCCTACAGGAACAACTTGCCGCACAGACCGTGAAGTCGCTCGCTACATCAGTCAGCCACTCACGTTCATCAATATCCCGTCTTGAGTTATGAACGGGTCAGACTTTGAGGGGGTGGTGGGGGGGGAATGTTAACGACTTATTGTAAATCAATGAAAGTGACAGGTGTATGAGTCTCTCAGTGCCACCACAAGCATTATTAATTCCCATTTCTGCTTTGCTCTGCAACTTTGACTCATTTCTTTTCTTCTGGTTTGTTTGTTTGTTTGTTTGTTTGTTTGTTTGTTCTTGTCCGCGTCAGCATTAGAAGCAGAAAACTTTGATCTGTTGACATCTTAGTTTCGCGGATCAAATGTACCGAGCGCCAAAGTGGTTGCGAGACTTTTTGCTCCCTCCGGGGGGGTTTACTCGGTCAAACTCTCCGATATGGGCTGAGGTTTTAGCATCCAAGTGGAGAAACGGGAAGGAGACGTGCGGTCAAGGCTGAAAGACGGGATCCAAAAAGCCAATGTAACAATACACCCCCCCATTAAGTCCTCTCCCATCTATCATCCTGTCACTCCGCTGTCCGCTCACTCACTGTTTCCACGCAGACACTCTCGCAAACACGATACCGCCCGTCTCGCGCAAAACGATGCCCGCGAACGCTAGTCGCCTTAGCGCAATTTGCTTATCGGAAAGTCCTCGCGCTTCTTTCGCCCGGCAATCGAAAATTGCAAACAAGGCTCAAGAAGCACGAGCGCTGCTGCTTGTCCAGAGGTACGGCTCGGGTAAAGTCGGTATTTGGTCCATTTATCGCTCATGGTATTGTGAACGTCAGTCCTGACGAGATTCCTGTAAGTCATGTAACCACTCTGGGGTTTCACAGACGTGAAAGGTTCTGTGTAACAATGGAGCACATCCATGTTTTGTTGGGCGGCGGGGATCCACTGAGGCTAAGACATATTCCCGTTTTATGAACAAATGTTGCCTGTTCGCATAATAAATTGAACACGTAGCATTATTTAGCTGTTTGGTAATCACGCTAGCAAACGTTTACCGCTTGGTCAATTCTGTCAAGGTGGCCAGCAAACAAATTCACCAACTTCCAGCACATTGCAAGGCCGGTGTTTGGGAATTACGAGCTACCCAGTGGACTCTGAAAATCCAGGGTTCGACCATGAACCGTGAATTTGGTTTGTCATATATTGATTTTTGCAAAACGTCCCTGTTCTAAGCTTCAGTGCTTTGTTCAGTTTCTAAGCTTTTCAAGTTATCATCGTTTTGGATTAGGCGAGACATCAACTGGCTGCTAAAAACCACACCAGTACAACATTTCAAATCAAATCGTTGGGGTCGGTACGGTATTTTTACGCCTTTCCTCCTGTTGGGGTGGGGGACTTTTCCTTTTTATCGTTCCACTTTGACGGTTGTTTAAAGCGTCGATGCGGCCACGCGTGGCTTTTTTGTGAATGGCGAGATTAGGTAACGTTGCCTTCTAAAATTAAATTGTTCCGAGGCTTCCCTCCGACGCACGCTTGCCTTCTCCTCTCCTCTCCTGCCTGCCTCTTTTTCATCCTCGCAGCACAGGGACGTGTTCCTTGGATTTATTTCTGCCGCCGCGTTTGAGTCAGGTTGCGGTTTTTTGAAAGCGCCGACCTGCCTTCCCACATCCGTGGGTCCGCAGGGAGAGGGAGCGTGGGACGGTTTATTAACTCGTGACCCCTTGTTTGCAGCCGAAGCGGCGTTATTTACTGCAGCCCCGTGGCCGCCGTCTCCCAAGGCTTCGGCTGCTTCCTTCACTCTGTCTCTTAACGGTCCATGTTATGCTAAATTCCACCAACAATGATGCTGGTCTCCAGCTCGCGAATGAGATAGTTAATGCTGTTACGTTACAAGTTATATGCACTTGGGTTTGGAATTTAAAATAACTTCCAGAGGCAACACTTTACTCATTGACGTTTTGTTTAGTTTGTTTGTTTTTTTTGGCATTTTTTATTTGTTGTCTGCGTAGCATAAATGATTCTATACAAAATTAGAATGACCAATCCACTTTCAGTACTATTTAGTTTCTTTATAATTTAAGGGAAAGTTATTGTTTAAGAGGTTCTTTTTTTTTTAACTGTGAAATTCCAATTGTCATTATCACAAAAAAACAAACAAAGAAAACTGTTTATATGTTTAATAATTTGAACGAAGACTCCAAAATCCAAATATAAAACAGTTCAATGATGTGTTGCTTTCCTTCTGTCTTTCTTTCTTTCTCTTTTTTCGCTGAATTCTTATGATCAGAACTCATTGACATATAACGACTGAGATGTCACGGTGATGGTGAATTGCTAAACGTAAGGGATTTATTTTTGTGGGGGTGGGATTCAGTAGGTGTAGACTTCTTCCTTCACCTTTTTTTTTTTTTTTTAAAAAGGCCAACTGCAGCAGTTATCGTTGCATCTTATTCTGTTGCTTTTGCCGTTTCTGTTTCCATGTTTAAAGCAAACGGTCAACCAATTTACTTCAGATACACTATTGCATGCAGCATGCAGTGCCAATATTAAAGTAACTGGCCCCGTGTGTCCATAAAATTTTGGCCACAACTGCACATCAGTCTCTGAAAATACAGCCCGAGTACCTTTGGTCAAAGACGCACTGGGCCGCGGGCACGGACAGAATCCTCGGCGTGACATCACGCGAGCGAGGAGCGCCCCCGCGTCCCGCCTTTGACCCGCTCCTCGCCCAGAACCGCGGCTGGCACCAAACAGCTCCCCGCCGCTGCGTTATTCCCTTTATCTTCCGCGCCGTCGACATCACCTGTCGCTCCCGAGCTCTGTCCGGGATGCGTCTCCGCCTCCCTGCCTTTGATCCCCCGCCGCCCCCCCTTGCTCGCCTTGTCTCTCGCCGCCGACGCCCTCCTCCCCCCTCCCCCCTCCTTTGCTCGCGCCTGCCAGCCGCGAGGAGCTCAAAAGAAATTTTTATTAGTCGGGGCGTTGCTCAGCCCGCTCGCTCGCACGCCCGCCCGTCCGTCGACGGGAGGCGCTGACGGATGCGCGAGCGAAGGAGGCTCAGACGACGGAGGACTTCAAAGTCTCGCCGGGACAAAAAGCGGGGACGGGCTGGCAGAGCAAGGCGGCGCGCGAACGAACGCACGCGACAACAAAGAATCAAACAGAAAACAAACGGGGGGGGGGGGGGGAGAGGGGGGGGGAAGGAGAGACGAGTGCCTGCTGTTGCCTTTATTGTCCCACCCGCAGCTCATTCTTCATGTTGCTTAATGGAAATAATGGCCGGATCTGTTTTCACTCTTGCGTTTGGAAGTTACTGTACTTTACCGCCCAGCCTCACTAATTCAAATAGGCACCGATAATGCACCGATATCACCCTTTTCACAGAACGAGTAGAGGGCGAGCGCTTTGCATTTCAGTACTTACCGATACTGAGTACGAACTAAGGCCATTACACGTTACGGAATTACTCTGATTTATTTTCCACAGATGTCCTGTAAATTGAGCAAATTTAACTAAATTGTCATATATTAACATATGGTGTCATGGTATCGGCACGTGTTTGATGAGCACGAGTAGAGTGCTCAACTCTAACAGTATTAGCACCGATACCCGATACTGGTCTCGGTGCGTCCCTAAGTTCAAACATACTCCTCTGGAGCCACCTGTGGTGGGCGTTGGTATTTTCCGGTAGACGCCGCCCCCCCCCCCCCCCAGCCCCCCTTGCGCAATTAACTGCAGTTCCCAGCTGCAGATCCCTCCCCGACCGAAGAAAAAAAAAAAAACTAGTGTGAGCCGTAAAGTCAACGAAGAAGGAAAAAAAGTATTTGTCGGAGGGAGGGCCGGACTTGTGAAACGCGTGGAGGGCCACAGCTGCGCGCAAATGGCTGCTAGCGACGGCAGTCATCAACACGTCTTTGTCCTTCCGAGCCCGGCGCGTCCGTCCACGGTGAGACTAAAATACACCCCGGGTGTCTGATGCAGTCAATCAAAGCCCGGCCCAGACGCACAGTCAGGTCTCATTAGGGGATTTTTTTATCACTGGTCAGTGATAGGCCTTATTAATCCCACTTTGCTTGGATACTGCTTGGAACGTTCCGCGTTTGAAAGGAGGGGAACAAAACCCCGGCAGTCTCCGATGGCAAAATGGAAAACGATAACCCGGGTGAAGCATTGACCCCAAACTCGGAGGTACCGGTACCCTTTGTGATGTCACGATTGACTCTCAGAAAGATGTGTTTCAGCCTGCGTTTTTTTTTTTTGAAAAGTAGAGGATGGACAAGGAGAAAGTAAGATGGACAGTCAATAGAAATACAGGACAGATATCCAGGTTAGGCCACCGTAGTGAACTGGCAAGCTCAGGAGGGGGAGGTAGAGTGAAAGATGCTGCAATATAAAATGTAACCACTTGATGTCGCTGTTTCTTCTTCAAAATCTCCAAATACTACACACTTGACCTTTAAAATACAAAATCGTACGTCCCAGTTCCTAATCCCGCTTTGGCATTTCCTTCTCATCAACCACACCGATGTTGATATTTCCCAGGTGGTGGACGACACCCTGGCGGAGCACTTTCCCCCCCGACAGCAGTGTAAACAACACGGAAGCAAGCGGCTCAACCGCAAGATAAAAATCAGGCGCGCCCGAAAGCTCCGCGTGCAAATAAGAGCCGAGCGATAACCCCTCCGCGACGCTGACACCGGAGCCGCCGACAGCCGGCCGATCCCTCTCAGTTTCGCCGCTTCACAGGCCCGGGGGGCGGGGGGGGGTGGGGGGGGAGCGACGTTACAAGTGACACTGAGATCTTTATCGGGACAGGGAGGTGCGTTGCCGCGGCAAAACCTGAAGCGAGCCCTCATCCCTCACCTCAGAGGTCGAGGTTTTACTCTCCAACTGCCGCGCTGATCTCTCTCTCTCTCTCTCTCTCTCTCTCTCTCTCTCCGAGCGGCCGGCTGCTGATAACGCAGAGATTGTTTTTTTATTTGTGCTGCCCCCCACCCCCTCCCCCCTACCCCCACCACGTTGATTTCTTTCCAAGCGTCTTTTGGCCATCGTCGACGCCGCCGCTGAAAGACGGGCTGGATTCGTGCCTGGAGTGCTGCTCAGCTGATGGTCCAAGACAATTAAGACTTTACTCGAATGGAAGTGGCGATTTCCACGTGCCAAGCGTCCGCACCCGAGCCAGCGTTTGAAAGCCGTGCCGACGCTCCTTCCACAAACGCCTCGTCCCGTTCAGCAGGATTGAGTGCAAAATGCAGACGACCTCAAGATTGACTCGTCGCTGTTTACCGTGCAGGGGAATCCATCCTTGACAGGCTAATTTTGCAGCGTTTTTACTGAAGAACGTGTCTTTGGGGTGGGGGGGTAGAGGTCAGTCGCATTAGGGGGCTCCGCTCCGTCTCAATGTCAACAGAGCCCATTCAACATTCATACTCTGACCCATTTTTATTAATGGAGAGGCCTCCTTTTTTTTTCACCGCGTCGCTCCCCATCCCATGTCTCATAATGGGCCCCTTCTGTCAGGGTCTCCTGACTGATATTCTCATTGACCTCTCCTTCACTCGGCTGCTTGCATTTGCATAGTTGGTGCCGTGTCGGGGTGTGTAATGGCGGTACAATATCTTGTAAATATACAAAAGAAAGCATTTAAATAAGCCGCTTTCGAGCCAGATTTCCACTCAGATTTAATGAGGCTGTCATAGAGAAGCTTTGGACACTCGTGTTCCTCAGTCAACTTTTATTTATTCTTAGAATTATTATTGACATTATTAGAATATGGCTACCCCATGCAAATGTTTTACTCCACTTCAAGGATTTTTCCATTTAATTTCATCCTAAATGTAAAAATTGAATCACGACTCATTAGAGTTGGTTGTACAGTAAAACCTGCATGTTCATTTTGGTACCTACCTAGTAGTAGTTTGGCAACAATTTTTCACATTTGTTTTTTTTTTTTGTTGCCTTTTTTTGTCACCATGTGCATAATCATCCTAAATACATTTGTTTCTAAAGCAAGTAAACTTTCTGGCGAAACCAGAAAATGGCCCCAATCAACCTCTCATGGTTGCCAAGCAAGTTAGGAATGCACAGTATATCTGAAAATGGAGTCATTAGAGTACCGAGGTTGCACAGTGTACGTATTGCAGAGAACTCCTAGAAATAATGCACTTTCAGTGAACCGTCTGTTTTCACTTTTTCCTGACTGTATATTTTTGCAAAGCAAATGGAGCCTCACTACCCCCTATATGGCCGCCACGCACACAGGTGCCAGCGGCCGAGGTTGGCGACTAGTTATCGCAATGCGTACTCTGTATTTATCGCTGTGTTTCGCCTCGTTCCCCGGTATGGCGCAGCCCCGCAGCAGCCCCAGAGCGGCGATGTCAATCCGCCAAGTGTCTGCGGAACGTCCAACTTGGCAGCGTCAGCCGGTGAGATCGTGACACAATATGTCGAGAATTCGACAAGGTTTTTTTTTGTTTTTTTTTCCGTCGCCACAGAAAAAAAAAAAAAAAAAAAACTGAAAATGCTCACTCTCCCGTCGACACGGGGCGGCCGCGAAGAAACAGCCATATGGTCGCACTTCCCACTTCGGAGGCTGAGACAGACGCGACATTTCAAACGCACGTCGGGCGAGCGCACGTTTGGTTTCGCCAGACGTTCGATTGCGATATGAGCGATGTGTAACCCCACCCCCAAAAAAGGAAACAACACCAAACAAAACAATGCCCGACAAAAGGATCGTTGAGTCATGAAAAGCGATTCTTGGTAAGTTTGCCTTTGTGGGGGTAGGCATGAATGCGGTCGCTCATTGTGTGTGGCCATCCGACGGTGCCCTCGCTCGCCTTCAAGCAGAACGCGAGCGCACAATAGAGCCGCGTCTGGGAGCCACGGCCAGGCGACGGATTCAATGGAGATCTGGGTCTTTAGGTAAAGAGATGTGACGAACTGGAGCATGAAGCAACAAAAGGCAGTGCTGTTTTTGACAGAAGTTGCCTTTATCAAATCGCAAACCACGACACCTGCAATGTCGACCCTCGGCCTCCAGGTGGGCACCGGACAAGCAGACGTAAATAATGTATCACAGGCAGAAAAAAATTGGAATAGAATTTCATTCCATAATTGCTGATTTTATGACGTACGTTTGTTCATTTTGATATTGAGACATTTTCTTTCTTCTGTAGTTTTTTTTGAGTTGCTTTCTGTTTTTTTTTAGTTTTCAAACTAATTAGAGCCAAAACCAAAAAAACAAAACAAAAACAGGATCATGTAGCGACACCATCAGGATAATCAGCATACAAAAGGTAAAGTTGAGGAGTTGTCGGAGTTCTTTACGTTGGTCAACAGTCTGTATACACGCGCATATACTTATCGTTGACTTTTGTGTTGGACGTTAAAATATTGAGTGCAGAAAAAAAGTTTTAATCTCTGATTTATTTATTTATTCCGTTAAGAAATCGTATCATTTTCTTTCTCTCTCTTGAGCAAAAGTAGCACCTTGTGTTGTCTCGTGCTGCATAAACACTTATTACGGCCGTTTCTGTGGCCTCCTTAACAAAAGCTCAAGAGGTTTTATTTGCCAATTAAACTATAAATACTGAAAATACCGTTTTTTTGGGGTTTTTTTTTTTCCTTCTTCTCCCCTTTAATGTCAATATAAGCACACTGTTGGCCTCTCGGTTGTGGCGGTTGCTGTCTGTGGTGCTGAACGGACAGCTCCCTTAAAAGCCCAATGCAAATGCTGCAGCTTGAACTGTTGTTCCTGAAATTGATCAGTACTGTTGCTGTTATGGGCTGGAATCACGCACACTTTGCTGAGCTCCACGTACTTTGGCAGACAGATGCCATTTGCAGATTCGCAGCTACAGTTCTGTCTGCTTGCCACACGTGCCAGTTTCTCTCATGGACACTTCTCCCTGAAAAGTCCTCCATACTTCTGATTGCGTGTGAGGAAAAAAAAAAACGAGTCTCTACTTGGGCTTGGTGAATTTGGACAAAACTAAAATCCAGATTATTTTCTCTGAAATCTCGATTTTTCGATTTCAATTTAGATTCTTTGATAACAAAAAAAAATACAAACGACAATGGAATAAATTATTTCAAATCTTTTATCTTTATTTTTAAAGAAAAATAGAAAACAAATGTCCCTAGTGGGAATGAAGTGCAACTGAAAGATACGGTAAATCCTCCATGGGTTGAGTAAAGTGGCACATTTACCGTCTTCTTGACCAAACAAAAATGAATCCATTGGGACATAATGAAGCGTGAACCTCACTTTCACCAAATCTTGCTTGAAAATGAACAAGTTCTTCATAAACAAAGATGAAGTTCCCTTATTTGGGGATAAAGTGCAAACCTAACACAAATGAATCCCCCTGTGGATAAAGTGACAACCTACCAAACCTCACTTTCAAAATAAAAGGTTTTTCTATCATCTCGAACAGCGTTGAATGAATGAATGAAGTGCTAAACTTTCACATTTTGTAAAAATAAAGAGACAAATACAGATGATATACGGATTTCCTGTTTTGAACATCGTCTTGCGCTAATCGCACAGCCCTGATCTCCACTTCTCCATATATCGCAGCCGCTCCTTAACTTCCTGCTCGTCTCTCTCCTTCCTCTTTGCGACTCGTACACCGCCAGGTCGCTCGGCCTCATTCCACTTTGCCTTTGCGCCGCCTCGCGTCGCGGATCACCAGTTCACGCAAAGACCATCGCCAACCGAGCCATTAGCGGCCCCTCCCTTCTGGTTCAAGGGTTAACCCGTACGTGCCAACTAGTCCTGTAATTACACCTGCTCTGCGGGTCCCGGCCCACTTTCGGATTGTGGCCCTGGGTGGTGTCGTCTGCTCCAGACGTCAGGATTATATAACGCGGCAGAGCCTTGCCAAGGCTTAATAGCTTGTGGCATTCACGGGGAGCTTAAGAGGTCTTACGCAGAACGCGGCGGTTCGCGGCGAAAGTCGCCTCCTCTGCACGTCTGCACCTGTCGAGTGCAGGTGGTCTAGACTCGGAGCTCTTCTTATTATGTTGCTTTAAGGTAAATAAAGCCGAGGGATATGCGAGTATTTCGGAGCGCTGAGCCTGGAACAGACGCATTATAGCGAGAAGAAGAAATCATAAAAAAAAGCCGGATATATATGCACGTCTCAAGATGTGCCGCGCCGCCACGTTCATCATCCCCCCCCCATCGTCGGCGCTTTTATTTATCTCTCTCTCTCGCTCTCTCTCTCTCTCTCTCTCTCTCTCTCTCTCCCTCTCACGCGCAGACGAGGGGGTCAAACGGCGCCTCACCCCTCGCCGGCCGCGGAACCGACGCGATCGATGCCGCCCAATCCTCGGGGAGTTATTTCCTTCAAGCGCTCCCATCCGGTGATGTCAGTTATGAAATGACACGATCTCTTAATATCCCCTCACCTGGCCGACCCCGCCACTCCCAACCGTCTGCGGCGGCGGGTGGGTGGGAGGGAGGTTGGGTGAGGGTGGGGGGGGGCGCCATAGTCCGTTGACTTTAGCAGCGGTTGCCAGTTAGGTGCAGCGCGCGTCGATCGCATCGAACCGGCTTTGCGTGTCGCGGCCCGGTAAAGACCTCTTGATTGACTTCTGCTTGGATAGCATGTCCGACACCATACATTAGTAATGCCGAGGATTAACTAGACAGATGACTGGGGTGGATCGGCAAAGGCAGGCAAACTGGGCGGCGCGGTGACACCAAATATGTCCCGTCTTGAATGACTTGAAGGGCGTAACTAAAGACCTGGCATTTTATCGAATGAGTGGATGTTTGTTTTTTTTTTCCTCCCGTGAGATGCCGGACTCACTTCACCAGCATTTAAGAAGTAGAAGAAGGAGAAGACCTTTATTGATCCCACGGTGGGGGAATTTGCTAGTAACGTAAAGTTTTCAAATGATGGGAATATATGAACAACACCACGTGTCTAACCAACGATGAATTCCCATTAAATGTCCTTACAGTGCCTTGTTGGTGTCACAGGGGGCGCTGACACCTCAACCAAAGTCCCTCCCAAAGCGTTGGCTCGACTCCCCCCCCCATTGATTTTATTTTCCTCAGTATAAGATGAAAGCTGAAACCGAGCCTTTATTTTATTTATTTTTTTTACAGGATCCTGTAAACACCGGGCTAAACAAGCGGTTTGTTTTTTTCCTGCCGATCAATAAAGTTCTTTGCGATAATTGAGCGCGCGAGACTGCTTCGCTGGTGCCAAGGATGAAAAAAAAAACAACAACAGATATTGGGTGCAAGGACCCTAAATATGCTCTTTTAAATATGATCGCATCCTGTCTGTGTCCTTTCGCTGTCTGGGGATGAAAGTGCAGCCAGGATATAATTTCATAGTTTTTAATGATTAAATCGGGTGTTATAGTGCAGAAAGGAGGAAAGTCAAAGCAACTTTATTCATTTATACATTCCACTCTGCGGTTCAAAGTGCTTTACAGCGTTAAAACAAGACATTTAATAACATTGATAACAATATTAGAAGCATGTCATCAAAGGAGTGTGGGGGGGGGGAAAACGTAACGCCTTCGTTCAAAGCTTTCTTTGGAAGAGTTCTTCTCTCTGCCTGCGGTAATTCGTCTGCTACGTCACGGCAACATTGATTCCTGCCTGTTTTGCTGACTGCCATTTGGCCTCATTGATCTGGAAGTCTGTGTCTGATAACTGCGCCGCAGTTTAACCCCGACTGGGGTGAAGGCGCGGGGTCGCAGCCGTCCCGAGATTTGACATCGTTCCGGAAGTTAGGAAGGTGGTTGATTGATTGACGGTTGAAGAGGCCGGGAGTCTCCCTCGTTTTTTTGAGCTTCCCAGCTGGATTTAAGCATCTCACTCGTCTTTTTCTCTCTGCTGACTGGTCTGTTAAGTTTTGTTGCCGACTCATTTGTCAAAGCGGCTTTAAAGCTGTCTGCATATCATTACGGGCGTCTTTCAAAATTTGTCAGAAAGCAGCTTCTGTGTGTGTGTGTGTGTGTGTGTGTGTACTAGATACAGAAATCTTAACAGGGACTCAAGATGTTGTTCAAGATGGGCTACAACAATTCGTCAACTTTGTGTTGTCGACAGAAATCGCTAATGATTACCGATTCCTCCTTCTCAAAAGTGATCGAATTACTTCTTTAACTATTTTGTTTCAGAAGTAATCAATGACTAATTACTAAGAGTTAAAGATAAAGTAACACTTGAGAAAGTGCAAGGAACCACAATGTTCTTTCATTGAGACGAGGTGAACTCAAAACAATGTTTGTACTTCCAACTATACTATAACAATCAATCTGCGACGTCGTTGTTTCCGGTTGTTTCTCTAAATTTCAGACGTTCTGTGGATAATGAGACATTTTTAGCTTGCAAAATATTTCGGAAAAGTAACGGAATCGTTACTTGATAAAGTAATTATGATACGATTAGCATTTTTGCCAGAGTAATCCCGTTGCGCGAAAAAAAAGTCAGTAAGTAGTTTAATTACAGTAGTGGATTACTTTGTAATAGATTACTCGCCCTGTACCTGTCAGATGGTTTTAGATGGGACATTTTTATTTGCTTTTTGTGTGAACCAGCCTAACAGCAGCAAAGTTGTATAAAAGATGCATTTTTCATTTGCCACATAGTTAAAGCAACCTCATGCTGAATTTAAGAAAAATGTAATAATTATCCGATGAGCCGACCAATCGTTTCAATAGTCGGCGACTAGTTGACTATTGAAATAGTCGTTAGTTGCAGCCCTAGTAGTAAGAGCAAAAGGGGCGATTGTGTGATAATTAGATAGAGGCTTGTGTGTGTGTGTGTGTGTGTGTGTGTGTGTGTGTGTGTGTGTGTGTGTGTGTGGGTGTTCCTCTCTCTCTCTCTTCCCCGCAATTGGCCGCAGCTGACGGTGGGGGGCAATTAACAGCTAACACGCGAGCAACCCGGCAGGTTTCAGTCCGCGGCTGCAGGCCACACGTGCAGTGTTGCGCGCGTTCGTGAGAACAAATACGTTGCGCAGTTGATTTCATTCAGCCCGTGCGCGCAGAGCGGATAATTGCACACACACACACACACACACACACACACACACACACACACACACACACACACACACACACCTCTGGGCCGTTTCGCCGGCCACTCGCACCTCTCCCTCCGTTTCATTTTCATCTGACGTAATTAAACCGCCGCTCCTCGCGGCGGGGGCCACCTGCACCACCGACCCAGGCTTTTTTTTTTCTCTCTCTCTCTCTCACTCCTCCGCAACCCCCCCCCCCCCCGAGCGGCTCCCCTCTGCATTCTGCCGCTCATTTGCGGCGCGTGCACACGTAAAGTGGCTCGACAGAAAGCAAGGGAATCACCTGGGCCGGGGGAAGGGAGGAGGGAGAGACCGCCGTGTAATTGCTTCACTTAGTTAACCCACTTAAGGGCCGCGTTGGGTTTTTGTGCGTCTCAATCTGCCGGGATCAGCCGCCTCCCAACACGCACGGATGAAGCGGGGGGGGGGGGGGTGTTGTGCGCTCCCGTTACAGGTGATTAATATTAATTGCCGGCTGATGCTTTTGGCTCCGAAGATACGACGAGCGAAAATCGGAACTGTTTAGCTAACGCGTGGCATAGCACGGGGCTGTGGGGGAGGGGTGATTTAAAAAGAAATAAATAAATAAATAAATAAAAAAAAACGAAATGAAAGGTTGGGTTTGTTTTTGTTTGTCGCTGCCGGCGTCATCGGCACACGCGCGCTCGCTCCCAATCCCATTAGCGCGGAGGTCATCGCCGCGCTCGCTCCAGGTGCTGGGCTCAGTCCCCAGCAGATCGCTTTGCTAGCATTTCCTCGGGGATAAAGAAAAAGGAACTTGTGGCCAAAATAAATTGAAAAAAAAAAAAAACACTCTCCTGTCCCTCAACTTTCAAGGAGAACTTTAAACCCCCCACTCCCCACCCCACTCTCCTAGTCAGATATATGGATATGTTTGCTGCTCTATTCCATACAAAATGGAATCAAAACTTCCATCAGTTTCTTTTTTTAAGTCTCTTTTCTCTCCCTTTTCCTCCCCCACCGGTCACACAAATTGAGCTTCCCGGGTAATTTTATGAATACATATCAGGACCTTTAGCTCCCAGGCGGTGAGTGGCACGCTCAGTAATGCCTCCAGCAATATCACTTTGAGGGAGCCGCACGGAAACAAAGATGCTCGGGCGCCATGAATATTTATTAAAATAGGGGATAGTGGGGTGGGGTAAAAAAAAAAAGAAAGGAAGGAGAAGAAGAAGAAAATGACAGACTAATAGATGGGAGAGATGATATAAAGACTGATTGAAAGTTAGGAGGAGGCGACCCATGGAGCTTTCGGGGTGTGGAGTGTGGGGGGCTGGGGGGTGGGGGGGGGGCAGTAGAAAATGAAAACAGCCTTGTCGGCAGGAGGAGCCCAGGAGGAAATCTGCTATTAAAAAGCTGTTAAGTGTGTGTTTACTTGGCTCCCATCTCCAAAGCCGCCGCCGCTGCCGGTGTCCGAGAGCAGGAGCCGCCCGTGCCTGATTGGCAGCCCAGCAGCGCCGGCGGATCTGAAATAACCCCCCGCCGCCGCCGCCGCCGCCACCCCCACCCCGGGGAGTCCCCGCTCGCTGGCGGCCTCAGTCATTATGCCGATGACACTATCATTTCTGGAGGCTGATTAAAAACCTTGTTGAGGTTAAAAGAAGCTGAAGGTTAGACGACCACAGAGGGTTTAGTGGCAGACATAAAGAAGTGGTGGTGGTGGTGGTGGTGCTGGTGGTGGGGTTGTTTTCACTGCGCATCCGCGACAGGCAGACATGCAGCTAATGAGACTAAATTGGCCTGTTTGGTACATTAGAAGATTTTTTATTTCAACTTTTCTCAGAAGTGTCAACGTGGGCCAAATTATTTATTCCCTCTGTGGTCGGGCCTTTGGCTTTTCCACAAATTAACTCATTATTTATTAATAATTATTTGTCAAAATCTTTCTTTGAAAATTGCAGGGAAATTCAATAAACTGAATACAAGGGCAAATAAAATGGATGGAATAGATTCCAGAAATGTTTTATTTGGGGGAGGACTTGGAAAAAAAGCATTTAAAAAAAAAAAAAAAAAAAAAAAAAAAATGAATACGTAATAACAAACCAACAAAGTAATAAGAGCGACTGGAATAAAGTAAAAAGAGAAGTAATATGAAACATTAAAAGTGGCTGACAATACCTTCAATGGAAAAATAACATTTTTGAACATGTATGAAAAGGATCAAAAAATGCGAAGTGTTCTTTGAAGGTAAATAAAGAGCCCTCTGTCTTCTGCTCTGCTTCAGCCTGTGAATCCTCTGACGTTGTCCTCGTCAGTGCTCTCATATCTAAAAATATTGCTCATCCATTGTTCCCGACCCCCCCCAAAAAAATCTGATGTGTTGTCTTATGGCCAATCAGTGTTATTAGTTACGGGACTGAAGAAGTCCTCAACGGCATTGTTCCTCCGGCGAGTTGAGCGTTTGAACTTTGGATTTCGCAATATGTGCACGAGTGTTGCGTACGCGTGTGCCTCCATCAAAGTCCAGCGAGCGTCCGCACATTATTGTCCGTCACCATTGCAACTCAACCAGGATCTCCTCCACTTTGTCATTACTGTGACACTGTTTGCCGACACGGACCGCTGAGCTGCAAGTCTTCCCGAGGGACTTTGCGATTTTGCGCTTAAAAGTAGTATTCCGTGAGCCCCCCCCCCCGAGATATTGGGAAGCCGGAAATGCCAACCTAAGAATAATCATTACTCGTCGGTGGGGCGTTTGTGTGCGCGGGAGGCGTAGAGTCGGGGGGGTGGGGGGGCGGTTTGGAGCGGAATTTACGTGTTTGTCACATCACAGAGATGTGTAAAGCAGAACAGAGGACGACCTCTGACACCACGGAACGGCGTGTGTCCTTTTTTTTTTTTTCATCTCCGTCGGCTTCCTCGCCGTCCCAGATTTGGAAACTTTGCACAATGCCGTCTGCACGTTCCACGAGACTGTTTACCTTGCCAGTCCGCACGGTGTGGTCGGTGGCCAAGGCGAGGAAGAATCCAAAACCTGGTATAGTCGTCTGCCTCTACATATTTTAGTAAAAAAAAAACGACAACAAAATAACTCCTCTTCCCCCGTTAGGTCCATTTTTATTATTTCAGAGAAACAGACGCCTGGACGTCGGCTTCAACAGCCTCTCGGTTCTCGGAGTGCTACGGCTATTTTTTTATATATATATATATTTTTTTTCCATCACCGTGGGGAGGATTTCAGACGTCCGCTGAGCCCAACCTGAGTCCGCCACCAAATTGGGGACAAATAGCAGATGTGCCGAGCGTCGGGGGTCAAGGAGCGTCGAGTGACTCGCGGCCGCCTTTCCTTCAAATTATTTCATTTAGTGGAAGGATCAAGCTAAGCCCCGGCGGAGCGGGGACGGTGCAGGGTGACGGAGGCCAGCTGTCACTGAGACGTGGCACTCTTCCGACACCCCCACCCCTTGGAAAAAAGAGAGAGCGAGAGAGAGCGAAAGAAAGGAGTGGGGGGGGGGAAACGCCCTTCAAACACTTTGGGAAATCAGGCTGCCGAGTCTTTTCCGGAGTCGAGTTCCGATCGAAGGTTTTCGCCGTCTGACTCCTCCGGGGGTCCCCCCCCCCCCACCCCCCCACCCCTTTTCGGCGCATTAGGACCGTGAATTAATTAAACAGGTGGACGTCCCCTCGGTGTTCATCCAGCCCGGACGCAAAAAAAGAAATGGAATTTTTGCTGAGTTTATTGTTAAACGGAGGTGCCGGCGAGCGGGATTTAGTGCACCTCCGGGGCCCTGCCGCTTCCCGAGCTGGAAATATGCTCCTCAGATCTCATCTCATATTCATTTGTCACAGCCAGCGTAGCCGCGCCTCTGCTCCGTGCTGCCCTCTGGCTAGCGCAGAAGCCATCCGTCGCCTCCACTCGTCTTTCACTCATCCCCACCTCCTCCAGCTCCAACTTAGATCCTTTTTATTTATTTATTTATCTCCCGCCCCCCCGCCCCCCGCCTCCTCTTCATCAGCGTCCCTGCTACCTCTTTGTCCCCCGATCATCCTCCCCCTGTGACCTTCCCACAATTACCTATCCTCTGGTGGGACAATTAAAAAGCCGAACCGCCGCACCCCGAATGCGGGGAAGAAAAGTAAGGAGGGAGGAAATAATGATGCCACATTTGCCGGTTGAATCGACCGCCGCCGCCGCCTTTGAACGAGCCCCCTCTTGAAGTGGAGAGGCGCGAACGTCTCCGACGGCCGTCAAGGACGCGTCGCCCGCCAGTCGTCCGTCCCACCCAACAGCGACGGACAATATGGACGAAAAATGTCCTCACGATCATTTCAAAAACAAAATTCGACTGTGTCTTTTCTGGATTTTTTTGAAGCCGTATTTTAAAAAAAAATGAATTAAAATCCAGTTTACACAGATACGCTGGAAACGACTGAAAACGATGTGGTACCTATGCCCGGCCTGGTGTGGCGCTGTAAGTTTACTCCCTGAAGGCGGGAGAAGAAGAAGAAGAAGAGGAAGAACACCAGAAGCATGCCGTGTTTAAAGAAGCAGCAGCTCGCTGACAGCACGAGCGCCACAGAGAACAGAAAGAAAGGTCGCTGGTGAAAAGACGGCGTGGACAAAAAGACAGAGTTGAACTTCTGCTTCGAGATACTTTCCGTTTAGCAACGTTCTGCAACGAGCTCAGCCCCGCCTGCCACCGTGCTTGTTATTGCGCTACACATGTTTTTTTTTGTTTTTTTTGTTTTTTTTTTTGTTTTTTTTGGACGATAGCATCGCCCCTCCCAAGCACCCAGCCAAACAGCATCTGTTTGCTTTCTGTCTTCGGTTCCTTTCCCCGCTAAAGAAACGCTCACCGCCCGGTGTTCCGCCTCTCCGCAGGTGCAAGTGCAACCTCCACGCCAACAGCTGCGTGTTCGACAAGGAGAAGCTGAGCTGCGAGTGCGAGCACAACACCACGGGGCCCGACTGCGGCCGCTGCAAGAGGAACTACCAGGGCCGAGCGTGGAGCGCCGGCTCCTACCTGCCCATCCCCAAGGGCACAGCCAATATCTGTGAGTGTGCGCGCACACACACACGTGGACACACACACACACACACACACACACACACACACACACACACACACACACACACGTGGTAAAGGTTGTACCCAGGCTCTCAGAATGACTGCAGAAGTCACACCACACACCACACTGGACGTATTAGGCACGCACAAAAACCCACCAGAGGACACACACACACTTTGTCACACACATCTATAAGTGTGTACAAACTGCCTATTGCACAACTGTGCAGTGTCTTTTTTAACAATATTTCTTTTATTGAAGTTTCAAGTGCATATCAAACATTTTCACACACACATATATATACAGATATATATATATATATATATATATGTACAATATTTTTATTGAAGACATACACAGACACACATTGACGACCAGCTTTAAACAAATAAAGCAAAATTGTTAAATAAAAACAAGAATAAAATGGAACAAAATGAAATAAAATACTGCAACTGCAATGTATACATACATGTATAGATATGCAAAATATAGATCTATATCTATGTAGATCTATTTTTTTTTTTGGTTTTTCTATTTTTTTTATTTTACACCATACTCTTATCTCTCTTTATGCTACTATTAGCACATTGCATGCCTTTTATTACACTCGTTCTATTATCAAGCTGCTGGTAAGGTATCTAACTATCTACCCACCTATCTGTCTATCTATCTCTTATATCAGTACTACTGAGAAGCCTCAGACTGACTTTTGCGTCGTGTCCCGAGTAAACGGGAAAGGCGGCAACAAGAGCGTATTTTCCCGGCGCTGAGGACTCGGAACAGACGTCCCGTCTCGCAGCTGCGGCCTTGACAGGAGACGTCTGGCCGCGGGGAGGCGAGTCCTCAGCGTCGCTCCGCAGCTGCAGGGGCAGGTGCACCTGCGTCTCTCCCTTCGCCGCTCATGACTGTCTGTCCCTTTTTATAAAACGCCCACGGTCGCTTCCCCCCGTCGGCTCCGCTGCCTCCGTGTTCTCAAGGCTCGTTTTCTTTCTTTCCGTCTTTCTTTTCTTCCTTTCGCTGGAACTCGTGAGAGGAAGCGGTGGGAAAACATGGCTGCTGCTGCTGCTGCTGCTGCTGCTGCCGCTGCTGCCGCTGCTTCCATTAAAACTCTTTTTCAGAGTATTTACAGCAAAGAGTCCAATAATGAGTCACAACAGTAAAGCAGACCTTTCAGGGACTCGTCATTGCACAGCCACTGTGTGTGTGTGTGTGTGTGTGTGTGTGTGTGTGTGTGTGTGTGTGTGTGTGTGTGTGTGTGTGTGTTTGGACAGTTTCTTCCCCATTCTGGCAGTTAACTGAGAATTGGACAACAGCTGTTGACACTTGACAAAGGAATAAAAAAATGATCCAATTGTCCCATGTCATAGTGTGAATTGCAGTGGCGTCAAGGAAACATATACATTTTAAAAGAAACCGGCTGAACTGCAGCTATTTCAGTCCTTTTAAAGAAACGAAAAGAAAAGTTATGGCTTCGTCTCCCATGATAAAATTGCTTTCTCCCATTTAATAGTTCCAACAATATTTTATCGATATATTTATTTTCGGGTTTGGGCAGCTTTACACGACGGCAGTCACAGCTGAAAGCATCCGGAGAACAACTGTGACCGCTGTGGACCCAGACTACACAGTAAGTCAGCGTCGTCACATTGCTAGTAAACACACCTCCAGACTTATCTCAGGAATAAACCTCGGATTCTATACGAGAGTGAATTTGGGACATGGAAATCTGTCGCGACGCAAGCGGACTGTGGCGTCTCTCCGGGAGATATGGCCGCAATCATTTTTGGGAGCGTTCAGCCGGATGTTGAAAGGACGACTGTTTGTCTCTCAACCTTGACGTTCACTCGTTTTGTTGTGGAAACAAAGCACAAAGAAAAAAGCACTTCTGCCCATGCCATGTAATTAATATCAAGTCAAATTTCTCTTCTCATTATTCTCGCGTGGTTTCGAATCACATTCGAAACCTTATCCACACGTCGTGCGCTGCGTTGTCGCTATTAACGCGTTATTACACTTGAATAACTCGCTGCGTCAAAGAGGAGCCTCGCCTCACACTCACATCAAACGCTTTCGCGCTTTTTCTTTGCATACAGCAATAATAAAGAAATGATCTCTGCACCTCGGTGTGACATCACTGGCCTGTCTCGCCGCACCCCCCGCCCCCCGACCTCTGACTGACCTCCAGCCTCCGCCTGCCGGTGCTATTTTTGTCATGCGAGCGCTGGATCACGGCGGCGGCGCCTGCCGCTGCCGTTAATTTATTGCGCCCTCCGTGGTCGCTGCCCACCACCCCTCCCTCCACCCGCGGTGCCCGAGGACTCTTCTCGACCCAGCGGCTGACGACTTATTCTGCTCCCCCCCCCCCCGGAGGATCGCTGTTATGAGTTAAAATGGCCGCTCCCAGGGCCCAGATTGACAGCGCATTATTAAAAAAAAAAGAAAAAAGAAAGAAAAAGAAAAAAAAAAGCCCCCCCCCCCCACACACACACACACACACACATACACACACACACACACACACACACACACACACACACGTGCAAGCGCGCACCCCAGACTTCCAACCGTGCTACAAACACGAGCGCGCGGACGCGCTCCCTCCGCCGTGCAAATGATGAAAAAGAAAAACAGTCTTAGTCTAAAGTGTATTATTATACCGTGTCTTGGAGGAGGGAAGGAAAATCCATAATGTAATAACTGAGTCAGAAAAATAAATAAAAATCTGCAGGAACACAAGGCCGGCCCTTCTGAGAAGACGGCGGAATGCAGACGGCTGGAGGGCGGGCGGGGATTTTAAAACAAAACAAAAAAAAAAACGCCTGGTGCTAGTTGGGGATTTTTTTTTTTTTTTAAATTTAACACTCGTTGAACAACATTTTCCCGAAGTCGAGAAGCTTCTCTCTCTCTCTCTCGCCCGCTCTCGCTCGCCGTCCCACCCCCACCCGTCGAGCGCATGGCAGCTCCTCCGGGGCGAATTTATCAAAGTTGAAAACGTAATTATGATTTAATTTCACCTCGCTACGCCCACCGAGGAGCCCGGCCAGATAAGGGGGGGGGGGGTTGAGCATCGAAGCCCCCCCCCAAGCTCGGCCCGGCTCGTCCATCCCGCCCCGCAGAAGACGTCCCCGGAGTTTTTAGACGCGTCGAAGCGTGGGGTTGGGGGTGGGTGGGGGGGGGGAGGCGGCCGTCACTCTCTCTCTCTCTCCCACCCCCGCCCACCCCGCTTCCTGCCTCGGCCGAGACCGGAGGAGGGAGACGGATCAGTCGGGGAATCAAGCGTGGCAGTTCATTTCACTGTAGCGTCCGGGCCGGCCGAGGCGATGGGAGCCGGCGGCCCACGACAGGTATCCCCCCCCCCCCCCCCCCTCTCGACAAAAAAAAACAAAAAAAAAAAGGTGATCTCAAACACTGGGAAACGTCTCCGGAATGTTTTATTAAAGACGCGCGCGCGCGCAAAAAGAGCATTTCATCGTGCTTTGAAAGGATAAACGGAGCGGATTGAGTTTGGCTTTTTACTCGCATCCCGGAAGGAAGGAAGCAAAAGCTCAGCGCCGGAGCTGAAACTTCGCGGGGATCAAAAGGGGGCCGAGCTCACGGCAAGCACTTAAAGACGGCGCGTTCGAGGGCCCCGGATTCTGCCCGTTTCATGGTCTTTATGGCCTCGCCTGATTATTTCGCCAATGCTCAGCAAATAACGTATTTAGATCTTTTCAGAAGCATCCGGATAGTATCAGACTTTGGTCTGTGGAGGGAAACAGAAAGGCCAGTGCACAAGAAAACTAAGCAGAGCAACAAAAACACAAACAGGAGCGCTCTCATTGAAATTGTTGCTATCAGCGTCATAAAGGTTGAAAGGCAGTCATTTCTGGGGATTTCACGACATGCCTAGAGATATACCATATTATGGTCAGAAAACAATGACGCAGCAAAACGGAAAATGAACAGAAAAAAATATTAAGATTTGTGTTGAATCCAAGCTAGAGTATGAATCACTAGTTCTCGACAGACTGTGGCCAGGATGATCATAATCTTTCGACAGCCATTAATTTTTTTTTTTTTTTTTTTTTTTTTTTTTTTGTGGTGGGGTTTAGACTGAAATAGAAAGAAAGTAAATCTCCCTCACTGAAAAAAAAAAACAAAACACCACAGCACATTCATGGCTCAGTGAATACTGTCAAAAGTAAGATTTAGCTGAATTGTCTGTTCAAGTTCCTTAACCTGGAAGCAACGTCTTCACAAAAAGGCTGCTTCTTTTCCTGCTGGCCCGGGGGGAAAAAAATGTCCGCTGACCCGCACACCCCACACCAAGCGTTTTCGAGTGCCATTGATTAGACGCTCTGAATGGCCATTTCATCAAATCGCTCCCATCAATTCAAACACATTCATTTAGCGGTTGAAAAGCACCCGGGGAATCCAACTTTGCTTTGCATGCGAGAGATCAAGTCCTGATTTGTTCGGTCTGGAGCGAAGAAATAAATAGATTTCCCTCATCAGGGCAGGATTAAGAGCCACTTGTTCAGATTTAGCTGAAGCCAGCCAAAGTTTATGGATCTGGTGTGATCAAAGCAGGAAGCGGTGTGGACACGCTGTGGGCTGTCTCCCCCTCTCCCTCTCTCTCTGCCTTTCTCCGTAATGATTCATCCTCCGCCTGGAGAGAAGTTCCACATTAGCTCCCCACCGTCGGACTGAAAAAGCTCCCATTTCATGGTCGCACATGAAAGAGAAAAGACGCGCCGTCCGATGTGGCCGTCGCCGTCGCTCGCCAAAACAACCCTTCCGTTCGATTTGACTTACAAATTGCGTCCTCTCTGCCGCTGTTATCTCATTAGCGCGCGCCGATGCCCAACTTCCAGATGCCGCCGCGCTGGCCGCTCGGCACGCGCTCATTTCGGGCGGCATCCGAAAATGTACACACGTTGAGAATTTTCTAATTAATCTGTCCTTTGCATAGGATGGTGGTGGTGGTGGAGGTGTTGGGGGGGGGGGGTATTTCTCAACTCGGCGTAAAGACCAATTCCCTCGGGAGCTGATAATACCACTGCGGAAAAATATATTTGTGGGGAAAACAGAGACAGATATTGCTCTTTGCGGATCCGCCCCCATGCAACGCCGGCGAAAGCAATCTGGGTGGGATGGCTGAAACTCGAGAAGATAACAACAGGCGTGACAGTAATAATAATTACTATTATTATTATTATTATTACAATAGGCAGAGAATTTGACTTGGAATACCGGCTCTGAATGGATGGATCACACACATTTTGAAATCTCTGAAATCTTGCCCATCCGTCTTGCCAACCGCCCCGCAGACGGCTCTTTCAATTGGTTTTCGAAATCAACAAGTGGGATTCCGTAAACGGGCCTCACCTGAAAAGTCACGCAAGAAGACGGAAAAGGAGAGAAAGAAGCCAAACAGTGGCCGCTGCGACCGTAGCGGCGGTGTCCTCGGAAACTGCCAAAGGAAGAAAAAGAGGAGCAGTGAAGGCTTTTTCCGTCGTGGACGACGTTGTTTTCCACAGTGAATCCAAGGCGAATCCTCATCGAGGGTTTGATCTGGTGAGCTGCTGAGTGTTCACGATAGGAAACATTTCCGACACGACTGCGAGCGACAGGTGAGACGCTAAATAATTACGCCAACTGCGTTAGTGTTGCACTATTTAACGTGAAATGAAACAGCATGAGCGTATGTGTCGATATTTTCCCCTGTATTGCTGGGTCATAACACTTTTAATAACGTTTTAGTAGAAATGAAGGTATTCATTCATTTAAAAAAAAAAAATGTGATGCGACAATTGTTAAGAAAAACATCTGTCCCATCTTGTTCAAAAAACGGCCCAAAAAATTGTAACAAGGAATGAATTTTTTTTTTCAATTGTTTCAAAGTGCATTCTGGGATGTATCGTCAAGCGAGTCACCATTAGTCGTCAGCCACTTTTCACTATGCACTGAGTGAATGGATTGGACCGCATAGTGAATGCCGGCGGTCACTCAGAGTTCGCGCTCCGCTACGAAATAGTGTGTCGTCTGTATAGCGAGCAGTGGGTGATTTTGAGACGCGGCCCAAGTGACACAGTATTTTTGCTCGGGGGGCCTGGCTACAGGCAGAGCTGTGCCGCCGACATAACGCCATTTGGTCCACTTGGTGGCGACGGACAGATTAAGAATAAATATTTAATTAACGAATAAATCCATAAGATAAATTGATGAATGAAACTTTCCATTTGGCATGCACGGTAGTGAATCTCTTACTGGGGGAGCCGAGTCGCTCGATGACACACACACACACTCAAAATGCTTCCGTTACCTTTTTCCTCGCGTGACGCTAAAAAAAAAAAAGACTCATCACTTTGGAGTCACTCTACAAACGTGAGGAGGACTGAGGCGTCGGACCAACAGCTCAGTGGGAGACGTGACATTTTTCCTCCTCTGCCTCCGCCGCCAAACGGCGGTTTGGCTCGAAGCGGCGCGCTCCCGCTGCGGCGACACGCGCAAACAAACAGACCAACAGGCCCGTGGGCCAGCAGCAGTAGCATAACTTCCAGCCCTCACACGTAGCACCCACTCGTTGTGTGACTGCACTCCTTTTTTTCTCCACAGCCATTTGAATTTACACTTCCACCGAATCTTCTTTTGGCTTTTTTTTTTTTTTTTTTTTTTTCTCTCTCTCCTGCTTAAAAAAAAAACAAAACAACAGCAACAACAACTCATCGCCTGTTGTTTTTGCATCCTCTCACTCTGCGGCTCCTTCTGCCCTTCCTCCCCACCGCCTTCTCTTCCTCCTCCTGCCTCCGCCTTTTCTTGCAATCCTCTTTTTCTCTCTCTCTCTCTCTCTCTCTCTCTCTGTTTCATGCTCATATTCTCCTCCCCTCCCCCAGCCACCCCAGAGACTGGGCTTGTTTACTCTGTCTTTCCCACATCTAGGCTCCGTGCAGCTGTGACGGTAATCTTTCTTTCAAATATTTGTTTCCTCCGTCTCCTGATTTCTCTGGGCTTTTCTCTCGCGCGCGCTGCTTCCCCGCAATTGCTGCTGCCACCGCCGCCGCCACCGCCGACTTACACCTCATCCCTCTCCCGCAATCCTTAAACTGTGCCTCTCCAAAAACTTGGCACCTGGGGCACTTTGAAACTTGCCACCTTCAATTCCCATCTACATGTCGAGAGCCAGCGAGCGGCTGAGCTCGCGAGCGAGCCGGGCACCTTGGCAACGCGAACCCGTATTTTTTTTATTCGTTTTTTTTTTTTTTTTTTTTTTTTTTTTTTCCTCTCCTCCTGAGGAACTCAATCAGGTCGGCCTGCCCCGAGCTTGTGTTTCTGGCAGCTCTTTCCGCTACTAACCAGTTAGCGATGCCTGTCACCATCACTGGGCCTGGGTGCAGTCAAAGAGCCCCAGATAATGATGGATCGCGACGGAACCATGGCAGCCAGCGAAAGTAATTACCAACTTTGCCTGCGGAGGAAAATTCCGCAGATAAGCAGCTTTTCCGGAGCGGTCCAGGTAGCGGCGGGGAAAAGCAGGTGAGACGCACAGAAGGTCAGAGCAGATGGAAACCGACAGAAACAATGTAATGACTCCGGCAGTCGCCCCAAACAATCACAATGTCACTTCCACACCCGCGGACGAGCACGCCAGGGTTAGAACCGCGGGCTCATCTGACGCCCCGGCAGGCTCAGCGTTTCTGAGGGATGGTTTTCATTATAACTATTAACAATGATAATGATAGATTTTATTTACAGAGCACCTCACGTCAAATAAATGATCTCAAGGTGCTTAGCAGTGGATTGCGATCATGGTCGCGGTGGGGAATTGAAAAAATGAAAAACAGCTCGGTCCAAGGCACAAATGAGACTAAAACATCCGACATAAAATGATGCTAAAATCAAGTTACTTTGGCAAGAAACAATAGCTATCTAGCAATAAGTTTTTCGATAAAATGTAGGTTTTGAAGCTTTTCTGAAAAGCATCCATGATCCGTGGTGCCCTCAGATTGTCTGGCCATTCCACAGACAAGGGCAGAAAGCCGCAGTATCTAAGTTTAAATAACCACGTTCATCGTGAAGCTGATTAGTGACTCCAAATTCACCAAACCTAAAGCCAATTCATTATGACCAGATTTGCCAGACTCTCTGGATATACCAGTGGAAGAAGCTTGACGAGTATGTTTTGCTTTCTTGCGTGCTTCCAAGAGACATAAAAGACAAATTTGATTTCCTCGTATTTGCGTCTGTCACATTAGTCTCTATTAATGGGCTTTTTACTTGGTAATTTACTTTAAAATTGGCAGTCGATCGCTCTCTAATTGCATAGCAGCAGCAGCCGCAGACGCAGCAATTAACCTCAGCAAGGAAGACACATATATTTACGTGGATGCTGTTCGCAATAAGGAAGTAGCAAAATTAGGGATAAACTATCAACATAAACTGCGCATCGTCGCTGCTATGAGACGGACGACGACGAAACAAACTATTAATTGAAAATAATAGTAAACAGATTATTTGCATTTGTTTTTGAGAAAATGCAGCAACGACACAGCTGCTGCTCCCATGTGCCACAATATTTATAGTCTAAACTGCAGATGATTCGACAAATATATCTTTACCTTCTCCTGCTTCAGCCATCGTGCTAGCGAACAAATCCCCAGATGTGGTTAAGTCTGCCAGGCTCTCAAGGGTGCCTACGCGTACATGTGAAGTTCAGCCACTTTCTGGCTGGCCTTGGTGTCGACAGACCCGAGATCTGATTGGCTGTCGCGGCAGACAGGAGCGTGCGATGTCGATTCTGAAGGGCCTCAGGTAGATTTCATAGAACCTGACAACAGAGCTCGCTAAAATATGATTGGATAATAACCCGGGCCGTATTGTACAACGCTGGAAGCAGCACAACCAAGTGAATATTGTACGACATGAACCGAGCAGACTATGAAGAATAATTCTATTTTCACAATTACAAATTACAAAAATACTTTATTTAGTATTTTTTAGGCCACCGCTGCAAGATACAAAACCATCCAGCCGCATTGTCGGTCCTCTGGACGAGCGTCCGCCTCGCTGGAAGTGAACCAGTGAAGGGTGAACGTTGGGCGGAAGGGACCGAAAGTCACGGTCGCCGGCGTATTTCAATCCGTGCGCGCTGCCCGCGTCCCCGTCGCACGTGCCGACCCTTGGAGATCATGTTCAGTGGGTCCTGCACGCCTCCCCGATCATGTTCTCCACCCGACGGCTCGCAACTCGTGAAAATCAATGGAGCGCGGCATCAACAGAGGCGGCGCCTGATGCTCTTCCTGCGCCGCCGGGCTAAGATTAGATCGCAGCCGCGCCTCCCCCGTAATGGCGGGAAAGGGGCAGGCGAATGGGGGGGGCGGGGAATTGGAGACGACGGCGATTGTAAATTAATCGAATGACCCGTCGAGGGATCTCGGACATCTGCTCGAGCCCCACAGGTTGTTGGCCGAGCGGCCAGTAATTGCCGTGGCTGGCCGTCGGCGCTCTGACCTGGAAGAAAGGGGGACTCGGCCCCCCTCGACCAGACTGACGGGAGGAGCAGGAGGGTCGTCATTTTTGTCGCGTGACATCTCTCGAGCCGTGTTCATGTTCGTGTGCGCTAAAAATGTTCACATGGGAGCCATTCCCTTCACATGCTTGTCAGCTCGCGCTCAGTAACATAAAGGAAGGCGAAGCTCTTACGGTGGTGCCGTGCTTCAAGCTGTGAGCATGTACTTTGCACTTCAGATATTTTGCATCGCGAATCAATTATGACGCACAGTTCTTTTCACAATTGGAGTCTTGGAGCTTTTATTCACTCTCTCAGTCATTCAGTTTCTATAAGCGAAGGCGGGGTCAATGCCCTGCACACGTCACCAGTTTATCGCAAGGCCACTATATGGAAATGCGAGCAATCGTTTGCTCTTACAGAGTTCCTGAGTTGTCTGCGGCAGAAAGCCACAGAGAACCCAGACAGGAACCCTCGCGGACGCAGAGAGAACATGCAAACTACACGCCGGAGAAGTCACCGTTGCCGGGTGCTAGCTGTGAGGCAACAGTGCTAAAAGTGCTAGGATAGCGGGGCGACCGGTTTCATCTTTTAGGTTCACTAAGTGAATGTTTGGCTGACAAAAGATGCCAGAACACATCTAGTTCCCTTTTTAACGACAGAAGAATTCTACTTTATACCGACGACTCCGACTTCTGTGTTGATATTATAACACCGGGCTGCACAGCATTCCAGTCCGTTCTGTCACGAACATCAGTGTTGTTGATTCCTAGAAGAAGAAGAAGAAGAAGAAAAAAAAAAGCTTTTATACCCACAATGCACAGCTGGCTGTGTGTATACCTGCATAATCGCTCTCCTCCTCTATATCTGCGCTGTATCTTCTTTTGAATGAGTTTCTTTTTCCTCGCATATCTCCCAGACGTGCACACGGTGCCTTTGCATCGTCTGTGTGTCACCGCTGCTCCTCTGTGTCAGCGAGCTAGCTTTTGCTGCACCTAATGGAATGTTATTAAAAAAAAAAAAAAACGAGAAAAAAAACAGCAATAACTGCTCAGTTAGGAACCTCAAAAAAAAAAAAAAAACTTTACTTAAACAGTGCGAGAAAAGAAGGACATGTTGTCCTGTGCCTGTTAGATTTGGTTGAGTGTCATTTATTTAGTGTAATTTCAGATTTTTGTATTGGTAATTGGTATATAGGCGGAGCGCTCGCGTCTTCAAATACACCAACGAGGACGAAGGCCAGCGTAGTTCACTGGCAAAATTGGGTGAGCGAATGAGCGCTGGAATCTAAAATGTTCCCACTTGACGTTGTTATTTCCCATTATAAAATCTCCAAATATCTCACACTTAACCTTCCAATTAGGTGTATATTGCAAAACACTGAACAAAAAAAAACTGCAAAGCCAATAGAAGGATGCTTGAGTTGTTTTTTTTTTTTCATTACTATCAACAACACCAACAGTTTCCTCGGGTCTCCGACACTGCTCACTTCTTGCGACAGTGTTGTCAGAACCAAACTGTACTTGTCACTTTGTGGATTGTGATCCCATCCGTCTTGCCACCCCCCCCCTCGGTAAAAGCATCTCCCCCTTGAGGTTTGACATCCATTACACATCCGAGGCCATACGCCGGGGGAGCCTCCCGCACTTCACGGCTCTCGGACAGGTCGCAGATCAGAAGCCGAGGGGACCGCTAGGTGGCGGCGGCGTGATCAAAGTGCACGTGCACAACAACACAACACCACCCTGAACCCCTCCACCCCCAAGCTCTCGGGTGCATTCCGTGACGGCCCACGTACGCACCAGCTTTGAAAGTAAATAAATGAAAATTGCAGCAATTTTTATCTCGGCTTTGTTTCTTCTCTCTCGCCCTTTTACTGTGCCATTTGTCCTGCGCTCCCCCAGCGCGCTGTCCTCCCGCCACGGTTAGACGGTGGGTGTTTTTGATTTTATTGGCCGGCTGCCTTATTGAGGGCAGGGGGGTGACGCAAAAAGGGCGCCGGCTCAAATGGAGGACTGGAAAAGGCAAACTTGGCATCTGCGCCGAAAGCAAATTCCACAGGAAACCAAAAACCAAAAGAAATTGGGGGGCGGGGGGGGGGCAGCCTGGGTGCTCACTTGGCTTTGATGAGATCTTTTTTCTTCTTCTTCTTCTTCGTCTGACTTTGCCTGCGCTTCATGGAGTCCGTGCCTGCTCACAATTCACAGCACTTGGGTTTTTTTTTGGGTTGTTTTTTTTGAAAGAAAAAGAACGGTGGAGGAAATGGTCGGCGGTAGGTTTCTGTGATTGGCGCCGGAGCAGAAGAATCCCGCAAACGTCTCAATCTCCTCGGTTTCGCAGTCTGGCGGCGTCCCGGTGTGGAGGAGATCTGGTCGCCATGGGGACGAGACGGACTGTATTATCGGCTCTGCGGCTGTCTGGCGCGACAGACGGACGGAGGGGCGGAGGGATAGACGGACAGACGCAGTCGGCAGGACGCGACACGTCCTCCCCCCTTTTACACCACCGGGGGCAGCGCGCCACCTAGGGCGTCTTTTGATCGCCGGGCATCTGCGATTTGTCGCGATCGCGTCGTTCCGTCTTTTGGCAGCGTTGACGCCCAAAGAAGCGATTGATGAGAGGGAAGAAGACGCAACTTTTGAAACTTTGTGGGGAGGGGAATTTAAAAAAAAAATAAAAAGAACAAAAACAAACGATGCCGGGTTGTCAGGCTGGAAGGTCTTATTTTTTTCTAGTTCCCGTTAAGACATTTTCAGCCGTGAACTTTGGAGACGGCGGTGAGGACGGCGGTGCCCTTTTTTGTTCTGCCGTTGCCGGCGATAGAAATGTGAAAGCAGAAATGATAAAGGCCAACCGAGACAACCAGGCACTGTTTCACACCTCAGACTGCACATATATACATAGATATATATATACATATATATATATATATATATATATATATATTAGAAACCCTTATTGTGACAATTATTTCTCACCTCAGTGGAGTAGCCTCACATGATTAATTATCTATTAATAATCCGTCCACTCTATGGCTCCCCACTAACTTTTGCAGCACATTTAGCCCTTTGTTAACAGCCTCCTGCTAAAAAAAAAAGCTCAATTCCTTTTTGACTTTTCTACTTTCTGGAGAGTTCACTGGCAGCTTCCAGAGAGAATTTGGCGCGACGCGGTTTCACAGCTCGTTAACTGTAATTATGTCGATGACGAATCGCCGTGTGTGCCTCGTGGTAAATGATGTGTGGCTGCGCGACTGAAGTTGTTCTTTCATTCTCTCTCTCTCTCTCTCTCTCCCTCGTTGTCTCTCCCTCTCTTTCTCTTTCTTGCAGGTGTTCCGAATAACATTGGTCCAGTTAGTAAGTAACCTCTTCCACCACAGAAACTATGTGAATGCCTGACGCTTTGCTTTCGCCCCCCTTTTCCGTGGCACCATTCAACAGACTACCCACCGCCAATCCCTCCACCACCACCACCACCCCCCCAGCTTGGAGCCAAGTGTTCATTTCTGATGCTGATCGTGCAACAAATGATCTCGGAATTGACTAGTACTTGGAATTGGGTGGGAGGCGGGCCCCTTTTTTTTATTTTTTTTATTTTTTACTAGCTGATAAATAGCCGGGGGATACATTTCCATGACGCGGGCATATTAATTAATGTATTTATTTATCCGGACTTGACTCAAGCAGATAACACTTGCCTGGCTCTGCATGCAGACTGTCATTCGTTTTCCTCCCGTCCGCTCCCACTTTCTTTCTCCCTTCTTCACATGCATTATAAATAAATGGCATCTAGACTTTATTAAAGTGCCAAGACCTCTCTGGCAGCATAAAGTCACGGGAGGTCATTTTAATATAAGCCGCGAGCACCTCAGCTGGTATTATCTTTGTCAACCAGTAGCCCCTCGGGAGGGGGCGGGAAGAAGAGAGGTGCCATGTCTCAGGTTACCTGCTGCCTGGAAGGCTGCGTGCAGGCAGGAACCGACGACTGTATTGAGCAAGTCAAAGTGCATTCGCAGTCTGGCTCAATTTTCCTTAATCTTTTTTCCCTCCCCCTCCGCCCCCCCCCCCCCACTGCTCTCCTCTGTGAATATCATCTGTTCCCAGAGCAGCAGATTGATGAGTAATTCGCCCCCCCCTCCCAGCCGGATCCGGGACTCGCATCGACTTTTCCCTTTATATCTGGCCGCAATGATCAGCTCACCTGTTAAATGATTAGAAACAGTACAGTAAATAGTGCAGTGGGTTTTACAACTCCACTCTTGAAGTAGAAGCCACACTTTGGCCTCAACAATATTTAAGTGGCACGCTTTGTTTTTTTTTGTATTTGACAGCTCCGTCCTTTAGGCCAACAAAACTTATAATTGTCCTTTAAACACAGACCTCTTTTTTCTTTTTCTTTTTTTGCTCTTGAGAAATTTCAGCTAAAAACACTGGATAGGACAGGAAGTGCCAACACATGCCGCTTGTTTTCATCATTTAACGGCTAAGACGATTATTGGGCTGATCTCCAAAATCACGCCGTGAGCAGATTGTTCCAGGTTTTCTTTCCTCTCCTTTTTTTCCCCCCCTTCTTTTTTTTTTTTTAATCAGGCGGTGGCTTACGCCGGATGACGACTCTGCCTGTAAAGTCTGATGCTATGTCATGAGTCAGAAATGGACATGTGGCCAAACAAGACCAAACCTCCCCTCCCCTCCCCTCCCCTTGCCATCCCGATCTCTCCGCCACTTGCATCCCTCGCGCGCTCCGTGCATGACCTGACGGAGAGCGCGTTCGCCATGTACGCACGCGCTGCATACACGTGCATACACATTGACACCAGTCCCCTTGGTCTCATCCTAATGCCAGGCCCAGACCATGTCCAAAGGCTGTCCTCTAAAACCTTCACAGGGAGAGCGCATGCTGATATGGTTGTTTGTGTGTGTGTGACTGTGAGACTGTCCCTTTTTTTTTTTTTTTTTTTTTTTAATTTATTTATTTTTTTATTTTTTTATTTTTGGTGAGGGCGGGTAGAGGGCGGGAATAATGTTTAAAAAAAAATAAAAATAAAATAAATAAACAAAAAGAACACTTTGACAAACTCAAGTCTTGACTTCTCACCCAGACAGGCCCACGGGTATTTAGAGCCCTCAACGAATGACTGTCTGGTCACAGAAGCCGACGTAACGCTAAAAACTAAAGACAGACGAGCGACGAGGCTGTTTCCAGCACCGACGCGAACCAGTTTTACACCCATGTTATTCCAAAAAAAAGAAAGAAAGAAAGAAAGAAAGGAAGGAAGAAACGCAGAATGGATTGGACAAAAAAGGTTGGGACGTCCTTGACTTTATTTCAATCGGGCGAAAGGCCAAGAAAAGAAAATCCAGTTTTCATGTTGTTGTTTGAAGGTAATTGAATTCCTTATTGACTTTTCTCAATTCTATTTCAAGTCTATTAAGCTGGGCAGAACTGCCTAATGCGGACCATTAAAATGAAATTAATATTTTAAAAAACAATCCTGGCTCCGCGAGATTGCATTCCATTATGGCCCATAGCATTGATTAAAATCCGTCACCACTCATTTAGCTCGCCTCACCTGAATATTCTCCATAGCGGGAATAATTAATGGAACCCCGATGTGTGTTACACCCAATCAATTGCCAAAGGTGAGCGATTAAAAATGAGCCCACGTGAACAGTTACACATTAGAGGCCCAGACAGTGTGTTGCTTTTGCCGGCTGATTTCATCGGTCCGTGACGGCTTCCAGTCAGTTTCAACCCCGCGAGAATAGCGGATGACGACTTTGCACGACACAAAATCTACATTCGAGCGCCGTTTTCTTTTCAGCAAGCCTCTTTTTTCTCTTTTTTTTTTTAATTGGAGCAAGCATTCTGGCAACCCGCCGGGAATAGCGCAGTCAAGACCGACATCGGAATCCCTTCGCGCCGACACGTTTTATGGCAACGAAGAGAAGGACCTGAGTGCAGTCAGTGTAGCTGTTTTAAAACGAGTTGCCGGTAATCGTAGGTGAGTTTAAGTGTTATTGCCGCCCTGCGTCCACCCGGCGAGCTCAGCGCCGGTGCATTATTTAATTCTCAGGCAATAAAAAGCTTCGGGAGCCGTTGTGCGTGAAAATGAAAAAAAAATAAATAAAAAAAGGCCCTCTGAACAGTCGTCGTACTCCTTAGTGTCGCTCCGCCAGCAGGCTTCCGGGCCGGGACGCCGCCGGACGCTCGTTTACGTCAAGGTTGTGTGATTCACGGAGTCACGACGGCGCAGAAGGACGGAGAGATGAAGCGGGGAGACGGGGGCGGGGGGCGGGGGGGGTCACGGCGGGGAAAGCTATCCGCGTTCCTGCCGTCCCCCTCCCTGACCCTTCTCCGTTTCCGACCGCAAACTGTTATCCTGGCGCGGGAATAGCAACCTCGGACGTAATTATGAGGCTGCGCCACCCGCGGCAGTCCGTCATCGCCAACAAGGCCCAACACCTGCCATTATTTATTCATTGTTATTCTTCCGTGAGAAATACACCGTAATTAGATATCGATCACGCGCTCAATGTGATGAATTAAACAGAATGCAACCACCCCACCCCCCACCCCCCCCAAACCTCCACCCAAACCCCGGGACTTCTTAATTTGCCATACGTCGTCCAGAACCGCTCGCTTATGTCACGAGCGCGACCAACGGATTCTCTCTTTTCTATCCTTCCCCCCTTCTGTTTGTTTTCACTATCATTGCCATCACCATGAACATGCGCATACACGGCAAAGCCCGCGGAAGTCGCGCCGACCGCCTGCAGCGTCGCTCCAATGCCCTCGGGCGAGGTCCTTGGACGCACAAATAACCCCCTCCGCCCGTCCATGCCACCCCTACCGACCCCCGAACACCCGTCTGACTGTCGCCCCTTTAGTTTTCCAGATTTCCCGGGTCACGTAGTTGTGTCTTCCACGTTTGCCACGTAGTCTCCCACCCTAACCCAACACCCCGATCTGGAGCGTCTGTGAAGTGCATCACACAAGGGTGCTTGAATTAACTCCTGGTTTCTCTCATATCGCACGCAGTTCGGCAGAATGTCTCCTCGCTAGGTGTCGCTAACCGAAAAGAAGGTAGGCATCTCAGCTGTGTTGTTTTTTTCCCCCCTCCTCTTATCTAAAGCTATTTAAATTTATGAAGTCAGCGTAAACATACATGCATTATTTTTTTGGGAGTTATCCAACGGCCAAATATTTTGTGGGCAGCATCCTCCTCGCAATTTTGATTTTGTTTTTTGACACCCCCCAATCCCCAAGAAGAAAAAAAACAAACTCCTCCTCAGTCTGCTTGTCTTTCCCGTTGTGAAGGGTTCGGGCTCCTTCGGCGGAGGCTTGCCTATTCATGAGGCACTTATGTTGGCGGCGCATCTCTCACAGTGCCCGTACGTTACCCTCCCGCTTGCGCACACAGCGCTTGATTTTAATTAGGTGTAGTGCCTCAGTCCCGTCTGAGCGCTTCGTGAGATGAGACGGAGCGCTCTCACGGCTACGCCGAGCGACTCTGGGCTCGTTTCAGCTTTGAGAACTGCGCGATGTGCAGCCACCTCGCGGAAACAGGCAGTGCACAGACTGGCCGGAGCGCGGCATTTCCGTGGTTGCGGCCAAGCGCACACTGGGAATGTGTCGGGGGCTCATGTCGCCGGGTACGAGGGCTGTGCTTGGGCCTATTATTTCTATTCCCACTGTTTGTTTTATGACCGGAAAGGAATCAGAGGGATTGATGTGCGCGCGGCGAGCCACTTCCCTTACCCACGGTCCCGTGCACCAAATTTATGGGCCGAAAATCCTTGACGAGCCGCGGCGGTAGGTGGCGGGGAGTCATTTTTTCGCGGGATGAGTCTCCGTCTGGGGAAGCATACGCTACACAGAGACTCTTGAATTATACAGAGCGCTTGTTAATGAAATGAAGCGTCGGAGAGGGAACACAATATTAGGATTGTTCGGCGCCGCTCGCAACAGCTGCCGCCGCCGCGCGCAGCCAGCTCCACTTGGCAACGTCACTCCTTATTTCCCAGTGCCATCATTCATCATTGATGCGTATGTTCTGTTCGTTTTTCTTTTCATGATGCTCTTAATTCTCTGACATTCACATGTTTATTTAATTGCAGTATCATGTTATTTTTGTTTTTGTTTGTTTGTTTGTTTGTTTGTTTCCTCTTTGAATTCGTCCAGTAGCTCCTCAAGTTGCATTGTCCACTGCCCCTTCCGTCTACGTTGCAAACAGCAAGCGAGGTAGGAGTTCTGGAATTGATTCATCGCCCCCTCCCCCACCCAACCACCCACACCCCTCCCCCCCCAACACAACCCCGAGTACCAACCAAGCCCTGTGATTGTATTCTATATAATCCATGTACCTGTTGAACTGTAAGACCCTCCCCCACCCCTTTGACCCTTGCAGCATAAACTCTCGGGCTTGTCCCCAATGTGTGCATATCTCCAGACAAGCACCGGAGTTGAAGGGTGTTAACCAAGGGAGATTGAGGATTGAACTTCCTCTAAACACTTTGAATGCCCTTTGGAATCTTTTTTCAGTGCAAACTTAAGTGGATGCCTGGGACTGGGAATATTTTTGGAGGTAGTGCCTCCAAAGTTTCGAAAACGGTGATACCCTTCACGTGCATGATTTATGCCCTCAGCCTATTTCTGGAAAAGGAGGATTATTTGTCTTCCAAGAAGACGTCTCAGGGACCCAGCTGCCGGATGGGGAAGATCTAAGCCGGGGCTTAAACAACAGGACTTTCTGCTTTAGGTAGAAGGTACAGCGGAATGCAGTTGCTGATCCCTCATTTCCGCGCCTTGTTGAGTCGTTACTTGCCAGAGGGAGACGTGACCCCAATAGAGTTCCATAATAACGACAATCCCTTTGGCCAAACGCCCGGTCTGCCACCCACCCACTATGGGAGCCGTAATTGGGCTTTCTGTCCGAGCAGCTGCCGGTGGCTCACATCTGCCTGCAGTGTGACACATTGTGTCAGCGGTCACTCAGCGTGGCGGCCTGATCCTCGTTCAGAGAGGGTTGAGCTTGAGCTGCCACCCTCGCGCCGCCGCCGCTGCCTCCCTCTCGCTCCCCCTTAGGCCCGGTTGCCAGAGAGTTTCACAGGCTGCAGTTTTCCGGTTCGGTTCCAACTCCAAGTACCTAATTTAGCGTGACATAACACTGCATAGCAGGGCCATGGAGGGCACTGTCCCAAATACAACTCATTGTACTCTCTCTTACCTTCTTGACCGTGAAAGGGGGCTTAGCTGTCCTCTTAAAACAACTATCAAGCTTGTCGAAAATGCAATAAACTTAGGATTGTAATAGTTACTGAGAGGTCCCCGATTTACTGCTCCCCCTTATGTCATTGGAATCTCAGTTGACATATTCTAATCCATGTAACCATTATAGTGTTCCATAGAGAGGAAGAAGCCCTTCCAGTCAAGGCCTATTGTGACAGAGTATTAACCTTAAGTAAATAAATGAATTGGCAGAAATAGCTGCATATCCTCTTGAGTGGTGTCATGATCGTGCCCAGGTGACACAATCGCATTCTCGTAGTTGCCAGAAAGTTTACCTGCAGTGACTAGCAACACTAAAGTGGGTATTTAGGCTAAAAACATGGTGTTAACCTTGGCGTTTCCAGACAAATTGGATTGCCGCATTTTCCGAACACGAAGATTGCCGAAGCCCTCTCTTATGCAATTATAGTTCATTGGCTCAGGAAGTTTGCTTCATTTGCGGCAGTGTGAATGCACAATACTACTCTGAATTCGGATACAGCTAAAAACGTAGTTCTCTGGCCACTTCAAGTCACAACTGCTGGTAAGGTAAGGAGTGCAACAAAGTTTTCAAACTAGCTTTTCAATATTACCAACGAATAAGAACTAAAAGAGAAGTGAGGTCTTGTCTGAGTTTCTTGTCTTCTACGTCAGCAATTTGTGATGCAGCGCCACCGCAGGTGAGGAGGGGAATAGGTTTTTCAAAATGTCCAATTCGTTTGACAAACAAACCGCACCGAGTCACCAATCTCGCAGATTCTACCAAACTATGAGGTGTGAAAGCGACCCTGAATGTCACCGCGCAAGCACATGGAGACATGTTTTGTTCTTTTGTTTTTTGTTTTTGTTTTTGTTGTTGTGTATATTTTGCGACCAGTTTGGAGTCACGGTAAGGGTGTGTTGGGTTAGATTCCGTCCTTCCGTGAAACCGCAGAACAGGTGTCAGAAATTAGTCGTCGTAGCAAGAGAACTTACATTTTGAGCCAACTGTCTCTTCAGGAGTCATCATTCCACATGAACACATCTGTGTTACAGAAGAAGCGCTAAAAGAGGGTTTACCCCGTCACCTCAGACCACATGACCACATCCACCAAGCACATTCAGAGACCAAAGAGGTTCAAAGCTCTCCACTGCCATTCCTCAAGTCAAACAGAGCCATTTCACCCCATGGTTTGACCTGCCGTTTGCTGTGTGGTGTCCCAGGTGTGACCGTCTTCTCTGTGGCCATCGTGTTGGTTGGCGTCTCCCCCTCGTGATGTGGTGTGCTTGACGTGATTGTGACCGGTCTTACTAACGCTGTGCTTCTTTTCTGTGGTGTCTCTTTCTAACTCTGGCCGCGCCCCCTCCCCCCCACAACCGGACTCATCACGAGTGACGCTCTCCTTCTCATAACCTCCCCCCCGACGATCCTTTTCTCCCTTTTTCCTTTGCAAAGCAGTCGTCTTCTTCTTTTATTTTCAATTTTTTTATTTTTTTTTTGGTTTATGTAACCTCGCATGCCGTGGCGCCTCGCTCAGACCTCTTGCTAACCTCCACCGCCGCCGCAGCACTCACAGCAACAGTAACGACACCAACGTTTTCGTCCGCGTCTCTTTCTTTACCCCCCTCCTTCCCTATGCTCTCTCTCTTTCTCTTTCTCTTTCTCTTCCTCTCTCTCTCTCTCTCTCTCTTCCTCTCTCCCCCTTCCCATGCCTCCCCTCCCCTCTCTCTTGCAAGACTGCGAATGCTTCGGCCACTCCAACCGATGCAGCTACATCCAGGTGCTAAACACCGTCATTTGCGTGAGCTGTAAGCACAACACTAGGGGGCAGCACTGCCAGCTGTGCAAGCTGGGCTACTACCGCAATGCCTCGGCAGAGCAGGACGATGAAAATGTGTGCATAGGTTAGTCGCCGCACCCCCACCTCACCCCCCACACCCCACCCCACCTCACCCGTCACCGCACCTCATACGCCACCCCATCCCGTGCCCCCACCTATCTCACACACCTCTTTTTTGCCTCACCCTCCCTGTCTCTGACTGAATTGCCTCCGCACAAAGTGTCACCTTTCACACCCTCCACCTCATCATCCATGCAAAAAAAACAAAAATCGTGTTCCATTCGGTGCTCCTCCTCCTCCCGTCACGTCCTCCTCTTTCGCTTCTTCTCGCCGCCTTGCAGCGGCGTCGCTCATTAGCCTCCTCGTCAGAGTGGTTGTCTCATCGAGTCCTCCAGCTTCAGTCTGACAACTGCAGCGAAACGAAGCCTCAGTCATTATTTTTCTTTCTTTTCTTTTTTTTAATTTCAACGTCTGCAGATTTATTGACAGTGTTACAGGCAGCTGCCAGCAGGTGGGGGCGCTGAGGTCGTTTGTGTTTTTACAACTGCTTAGCACCTTTGTTGTGGCTGGCGTGCTGCATTTTGAATATTGTATAAACGTGGACTGTGTGCACAAATAAATGGAGACACCTCGGCGAGGTGAAGAAACATTTTACCGCAATGTGAATTTGCAATGTGAGAAACCCCTCAGGCTTAATTAATCTTATCCAGAAGTTAGTCAGACCAGCTATTTTCAGACTGAAATCCAGCGAGCCACAGCAGCCACGTCAACAAATTTTGTGTACCATCTGTTCCAAGTCTAACTAATAAATATATATATCTCATTGACGGTCCTATATTATGTCCACATTTATTCTTCATCCTGGACTACAGCCCTGCTAGATTAATCGTTCCAAAACCCAACAGTTTGTCAAGCTAAAACTTTGGTGGGTCCTTTTTCCAGGCCTTGCTGAGGTTCTTGTCATTGACTTAGGTAGAGTTCTCCGACTACATCGAACCCATCTCTACAGACGCCACACTGCAGTCATCTTCAATGAGACCACCTGTGATGGATGAATTTAACCACCGACCCGTTGAGCCGGGCGCCTTGGCCAGCCAAACAAGCTGCGAGTGATCGCACTTCGCAGTTAACACCAAAGTGAACGCCGTAAATGCCTCGCCGCGCCAACGAGGCCACGCATTTTGCACACCACCCTGCCCGCCTTTTGTCACCGTGTCAAGGATGGTGCAAACGCGGCTCGAGTTGGGGCGGCGGTGCAATTCGCGACCTTTCGAGGGCTCATTGCCAGAGCTGCGCGTTTTGAGTGTCCACCTTTTTAAACGCACCGTATGTAAGAGTTTGACTTTTTCCATTTTCAGCTTCACTTTCAAGCTTCACTTGAGTGGATTTCACATAATATAGGACCTTCAAGTTATTTCCCCTTGAAAGAAAAGAATAGAACGGATGAGCTGCAAAATTTCGGCGTCTTGTCCGTGTGCTTTCCCGACTCGGCTAGCGGGTGAGTCCCTGCATCCAGCTTTAGATAAGCCGAGAAAAAAAAGATTGTTTAAATTGTCATGAAGTTTGTGAGCACATCAAACGCAATGACGTAAATACTGGTGACATTTGGCTACTTTGCCAAAAGGTTTTCAACTTAGAGTTGACCTGAAGGAATTTCTCTTATTTCAATGTTAGTTTATTTTATTGGGAAGAGAAAGAAAAGAAATATAGTGAGTAATGTATTCAACAGGCCACCTCGGGCAATAGTTTGACTCCTTTTTTTAAAAAAAAAAAAAAAAATTCCAACCTCAGCATGTGGAACTGTGAGTCTGCAGCGCTCAGTGCCAGGTGCTTTTTTCTTTTTTCTTTTCTCTTTTTTTTTTTGTGCGTCCCGAGACTGAGGTCTGACAGGCAACAAGGGCTCTGCGGAGGGAAAAGTGTGGCGGCCGACTCCCGCCGCCAGTCAGAGGTGCCGTGCAAGCGCATATGTCACATACATGTGATGGCCTGAGGGGGGCGGCAGCTGAAAAGCGTCACCGGGCGTTGGGAGCCAGCGAGGCGTTGCCAGAGTTCCCCCCCCATACACACACACACACACAGACACACACACAGTTTTGTCACTTGCCGTCACGGCTCTGCTCTGGCCTGACCTGCGGGTGTCACTCGGGGTGCAGCCACGTGCGGCCGGCACGGGCAGCAGAAGGTGTCACTTCGCGACTGGCGAGCTGGAAGGTCAGCTGAGCGTAGGACACCAGAGACTGAGCAGGTTGCCTTTTTATATTTATATATTTCTTTTTTTTTTTCTCTCTCCCTCCCCCCCTCCGATGGCTAGCGACAGCCTTGTCTGGGAATATTTAAAACCTGTGCAGCTGTAGTCCAAGTTTGCCTCTCTTTTTTTTTTTCTATTTTGATTGATTTGACGTTCGCTGGAACGCGAGGATAGAATTGAAGCGCTCCTTTACGACAATGCCCATTTCAATGTTCCCAATTTCAATATTCAATGTTCTGTTTGTCATTCTCCCAAAACCTCGAACATTCCCGCCCCGTCTCATCGCGTCACCTCCCCTCTTGTCATCTCTCTCTGTCCACACCTGAACAAATGACAACCGGATTCATCCCTAGCCGAAGCTAACGTTAGCGCTTTACGTAACCGCCCCTTGCACGTTGTAAAACTGTAGACCTTTTTAATGTTACAACAATTAATGTAATCCATGCACTTTCAATCCACTTCATTCTCCGTCCCATTCTGTCTCCATTACGGTTGAAATGGTTGCATTACCTCCCCCCTCTATATGAGTCTTTCAAGTCTAAATGAGCTAATTGAGCTAATGATGAAGCGCCTTTGCTTCTATAGCCGAGCCCTTTTAAATTGGGCTCGGGGAATGTGGCCTCGCGCCTGTGTTGCCCGGACGTCTCTCCCAGCCTTGTGTGTGTGTGTGTGTGTGTGTCTGTGTGTCTGTGTGTCTTGTTTTTCCAGAGTGTAATTGTAATCCCTCTGGCTCAGTCAGTGATCGCTGTAATGACACGGGATTTTGTATATGTAAGGAGGGCACGACAGGGCCCAAGTGTCAGGAGTGTCTGCCCGGCTATTTGTGGGACGATGGCTGCAAATGTAAGTAGAACCGCAAACCACAAACGCCGCCTCGTGGCTCTCCTCTCCTCCCTGTCTCTCTCTCTCCCTCTCTGTCTGTCTCCCCTCTGATCCCTCCATCTTTCTCGGTGCGATTCTTGAGCTCTGGCCGGAACAGCGGAGGCACGCTGAGGCCCCCCGAACACGAGGCAAGCCCCCGGTGTTGGGAGGCGCTGTTTGATCAGCTAACTCAATCCGCAATGGGCCGCCTGCGCAGTTTGGCCTCGACGGAGGGAGTGAGGGAGGGATGGAGGGAGGGAGGAGAGGAAATAACGGGCGGAGCGGCAGCGCGCACGCTCCGCTATTCAAGCGTGTCGCGAAACAACAGCTGAGTCAATATTGACTGCTTGACAGGGCCGCCTGATCTGTTTGAGTAGCCGTCGCCCTTCGCCGCCCAGTCCGCGGCAGGACAATGTCATCCAACACTAACAGCACCCCCAACACACACACACACACACACACACACACACACACACACACACACACACACACACACACACACCTCCCAAACAGAGAAACGTAGGTCATTTCCACTTCCAGCCCATTTATTATTACTGTTTGTATTCCCCCGCGGCCCTTTTACGACACATGCCAACTGTAGTTTGTTTGCTTCTTTTTGCTGTTGTTGTTTTTTTTTTGTTTTTTTTTCCCCTTCCTCCAAATGTCACCAATTTTTCATGAGTTTTCCCGCCGCCGCCGCCGCCACCCCCCCAAGTCAGACTCCGGTGACGGACCTTCCGAGCAAGCAGCCGTGATGAAGTGTGACCCCTGTGATGAAGATTTCCGACCCTCTTGACAGTTCTGAGAAGATTGAGGGAGGAGGAAAAATAAAAAAAAAATCCGTCCCCTCTTTCCTTCCCCTCCAGCTTTGCAAACGCTGCCTTATTTTTGGCTTTGGAACTCATTTCCGCCAAACTTTTTTTTTGGCCCTTTTTTTTTTGCATGACACGAAACTTTCCTTGTTCCCCCGAGAGTGCGGTTTCGCCTCCAGTCAGTAAAAAAAAAAAAAAAAAGGCCTCATTCAGATCACTCAAAAAAGACGTCATTCAGTCCAGTTTACTACTAGTCCACGTAAGCTAAAGAAAATCTTCTTAATCATAAAATATTCATACAATCCTGAGGAAACAACCACGGAGTGAATAAGAACAGGCAAAAAAAAAAAAAAAGACCTGTGACACTTTTTCTCAGTGTTTTGATCCAACTCCATCCCCCAGAATGCCTTTCAGAGCACAATGGTCCTCATGGTTCGGCTGAGAGTCTTACACTCTCCACCTGACAGTTCGGCCGAGACGAAAGCACTCGGCAGCGGTGCATTGCGGTCCGCCGAGGCTGCTGAACAAATGCGGTTCTTCACGTACGGGTGTGGATGACTCGGAGGTGCAAACTCCAGTGATAGCATTTGAGGTGGGGGGGTGGGGGGGAGACATTTCCTGCAGCTGCTATGAAAACAGATCAACGGGTCCAAACCTGAAGGTGGATTTGTTCTCCGCAAAAGCAGTTTTCGCACTTGAGGTGCTTGACAGCAGCTCCTTATCCTCCCCTCCTGTAAAACAGTTTGAAAACTTCTCAGTCCCGAGCTTACTTTACTTTTTATGCTTCTCCAGCGCCGCCGCTGCCGCAGTATTTATGCTAGCGGACAAGACTCCCATCTGCATGCAGGCCGAAGAACGCAATTAAAGCCCAAATCTCTCCTCAAACACATCGCCAGTCCCCAAACCGGCACACCTTGCTCGACGGTCCCCTCTCTAAATATTATCGCTCATATCAAAAGCAAACTCGGCAAACCTTGTCATCATTTACTGCTTCTTTTTTTTTCCCCCATTTCTTTTTCTTTGCTGGCTCTGTTTACACTCGGGGAGAAATACCTGACTGCCGGAATATTTCCACCGCACTCCCAGATGAGTTTCTCAGGATTTCGCTGCAACTTCTTTGAGGACCCTCGTCTGTACCTCATTAAAAACACAGCAGGGCCGGTCCACCTGTACCTGGTCTTTACCCTGCAGCGAAGAGCAAACACAGGCTGGCGCTCCGGGTATCAGTTCATTACCCACAATGCCCCAGCCTCTTTATTTTACACTGGCCTCACCGCCAGCATAACTTTGATCTGAACGCCTCTGGTGTAAATTCTTAACCAACTTGTTACAGTTTTTGGTTGTTTTTTTTTTTGCTCCCCCCCTCCCCCCAACACCTTTAAATCAATATTTTCAGTTTCATTTCATCCATTAGCATTGCTTAATTGGCAGCCAATGAAGCGCTTCGCCTGCGGGGCTCGGCCATTACCTGAGCTGCTCTTTGAAGTCAACAAGCTGCTATGCGCCGATGAGAGACGCGCTGAATTATTTCTGCCGAAAGAGAAGATAAAATTCACGCCGCGGTTTATCAGACATACAAAACCAACCTGGGGGAGGGGAAGAAAAAAAAAAAAACACCTCCCGCTTTGACCCGTATACTCCACAGCAACTGATTTTCGGCAAAATCGCACATTGCTCGTTTTTGGGGGTTTGACGAGTCACTCTGTTAAGACGGTGAGCCAGTGAAAATGAGGCGGAAGATATACTTAGAATAATAGAAGAGAAGATTTTACCCTCCCACAGTGATGAAGACAATGCACTTCAAAGAATGCCTAAGGTGCTAAAAGAAACTGGAAAGTGAATCTGCATTTTATTTTATTAAATACAGACAAAAGAATACGAAAAAAAAAACAACCCTTTTCAGTTTCTTTCAGTGCTAGTAAACAAAAACTAACTGGAGTCACTCCAGAATTCGGAGACAACATCTTTTCCACCAACAATAACCTTCAGTGCCGTTCTCTGTTTCTTCCCTTGATGTGAAAATTGAATTCCATTTAGATGAAAACAGCTGCTAGACTCCTCGGCAACCGCTGGGCCACCTCCTTTATTTCGTCCTCACTGTCTTCTGTCATTTCAGTCATTTCCCATTAGCATGTGTACGCCGAGAGACGCTGTCACGAGATACCCAACAGCGGCTAACTAATTGCTATGCTATTCTTTTTGGTTGACTAAATGGAACAGAAGTTGAATTCTAAACGTTGGAGACACCAAACAGAAGTTAGAGACAAGGGTTAGTGGAAGCAGCTGTTTTAATACTGTTTCTCTATAGAAATTATAGAATATATATATATATATATATATGTATATATATATATATATATATATATATATATATATATATACATATATAGAATTTCCTCCTCTAAAAAAAAAAAGTCACTGTCAGACCAGTCACAGACATAGCTAACCAGTTAGCCCAGGTATCGGCCAACTACAGCCCATTAAACTTCTTAGTCCAGCCCGATGAATAGTAAGTACAGAAAAAGTAGCCGTAATTCATCAATTTTTTTTCTGTATTTGAAGAGTCATTTTAATAAAGGGCTAAATTTCGTGGGGCTTCAAAGACAGATATTTGGCTTTTGTTAATTTTCAATATTAAATTAAAGCGCGTTAACTACATGTCCCATGATTTATTTTTCCTCCTATGACAAGCACTCCACCAATCACAAACACTCCATCTATCTGCTCCTGCGCCGCCCCCTCTGTCAAATTTTAGAATCCGCCGTGGCCCCGACCAGTCAAAACGACGTCTAAAAAAAAAAAAAATGTCGACAACTCACAGTTTGTGTTGTCTTTTGTAAATACCACCACAGGAAGAACTCCCTCACCCATAGGTTGCTCCGCCCGACACGTTTTAATTTCATTAGGAAAAGAACAAAGGCAAGGTGCGGAGAAGAACAAAACGGAAGGTCAACCACTAATTAAAGCAGCCTCTCCCGTGTATTGATCTTATCAAGCTTGCGCCGAGGAAATAAATATATAAGCGCGATTCTTTAATTAATACACTTAATTGCCTCTTAATTGTTGTCTGGGGAGGAGCCTTTTTAGCACAAGGTTGAGCAGCCAGCAGGAAATCAAGCGCGCCCGGCTGAGCTCTCCCTTCCTTCCTCCTTTCCCGCTTGTACATCGAATCATTATTTCAGTTTGTGCCGAGTGGCTGCATTGGTGGTGGAATGGGCCCGCCGGCTCGTTGGGGACAGAGATAGAGTTCAGGTGTCTCATTTGGATGGAGTTGCGCGAGGTAAATAGCGAAAGCCGAGGCGGGGAGGGCCTTTCTTTTTCTTTTTTTTTTTGCGAAACTTCGGCGAGCCAGGACGGGAGGAAAAGAGGAAAAAAACAAAACAGATGTGGGCGCGAATTTGCAGAGTCGATGTTTCTTAACAAGGCTCCCATCAAAGCCCTATTTGGCTGCTCCTGGGAGACAGCAGGCATCCAATCCACCCCCCCCCCCAGCATTAGCACACGAGGCCCCGTATTTGTTTTTGAGATATTTACGTCCCATATAGTTCATGGATTGCTCACCGAATTGCCCCCCACCCCCCACCCCCACCCCCACCCCCACCCCCTTCCATCTCCACCCCGCCATCCCTCCTTCCTCCCCCGTATAGGAGCGGAATGGCCAGAAGTGGCCCGCGTGTTTATCGCTGTTTATTTGTCTCTGTTGGTTTATTAGTTTGTGCGGCGGCACCGCTGCTGTGTTTGCCTCCAGCTCGCTTGACAGCTTGCCTCCGCCGGGAATAGAGCGGCCTCGGCGCTGCAGCTCTAAATATACACCAATTTTCACCTGACGCCCCGCTTAAAGTCGCTCGGCCGGGAGAAGCCTCTCAGACTGGGAGGAAACTGTGGCTGATGGGAAGGCGGTTTTGTTTTCCCCCTGATGCACACAGCCGCTCTGTTGTCGATAGATTGGTTGAGCCCGACTCGTTAGGAAGACAAGTGAGAGATGGGAATTTTTGTTTTTTTTTTCTTAGTTTTATCATATTTGCTATCTTTTGATCTTTCAGAAATGTTTCAATGTCTTGTTGTTCTTTATGTCACTTGTTTGTCTTTGTCCCTGTTGTCTTTGTTCTTGTTGCTGTTTATCAATGTGTTTTGGTTTTTTTTCTTATATCACTCTAGAATTACTCAAGAGCCAGAGTAACTGTGAGACGTAATGATTTGACCTTCAACAAGTCGATATTTGACATTTTGACATCTTTTGTTCGCATCCAAGGTCCATTTTCTTTGCAGCTAGCGTATAATCAAGAAGGTTCAAACCAGGTTCAGAAGGTTTTCTATCCCATTAGAGATGCAGGGGGGGGGCATTGGTCATGTCCATGAAATTTAAGAATATTTTTGGTTTTGGTTTGTTGTTTTCTTTAAATGTGGCTGCGCTATACTTATAGAAAGAGTTTTGATTTTGTTTTAAACCACTGTTGTTGTCGTTTTGTTGTTTTACAGTGATTGACAGCGAGTCACATAGGAGATGAAAAAAAAATCATCCAAAGTTTTTCCCTATTCCTTATTTTACATGTTTAAGTGTGTGACACGCTATAGTCATTTATTTATTTTTATAAATGCTCTCACGTCGTGTGTTTGACTGCTCGTTGTCTCCGCTCTGCTTCCCCCCCACCCCCACCACAGCCCGCGTGTGTGACAACGAGCTGCAGCGCTGCCAAAATGGCGGAGTGTGCGTCAACAACGTGCGCTGCAGCTGCCCCGCCGCCTACACGGGCCTGCAGTGCGAGAAGCCCCGCTGCGAGACGGAGCTGGGCGGCTGCCGGAGCCCCAGCTCGGGCAACGCGGCGGCGCCCGCGTCCCCGCTGCCCTCCGCCGCGCTGCTGCTCCTGCTGCTGCTTCTGCTGGGCTCGGCGCTGCCCGCGGGCGCCCTCTGCTGGCCGGCCGCGCTCTAACGTGACTACTCCCGACTCGGTCCAAAGTGACGGACTCACTCGCCTTGACTTGACCCCGACGCCGCCGCCCCTTCGCCTCCACTACACACACACACACACACACACACACACAACCACACCGCACCCCCCACGACCCCACGACCATTACGGACAAACCATGTGCTTTTCTTGACTCTTTATTGTGCTGAGCTGCTTGCTCCGCCGCCCCCCCAACTCCCGAGCCGACGGACGCCGGAAAAACACAAAAAGGGAATGTGCCAGGCATCGAAGCGCAAAGACTTTTTTTTTTTTTTTCGTTCGACCTCAAAGAATATATAGAGAAAAAAAAGATATTTAAGGAAGAAGAAAAAAAAAGCAAAGAAAAACACATTTATTGCAGAAGATATCAGATGTTATTTAAATAATTAAAAAAAAAAAAAAGAGGAACTGAGCATTTGCTAATAAGAGTAATTAAAGGGGGGGTGTGGGGGATACAAACAAGCAAGCAACGACAAGCCCCTCCCCCACCCTTCCATCCCTCTCTCTATCCCTCCATCCCTCCCTCGAAGCCATACCAGCTACTGGAGCCGCTTCCAGTTTGAGGGACCCCCCCCCCCCCGAACTGGAGACGACGCGCCTCTCCGCTTCCCGTCCTGTATATCGCCACAGCAAAACGACAGCTGCGACCAATCGGCTTCAGCGCACCACAGAGCCCACGCGCCCCCCCACACCGCCTCCGCCTCCCGGGCCGAGACGCCCCGAGTGCGGCCGCCGCCGACGGGAGGAGGGAGGAGGAAGTAGACTGGACGCGAGTCTTTGCCGGCCGTGTGTCGCCGATGGGAAGGAAATTGCGCTCCAAACGCAAAAACACGCGTAGAAGACCAAAAAACAAACAAACAAAAAAAACAAAAACAAAAACAAAAAAAAAAGATCGTCCATGTCAAACACCGCCCTCCCCTCCCCCACACCCACCCACCCCCACTCTCTGTCTCCCATCCCACCTGTTCAGCCCCTCCCACCCGCCACGCCTCCACCGACCCTGTGCTTTCGTGAACTTTTACTCTGTAAAACCTTTTTGTCGGGTTTGAAAGATTCTTTTGTCCGATGTTAGTGATGCACAAGTGTAACGACCCCCACCCCCACCCAAGCCCCTCCCTTCCCGCCGTCGCCCCCTCGTCCCCCCCCACCCCCCCCTACCTTTTCTCTTTTTTCGCAGTCCAAAACAAAAAGTGAATAAATGACGAAGAAAAAAAACTATCTGTCCTCTTCCTCTTCCTCAGCGTGGCAGGGATCCCCTCCCTGCCCTCACGGTGGGAGGATTGGGCTTTCTCTCCCCCACCCCCACCCCCCACCCCACCCCATGGCAGACCACGAGCGCATAGAAAACTGTCCGTGTATTTGCAAGTTCCTTTCTCGACATTAGCAAGCAAGAGAGTGAGAGAGAGAGAAAAAAAAAAAAGAGTCATGTAGTCCTTTTGTATCTTTGCCGAACTGTGATTGAAAAGAGGCAACCTTTACCGTATCTACTCAACGACCTCCAGACGCAGAAGCAATGGTCCCTTTCTTTCTTTCTTTCCTTCTTTCTTTCCTCCTTTCCTTCTTTTCTTCTTTTCTTCTTTTCTTTTCTTTTTCTGTTTTCTTAGTACTCCTTTTTGAGTTGTGCAGTTGATTTTCCCCCTTCGTATTTTGGCGACACGCTGGCATCGGAGAATATCGGTTTACATATACGGTATTAATAAAAGTGTACTACGATCCCACCAAAGGACATTATAATAAATGTTTTGTTCTTGCTTTAACACTTGAGAAATTTGAGTGAATAAAAACTCTAAAAGTGGACGTGTGCCGATGGTTTATTTTCCGTCAGTGGTCGTCTGTTTGCGTCTGTGCTGGTCATTTTTTGGGGGGGTTTGTAATCGCAGGATTATGACTTTATGAGAGTGGCGGCAAGCAGTATAGAAACTGTGTAAGATTTTGTAAATTTATATGTGTGTGTGTGTGTGTGTGTGTGTGTGTGTGTGTGTGTGTGTGTGTAAATACATAAACATATCTAAACAAAAAACAAAACATACATTCATGACAGCTGCTTTTGATCTCACACCTTTCTAGTGCAAGCTGTGGCTTCAGAGACCACGAACAGACCCACATTATGGGGAAACTGTCGATACAAGATATCACAATGTAGCCGCCTCCTTAGTGTAAAGTTAAGTATAACCATATTCAAATATTTTTTTTAATTCCAATTATTTCATTCCAAGTATTGGAATTGTTTTATGTTCTCGTGTGTATTTTTCTCCCTTCTAGGTGTTTTGTGATGGCGTTTCTCATTGGATACACACATCCAATGCACAAGCCAGTTGCAGCCTCAACGCGACCACCCTGAAAGATGGAGTTTGGCTCCAAACAAAACGTGTATCATCTTTGCAGACGTTTTCGCCCAGCTGATCTCGAATTCAATCTGCTGGAGGTTGGTTCCAGCGGCCTGATTGTCAGAGGCGCTGAATTAAATATTTACAGCTATTGATGTCTCCCAGAGAGCCGCCGCTCAAGAGTTTTATAAAGTGGTTGTGGCTGTGCGATAGTCTGCGCCGGGTTCACTCACAGCCCGAAACGGCTGCGCTGCGGCAAACGGAATGCGCCCCCCCCCCTTTTTTTTTTTTCTTTTTTTTGTCATTTTTAAAAATAACTCTCAGGGGAAGAAAGTTTGCGCTTCACAAAAAAAGGAAGGCGACGCCACGCAGACACAAGCAAGGCCTCGTGTGTTTCTTTTTATAGACGGGCTGAGAGGACGGAGCTCGTCTGGAATATAGGCGTCATTCTGCCGTCAATGCGTGTCTCATGTCTTGTTTATTTTTAAATCCAATTCAGCAGAAACACATGTAAACAGACTTGCTAATTGGAAGCTAGCAACTGTAAATTAGCACCAAGTCTTTATTACGCCGCACATTTCCGTCTGCGGGGAACGGAGCTGCCATCGTTTCAAAACCGGAGCGCCCACTGGAAGAGGTGAACCCCCGGGTATCGGTTAGAATTAGAAAGTGGCGCCCGACCCCCTGGGACTCCTCAGCGCCTTCGCTCAAAGTCACGTGTTTGTCAAGGTCCCCCGCAGTGGCCCTAATTCTAACTACATGTTCAGCCCAGGTGTCGATGCTCCGCGCTGTGCGGAGAATTAAAATAGGTCTCCACGCCGTTCGGGGACGAGGGCTTCATCCCGGATATCTCACCTCCGGCAGCTGTCACCCCGCACCAGGAAGCGCCGGAGTCGGGGGAGGGGCCCCATCCAATCATTGAAACGTTGTGTTGCGCTTGGCGGACTTGACTGAGCGCTAGCCAGAAAAGACGCTTTTAGCCACCATGTTGGGTCTCCATTGTGAATAATTGACCTTTCAATTGCCGCATATTAAATTTACTGAGCCTTAAAATCTTTAAATTGCAACGCAATTGAAGCGTTTTCTCAAAGATTTTTTTTCATAACACCTTTAAAAAAAAAAAAAAAATCAAATAAACTACCCTGGCCTTGCGTTCTTATGTCCTATTCAGCTCAACTAAAGTATAGATTGGCAGAAATGCCTTGACTGCCACGACGCTACAAGCAAGTGAACAAACAAAAAAAAAAAAATACACTAACTGCTCAAATTTCCAAAGAATTGAATACAGGACAAGTAAAATGTCAATAAAGTATATTATGAAAGGTGTTCTGTTCTATTTTTATATGCATCTATGTGTATGTGTAGGTGGTACTGATTTTCATTGTTAGCCGGCCCGAGGATTATTGACCTCTTATACCTGCCATGTACTTGTATGATGATCAATGCACCCATTGACTGACTGGTGTGCAGATCTTCATTGATCACCGTCTCTTTTCCACCGAGCAGATCCCTCGGCTCTGGAGAAGAAGAAAAAAAAAATTGAAGAAAACACGAAATTTGGGCCGCGTCTGCCAAAGTCCGACGCTCGTTCTGCCTGTTTGATCCGCTCAGGAGCAGTTTCAGCGTGAGGGCTGTCAAAAGTTCCCTCCTCCCTCCTCTGGCCACCTGTTTTTCCCGCGTGCGCAAGGGTCACCGTAGCGCTGGGCTAACTAGCAAACGCGTTCAAGGCTCGGTTTTTCCGATTTCTTTGGAGGCCGGAAGACTCGAGAGTCCGCTGTTTCCACGGTAATATGAAACTCTGGGTGAAACATGTTGGCGTTTCAAAGGGCCTTCATATGGATCGGAGTGAGGGGCGGGGGTGGGGGGGGGGGGGGGGGGGGAGGGATTATAGAACAAGGCTGACAGCAAATATAATACTTTGAGCGAGTTTGACGCGCGTTCAAAAGGCATAGTGGCAAGTGTGTTTATGCGCAATTCAATTCCCCCCAAATAACAGAAAAATACAGAGTTGCGACAAAGACGCCGGCGTCTCAGAGGCGGCAGCGGCGGCGCAGGTGGAAATACTCAGCAGCAGCAGCAGCAGCCGCCGCCGCGTTAAGCCATTCACGCTTTATCACGCGTCAAAACGTTTGACATTCACAACGGCTCTCCAGCTGCGAGCCGGGAAACGTTTGAAATGCGGAGGGTGAAAAAAAAAAAAAAAAAAAACCCTCCTGAAATCCCTCAGTGGCTCAACATGGTTGACGGATGTCAAAATAGTCGGCAAAAGGAAAGCGACAGCGGCAAGTATCACACGAGGCGACAAACAGGTTTCAGAAACGGCACAAAGATTTTTCTTTCTTTCTTGTTTTTTTGTGGGTCCAGACAATTATCCACCTGTAACTGAGAAGCCAGCGGAGCTGAATAAAGAAGCTGTGTGTGTGTGTGTGTGTGTCTGTGAATAAGGAAGAGCCGTTTCTGCTGTTGGTATAAAGTAGGTTTCAAAGGACACCTCTCCAAACTGCTCCCTTCCTCTGATGGTAGAATGGTAATGTGCTAATATAAAAGTTCCAAATCTCTTCCAAGTGGGATTCCCCCCCCTGCTGGTCCAGCATTAAAATGAATTCAAGGCAATTGATTTAAAAAAAAAAAAATACACAAAAAATACCATGGGACGACTTTTAAATGGATCGATAGGCATGATATGACATGTTTAGTTGGTTTTATAAATAATGTATTTTTTTTATTTATTTTTTTAAGACTAGCTCTATGGCAGGGGTGGGCACACTTTCTGACTGGTGGGCCACAGTGGGTTATAAAATGTGACCGAGGTGCCAGAGCAGGAGCAGACGGAGTGTTTTGGTGACTCACCCCCAGTGACGTGCAGTCAGGGGATGCAGGGGAGGTTGGGCCTCCCCCTGACATCATGACAAGAAATAGTAAAGTATTCATATTTGTCCTCTGGTCTATGCTTTCTAATGCAATTCCGAGCGAGTGGGGTTCCTAGATTTCCTAGTTTAGACACAACGGAGAGATGAGAGGTGAGGCAGCGTGAACTACAGCCCCCCCCCCCCCTCCCGCCAGATTGCGCAATCCCTCACAAACCAGGTATGAGCGCGTGCAAATGGCGCGTGCTTGTCGCCATTTCTCTTTATGTTTCTAATGTCATGTTTGAAGACGCTTTTGTGATGCGTCTTAATTTCCATGGTGTTCGGCAATGTATTCCACGTGTGCGTGTGTATTAATAACGAGTTCGTTTTGGTTCGACATAAATCCACAGGGGAAAAGCCTTGCCTCGAGGCAGGCAGTACTTCCGCCTCGAAGCAGGGGGCGATAGCAAGGGTTCAAGAGGTTCATACTAATCAAGAGTTAATGACGGTCAGCTGTTGCAAAACAACAACAACACACGAACGCAACGCTGGCGCCTAGATGTGATATCTCGCCCTGAAAATGCGTAATTTGATTTTTAAACCGAAACATTTTTCAAAACTGGACTTTCAAACGAACCAAGAAGTCATAAATGTTGGGAGACCGACGCCAGAATTGCCAGGATGGGCTTCAAGCTACGTTCGCCGGTGTCAACGAGAAACGACTCGTCTTCACTTGCCTTTTATTCTCAACGGTTGACAAATGTCTGGACCAAAATGGGATTTACTGATTTGCACAACTTGCCGAGAAGCCTCGACGGAACCTCACGTATTGACGTGGCTCTGAATTTACGACGGAGGCTTAATCACGTTCACAACAAAGTGACGAGATCTTCGAGCAGAAGGAAAGGCGAGTGGACTTCGTTTACAAAGTAAAGGTAAGACGAACTGCATGTATTTATTGGATTGTGATTTTGTGATTATACAGCTGGTGTGTTTAAAATGGCTTTTAATTTTCAAAAATAGGGTGACATCAAGGATTTAAGGTATTCTATTTGCATTGTATGCCTATTGTATGTTTGACTGGCGAGTCAGTCACTGCCTTCCCAACCCCAAACAACAAATAGGTCATGGGATGTGTAGAAAGCGTTCTTTAATGTCCATTGAAAATGAACAAAAGCGACAAAATGGGAAAATTGGATTAAATACCAGCTATTTAACTTACTATTAACATAATTTCTTTTAAATTCGGCGGGCCGGATTAAAAGGCTTTAACAGGCCGCATATGGCCCATGGGCCGTGGTTTGCCCATGCCTGCTGTGTAGCGTTCAAAAAAAAGAAAAAAATTCAACAACAATTCAACAATTGTTAAAGAAAAAGGGTTTTCTACCAAAGAAGCAAACTGGTAATTTATTGTGTCTTTCTAGCCTTAAAACATGGGAAGGCCTCAGTGATGTGTGTGTCTATGTATGTATGTATGTATGTATGTACGTACGTACGTACGTGTATATACATAAGTGTGGGTGGGTGGTGCGGGGGTTGCAGATGCAGGTGAAAGTTGTATCCATTCCTTTCTGTCGTCACCATATGTGACTGCAGGGGCTGGCTCAATGTGTGGCAGTGGCACCCGGAACCGCGGGAACTGGCGGGTGCCGGAAGTGTCGCCGCTCGGTGTCGCTAGGAATCGCAGCATTTGCTGCGACTGTTGCTCGCCATTTGTTATTTCAATTTAAAATACCAGTCCTGGGCCTGCATCCACATGTACGGCTGAGATTACCAACGAGTCCCCGCTTGAACTTGTAAGCAGCCTATTGAGACGCCCGTGTGGGTGGAGCCCGTCTCAATCGCCTCTTGCTTGCTTCTCTTTTTTCTTTAATCTGATGCAGTGTATTATTACAAAACCGCATTCTGGCAACCGTACAGAGCGACTCTGAACGGCCGAAGCTGCGGACCCTTTGTTTCTCCTGATTTGTTTCTCTTTCTGGTGTCACGCTCTTTCCCGCAGTGTGGTGTCGCGTGTGCGCGTTGCCTCAACCTGAGCACACACTGGCTATTTGCGTGTGCGTGCGCGTGCGCGTGTGTGTGTGTGTGTGTGTGTGTCATGGACAAACACCACCAAACAGTGAACACTGGGGTGTACTGAGCAAACACTGGGTGGGAGTCACATACCAAAACAAACTACAGTGAGGCCATGTTTAGTTTTACCCTTTGCTTTAGTTTGCTTCCAACTTTCTGGGTCATTTGCATCCAAACACGGCAGAAATTTGCAAGTCTTCAAACGCCTCATGATAAACTTGGCATTGCAGCCTCTCACTGCTAACTGTCTTACGGCTGACTACATACATATCCATACCCCCCAGTACATTTGATGACTAAAGTACAGTTCACTTGACTAGTGCAGTATGGTGCACTTCATTCCAGGAATCAAATCAGGAGAGGTGCAAACTGTCTTGACAATGAATCCCCACCCCAAAAAACCCCCACAAAGTCATTAAACGTGTGTGCGGTGCTTCACGTCAGTTTCTCTTTTGATCGGGAAAGCACTTTGGAACGCCCGATTTAGCGCTTCTATAAATACAAGTTGGTTGATTGGTTGATTGATGAACGGTAGTTGATTTACAATGCGGTCAAACCAGCCGCACCGATGACCTACATTTTGAATTTTGAAACATTCTGAAGCCCACTTGGGGTCCAAGTTGCTTGGTACGGAAATCAAAACGGTGTTTTTCTCTTCGCAACCTCCTGCAAATAAGATTTGTTTTAATCAATTTTGGGGGGAAAAAACAAAAACAAACCACCGACCGAATATTCATGTGTGGAAGCTCGAGTTGAATATTGATAAAGTGACGCATGAATCCTATAGGAGCTTTTCTTTTCTTTTTTTTTTTCAAAAAGAAACGCATGAAGTGAGAAGCCGCCTCTGTTGGATTGTGTCAACGCTGGCGCTGCTTCCCCGCTAATTAGCCACAACACAATATTTTTTTGTTGTGCGTTGCGCTGTCAAAGCAACATCCCACGTGAGCCCCCCTCACCATCGCCTCCCTCCCACCCCCCACCCCCCCCCGGCAGAACATTACACAAGGCGGAGAGGATCAGAGTTTATCAGCTCGCCTGTCAGGCCTAATGCCGTGACTGATGGCTGGATATTGTGGCGTTTGAGGCTCGTTGCGCGCCGCGCCGCTAATAAGAGCGTGAGACAGCTGCCTCGTCAGGAATAGAATTGATTCGCTGCCGAGCCCGTGGCGAAACATCTGATGCTCCGGAGCGGTTTGAACCCGACTCGGTTCGACCCACCGCAGTCGGTTGGTCGTTTGTTTGTTTTTTTGGCTCTCGACCCTTCAAGGCGAAATTGTTGGCCACGTTTTGGTTTTTTTTTGGGTTTTTTTGCGACTTTTCCCGCCTGGAAAAAGCATTCCTTTAACAGTTTTAAAGCAATGTGTTTGCTTTAAAACGCAAACTTTTGTTTGTTTGTTGTTTGTATTACAGAGGTGAGATGTGATCTCTGGAGCGGTTCAGGAGTTTTATGGTTCTGACTTTTCCACCGATAGAAGGCTAATCGTTAGCGTTAGCATTGACTTGGAGGCTACAGATTTGATGTCCGTACGTCAAATTTCGTCTGATACAAATCAGGAAACCTTGAACCTAAAGTTTCCTCCGATCAATCGTTTGTACCGTTGCTAATTTTCAGGGGAAGCTAATTCCTGTTATCTCCTTGAAGTTTTGCGCTGGGACACTGACGGATTTCCGTAACCAAGGACCCTGATACGGATCCAATATTGTTCCCATTTGTTTCAATGTAGTTGCTCACCAAGCGCATGCGGCAAAAAGGTTTTGGACTTCCACACTGTTGGGCCCGTAGAGCATTTGGCACTTCACGCCGTGCCGACTTTTTTTTGGGTCCAATGGGATTTTTTTTTTTTGCTGCAATACCTCGAGTGACCACAAGAAGGAAAAAAAAAACTATTATATTGCCAGTTCGGTGTTCATTGCTGATAATACATCCACAGACGTAACACGAACTGGAAATTAGCGCCGTCATTAGCCAGCATTCCTATTTTATGAGAAAACAAAAGAGCTTCTGTGCCGCCGTAAAATAAAAAAAAAAACAAAAAAAACTGACTCGACGCGTCTCTCCTGCAGGTTTAATAAAAGCAGGATAATCAGCCGCAGCGTGGTCCACCTCCACTAATGCCGGCAACAAAAAAAAAAAGAGAAATGGCTCTGGCTGCGAATCAAACGGAGGCATTTTATCGAGCGGCCCGAGACAAATATGGCTGGGGGAAAAAAACGGTTGGTGGGGCTGGCGGAGCGAACCGCTGGCTCACCTCCAGGGTTTGGAATCGCGCCGTTGTGATGTTTGGCAGCCCGGCAGCGCCGCACGCTGAGGGGGAAGTAAATGAACCCCCCCCCACCACCACCACCACCGCCCACCGCCGACGCCACCTCCACCACTCACTGCTTTTTATCTCCCGGAATAAAATGTGCCCTTTAACAAGCCACATCAGTGCGAGACTGATCGCTGGAAAAGTGGGATATGGCGCGAGAGCAAGGGAGGGGGGGACGGGCGGGGGGCGTTGCATAAATGCATTCCGCAGTGTTTCTTTGAAAGCAACTTTACTTTAAGGAAAGGAACACAGCAGATGGCTTACAAGTAGCTTCGCTTCATTTTTTTAAATTTTTTTTTAGATACATTGACGTTGTGCCCTCCTCCCCAACCTCCAGACACTCATTTAAGTCTATACTTATACCAGTGGCGGGGGCCGTGCATTTTGCGCCTTGACCGTCAGTGACGTCATATTTAGTCCACCTGAAGTTAATACACCTCGTATTACCCTCAATACGGCTTGAGAATCCATAGAGAATCACAATTACACATCACGCCTTCACATAGGGGACGTAGTTGAGCAAAACGTAGTGTCCGGAGTATTTAACCACTGATACTGTCAAAACGTACAAAAAAAAAAAGAAGCGAACTACACCCGACTGCTACTGAGCCTAAAGTCTTGCCCAAAGTGGTCCAATAAACTGCACACTGTCACCAATTCTTATGAGAGACTGACGAGACAATCGCGAAACGAAACTATTGAACTGTTTGAACAACGTGGCGCCAATGCACCACCACGTTGTAAACTGCAGATGATTCAACAACTTTCTATTCTCCTTCAGCCGTCGTGGTGGGTTTGCCTGGTGGCAACTGGATCTCCGGGTCGAGTTCGGTCTCGGAGGTTCTCAGGGTTCATTCGTTTTGGCTACTTTGGCTACACTAGTTCTGCACCTGCCCTAAAGCTTCACATTGGACTCACTTTTAGAAAACGTCTGTCCGTCACTCGTTTAAAGTCCTTCTTCATGCCTGAGGGCTCGCTGCGTTTTTATTTTCAAGTTTGGCCACTTTGTTAATATGGAACGAGATTTGGTGTGCATTCCAGAATACAGTCCCAGATGGTTCCGCTAGCTTGAAGACTAGCTTCAACTTTAGCTTTAACTTTAGCGTTGTTGAAACCAGATGCCATGCGACTGCATGTGCCCAAAAAGAAGTGGTTATTTTGTTTGAAATGTAGATAAGCTGGCAATGTGTTTATGTATTAGGGTGGGGGAGGGGCTATTTTTTTTTAAATCACTAATGTCTAAATGGAGCAAGCAATTGGAAAAGTCTCTTTTGATGTTCACGAGGACCAAATAGACACCAAAAGTAGCACAGGAAGAGGTTTGAAAGTCAAAGAGCTTTTTTCGATTTGGAATCTGATAATAACAGGGAGGCGAGGAGAGAAAACAGAGGGACGTTATTGTTTCCCCGAGCTGGTGTCCAACCAGCTGAGAATCCTTCCGGGTCCGTGCCGATGAACAAAACGCAGTCAGCCGCCGAGATCGTTGCCAAGGAAGACCTTCATTAAGGAGCCGTCTCCAGGCAGCGCTAGAATACCTCTTTCGCCTTTGCGCATCCCCAAGGACACAAACAGGTGCGCGAGGGGCGGGCGGGGGGAAATAATTATGCACGGCCTGTTTGCTCTCCAAGCGCAGCTTCGCTTCGACTTCAGCGGTTGGCACTCGCCGCCGCCGCCGCCAAGAGGAGTCGACGTTGTGATGTGTGTTTTAATTGCACACATCACAAATGTGTGCAATTAAAAGCCTCCCGCCGACCGTCTCAACTCGAAAATGACACTGAATAATCGGCGATCACTGTTGTTTGGAGACGTGGGTGTGTCGGATAGTTTAGATTCCGATCCAGGTTACAATTTGAGAAGGGAAGCTATGCAGAGAATGTGAAGAGAGTTGGTTATTTAACAATTAAAAATCTGGTAGGACTTCCTCCCAGGTCGGCTAGCTAGCCTCAGCCGTGGCACCTGCTGTAATACCACTTTCTACCTCTAGGAGTTTTATGCCGAGTTTCCCCCCCAACTTCACCGGCCTTAAATTTCGAGGTCATATCCCGACCTCTTTGTGAGGTCGTGCTTGAAACGGCGTCCTGGAAATGCTAGGTTACTTATGAAATACCACGGATAAAAGGAAAAAAAAAAAAATTCTCTTCTGTTGCAGTTCAATGTTTTTGAAAATGTCCTCTTTTGTCACCAAGACCCCAGTCCTCATTGCTCGTTTTTTTTCGAGTTTCAAGTTTTTTTTGCTGTTGTTGTTGTTGTTGTTTTGTTTTTTTTTGCTGTTAGAGGTTTTCATATTGTGAATTTGCAGAGTGCAACCTTCTCATAATTGAGTAATACTAAAAAGAAAAACTTCAATTGAAAATAATTTTTCATCCTCAACAGTAAAACCCCCACTGATGCTTCCATATGTGGCTGTAAACTCATTATTATTCAGTAAGTCTACAACTATTTTAATTTTTTTCCCGTCACCTTGAAAACAAATTGTTACTATATGCAAAATTTTTTTGCCTGGAAGCAATATAAAAAACCCTGCCTAACTTTAAAAAAAAGAAAACCCAGCTTAATAAACTTCGCAATACCGTGGAACACACAAAACGCTGGTAAATGTCTAAAATAAGAGCACGTTGTTCCGCGGGATCTGCAAAAGGGGAAAGAAAAACAACAGCGGGCCGCCAAGGAGAAGCGGGAGAAAAACAAAAGATCGCTTTCATAGCACATGAAAGAACCCGAGGTGTCGGTGAGAAATAACAAGAACCGCTTGTGTCTGACCTTGAAGCGCTTCCGCTCGGACGGGGAGAGAAGGTTTTTTTTTGTCTCCGCGCATCTAATCAGGACGCTCCGTTAAACCCCCTTGCGAGACCCCCCCCCCCCCCGTTGCGAGAGGGCTTTGCAGATTTAGCGCGTGCGTGCGGGAGTCAACTGTGAGAATGATTTAATGGGAGACGATCGTCGAGGTCCGAGATCCACGTCTGCCCCGAGGGGGGGGGGGCGAGCTTCCAGGGAAATGTCTCTCTTGGTCGTGTGCGCTCAGAAGGGGGGGGGGTGGGCGACGGCGACAGCGTGGTTTTTCACATTGCCCGCAGTCGTCCTAAATTAGTTTCGGTAAGAGTGCGTTAAAAAAAAAAAAAATTTCACTACGTCTGTCATTGCTTGGTGCGTCACGCCAGACTTGTTACTCACCCGGAGCAGGCACGGGCAAATCTACGGCCCGGGGGCCACGTGTGACCCCGGATTAAGTTTTTTTTTTTTTTTTTTTTTTAATCCGGCCCGCCAAATTTGAAGAAATGATATCAATAGTAAGTAAATCATGAAGTAGCTGTAACTCGGCTGTTTTAAGAGTCGTTTCAATAAAGAGCTAAAACACCGTAAGACGCCGATTTTGTTTGGAACTTTGCTTTGCTTCATTTTCAATTGACATTAAAGCACGTTTTCTACACATCCCATGATATATAGGTTGTTTTTTTTTTCCTCCCATGAGGTGGCTCACCAAAACACTCCATCCACCTGCTGCTGCTCCGGCCCCCCGTCCCTGTCACAACGCTTAGTCCCAAGGTCGTTCCCACTTCCCCCTGGTCAGAGTATTACTACTCTTACTGTTATTACATATTAAGATGATATTGTTTCATATCTTGCATTCCACTGTTTGCAACTAGTTATATTGTTGCTTTTTACTTTGTAGAACTTATATTTAACTTGACACTTTATAAATTCTTTTCTGGCCCAACTCACCACCTATGGTACAGTTTTAGCCCCAATACTCTCACGTATTCCTTGCAATTTACTGCTATTTCTGGAATAATATTCCCGTTTTTTTTTTCTCCCCTGTCTTACTTTGTCACCATTCTTCTGATCAACCCAAATCATGTTCAGTAAAGTTTTATTTCTACATTTATTTTTTGGCCCACTTCCTGTCAGTCCACTCCTCCCACCGTCGCCCCTCTGCTCCGCCTCTCCGCCTCTCCTCCTCTCCTCCTCTTCCGCTCCATCGTTGCTATTTCGGCCCAAGTTCATCTTCTCACCCATCGCGGATTCCTCGGCAAAAAAAAAAAGTTGAAAAATGACATTTTGGGCCGGGGACTTCAAGGATGGTCAAGTTAATGAATGGCCACCAGATGGCCCTTATTAGGCTAATGTGCTCGCGCTCTCCGCGGCCCCTCGTCTCGCCTGGGGACTTAACTGGCGGGCAGCCTGTCCGTGTGTGTGTGTGTGTGCGTGTATGTGTGTGTGTGTGTGTGAGTCCATGCAAAGTGCAGGAACGCGGGGGTCCAACATCTGTGTGTGTGTGTGTGTGTGTGTGTGTGTGTGTGTGTGTGTGTGTGTGTGTGTGTGTGTGTGTGTGTGTGTGTGTGTGTGTGTGTGTGTTATTGTTCAGTTAAATCAGGTTAAGCTGAGAGGATGGAAGGACACAGCGCGTCCAGCTCTGCCGCTCTCTGCCTTGACGGGGTCAACTGTCCACTGCCGTCCCGGTCACTCCGGCACCCGGCTGACCCCCGCTCACCACCTCCCCCCAACCCCGCACCCCCCAATCTGACAGCCTGACACCAGCCGTCGTCGCTGAGCTCGAGTCACCAAGTTTACATGCAGAGGAGGGGGAAGGGTAAAAAAAAAAAAAGGGGGGGGGGGGCAGGGGGGTTCAGAGAATGAGCTGCTAGCCTCTCCGCCTGCCAAAGTGACAAGGTGTTAATTGCCTCATTTATAATCTCGGCTCCTCCAAATGAGCAACGGCTGCAACGTACACATCTCCAACAAAAGACCTTTTGTTAATCTCCCAAACGACGCTAAACGCAGTAATTAATTGAGTTTTAAAATGTATTGGGAGCGCCGTTAGTATTTGCCACCCGGTGCTGGTAGGTGGGCACTGGTGGCAGATCTGTGTGGAAATAAAAAAAAGAGAAGAATTCTTTGCCCATCTGTTCAGGAGCAGTGACTGAAAATCCAGTGCGGTCAAACTTCAGATTGCAAGTGTAGAGGGTGTGGCTGCACACCAAAAACAAAGAGTTAAAGGAGCACTTAAACTACGGAACCATTCTTTTTTTGTTTCAACATCATGTACGGCCATCAAGGACAACTTCAAATACAAAGTGCTGGAAATATCCAAGCACTGTCAGAAGGGATGGGGAAGAAAATGGAAAGAGTGAAGCTGAGCTTTTATTTTTCCATCACTCCGTCCGTCGTTGGTTGAGGGCTCCTGCTCGAAAACACTGAGTTATTAGGCGGGGGGGGGGGGGATGCTGTTATCTCAAAGCTAATCCAAAAGAATGAAATGAATCAGCGAAGCAGAAAACGCTGGGCTGGATTTCAGACCTTGGTGCCGAGTCTTTGTTGGGAAGCGCACTTCAACAAACAAAAGTTCTGCCCATATCTAGAAAATACGTACGACTGTCGATTATTGTGTTGGAAATGAAAATGACCGTGTGGCACAATATAGAGTCCAGTCTTTTACTCTGCATCCAATGGCGCTAAAGCTGAATAAACACCACAGGGGGGGGGGGGCGGCGACGGAGAGCCTGAGAGTTCAAATGAGATGAGGGACGATTGAGTAAGTTGGGCTCAAATTCTCATTGTTTTTTTTTTTTCCCCTGCTCAGTGCATCATAAACTCGTACATGATATATCCCACACTTCAGGTGAAACCCGCGGAATCTCATTGCTTTCACTGGATATAAAAAAAAAAAATCAGGAGGTAATTATAGGAGATCAGGATCTCGCAATGTGCTTCCATACCTGCGCAGTGTTGACACACTCATATTAATACCATCCCCGGTTTTAAGAAATGCGAGTATTTCCCAGTGCCTCAACCCGAGAAGGTAGTCACAGCCCATTGTAACTGCGGTAGCGCCATCGCTCGCCCATTGATTCTTTATTTTGTCTCGTAATTATGAGATCAGGATCTCGCAATTATGAGACAAAGTGCTTAATTTGTATTTATTTATTTAATAATAATAATAATAATAATTATTATTATTATTATCATTATCATTATCATTATTATTATTATCATCCAGTGAATGCAATGGGTTTCCGTATGAAACAACTTCAGAGTGCATTTCCGATGACGTTGCCGGCCGGGGAACGGTTCATCTCGGAAAATTCCGATTCCGTTTCAGGTTGCTCCCTCCTCACGAGCCGACCGTGTCTCGCGAGGACGAACCCCTGAGTCGCAACGAGGCGCTTCGCTCCGTATTCGGCCGCTAACGCGCGCAAGGCCGGCGGTCTCTGTATACGAAGGCGTACGAGATGATGATTATTATTATTTTGACGGTATCAGCGGTTTCCCTTGATGAGCTCTGCTGGCCCGGCACCACTCCCCGGCACTTTCCATTGAACACTCCCGCCAAGCGCGCGTGCAAGAGCCCCCCCACCACCACCACCACCACCACCATCGGTTTTCAAAAGAGAAAACCCCCGTTTACAGAGTTCGCTTAGCAGCGATCGGCTCCGCGAGGAGCGAGCCGGCGCGTAAATGAAACGCAACCGAGTGAGCAATTGATGCATGAGCCGCTGCCGCCGCCTCCGCCACAGACTAAATAGGGCAGCGGCATCATTATCCATCACGCAGAAGGTATAAAACTGTAATAAGGGAGTAGGGTGACCCGAGGCGGGGTTGAAACTCCTGGCGGTGGCGGCGCCATCAGCCCCGATGGCCGGGACATAACTGCTGACGCCGTCGCAATTCCAGCCATGACAAATGGGAGCCGAGTGCATCTGGAGGCGCTTCGGGATATGCGGGGGGGTTGGGGGTGTTTGCGAGGGGTTGGGGTGTGGGAGGGTGGCTGGGCACGATTGCCAGTCGAGGTTAGTTAAGAAAGCCTTCCGCCCCTACTGGACACAGGGGGACATGCAATTCCACGTGCAAATACGCATTTATCCAAAAATGTTATTATTAACTGAAACTGAAGTCAGACTCTGGCCCGCGGGCCAAGTGTGGCCCGCAGTGTTGTTGTGATGGTCCTGTGAGGCCAACCAATACAAAGTCACTGCTGGCGCATGTACCGCTAATACTGCCAGTCCCAGAATGCTCTGCTGGTGGTTTTGCACATCAATCAGGACAGGATGTTCATTGAATAATAGTTTTGCTAAATTGGCTTATTGTTGTTTGTTGTTTAGTATTTTTAAACCTAACCATTGGAAAAAGGTCACTGTTGAAATTTAAATCAGAAGGCCGCAACTAAAAAAAAAAAAAGAGGCGTCCGATGTTATTTTGATGTTTTTGTTTGTTTGTTTGTGTGCAATATGTCACTATTTATTGTATAGTATTAAGCTTTGCTTAATTGAATTGGTTGAAGCAAAACTTGTTGACAGTTGACCAAGTTTTACATTTTGGCCCACTGAGTGTTTGAGTCGGACGCCCCTGAACTCAGGTTCAAAGTCAAAGATGTCGAGACGAGATGCCAACGACTTACTGCAGCGTCACTCTAATAGATGCACCAGTTCCTATTGGATTTAAAGAATAAAGTGCATTTAGTGTTTGAAACATTTTGCGAGTCTCCGCTGCCCCAAAGAGACACAAAGACGGCCACTGCACCCAAGTGTGGTTCACCTTGGAGAAGATGTTGGTGTGAGCCCTGCGTGTCTTTCTTTTCTTCCTGGTCCCCATTCAGTCTGCAAATCGGCGCCATCGTTGGTGGAAAGTTTCCACGCCCTGGCCCGTGATTGGCTGCAGCCATGATACCACCTGGTACGCAAGGAGCCAAGATGGCTGCCGTCGGATGGCGCAGACCCTTGTCAATTGTTCCTTTTTGGTTTGGATGGGTTCGATTTTATTGCTTCTTGGATAGAATCATTTTATTTGTTGTTTTTGTCTTCGGACTAAAGCCAGTAGCTCCAATTCATGGATATATCGTTTATCTACTTATCTATTTTTTTTTTTTTTTTAAACAGCAACAAGGTTGTGGGTTCGATTCTGGGCCTGGGGCCTTCCCGTCTATTTTCCAGCATCTCCCTTTTTCTTTTTTTTTTAAACCAATTATTGATCTTGCTAACTTTCAATATTGCGTTCATTTTCAATCGTCAACCCTATTTGGGACTCTGAAGTTCATCCATAGGACGAAGCCGGGGCTTCAACCTGCCCATAAGGCCCCGCATTCATTCTGCTTTCTGAGCTTTTGACAATTCCTAAAGTTTATTTTCCTTATGTCTTCACCACCCAGCGCCTATGCGCGCCAAGTGTGTGCATACAGCAAAGCGGCGATGCGCGAGCTGTGCAGGCAGCGCCGGTTAATAATGGATGTGTGCACCTGGAGTAAACCTTACCGTGCGCTTCAGCGATGGCACCGGAGAGGTTTTTATTTCACTCGAAGAACCTGCACTTCCAGAGTTTGCACACACACACACAGGAAAAAACTGAATCCCGCCACACTATGGAATAGATGCAGGGAGATTTGTGTGTTTGTCGGGTCGGGATGGGAGGGTTGTTTTTTTTTTTTCTGCAGCAGTTACTTCCAGCAGTAAAGTTTTTGCAACTCGGAAGTTTACGACGTTGTAAAATCCTGTCTGTCCCGTGTCAGGGATGTAGGGGGCAGCACTGGGACAATTAAATGACCACGCAGGTTTGCTGCTTTGCTTTTGCTGTCTGTAAAGTGCGCCTTTTTTTTTTTTTTTTTTTTCTTTTTTTCTATCCTTGTGTACATTTTGCCAACATGTCCCCCACATTCCGTCTTTGAAAAACTCCAAGCGATACATTGGTCTTTTGCAGACAAAAGCCTGCGTTCGTCCCTGCCAACCTTGAGGCTGGGAAGTCAGTGTGCAGCCGAGTCCGTCACGCTGTTGGCGTAGGAGACGGCAGGTGCTCGGCGCTGCGACGGATGCAGAAAAAAAAGAGAGCGAGAGAGAGAGAGAGAGAGAGAGCCCAATCAAACTTGGACTCTTTGGCGAGATCAAAAGAGTCTTTTTCTCAAACCGTTTGGTTATTGCTCGTTATTATCGAAAGCAGCGTTTTGTTCCGCCATCTGTTCCGCCTGTGTATTTATAAAGGTAAAAGGCAGAGGGTGGGTTTTTTTTGGGGGGGGGAGGCTGGGCGTGCGTGTGCAGCCTGTCTGTGTGTTTTGTAGCTGAAAGAGGCGACGAGAGGAGGCTCTGAAAACCTCCACCAGACGGCCTCGCTTTCATGCCGCTGCCACTTGGAATGAACGCGGCCGAGAAACGCTAAGAGTCGGGATGGGAAAAAACAAAGAGGGCATTTTTATTTTTTTGTTCTTACACCACCAGTCAGTGCACACCTCGTGCTGGGGGGGGGGAGAATCGTCAGAGCGGCAGAAATACAGTAGTGGGGAAGCGGAGCTGCAATCTGTAAAACTGTCGAAAGCACAGTGTACACAGTGTGTGTGTGCGTGCGCGACTGTGTGTGTGCGCGCGCACGCGTGTTTTATGGTGATGAGTTGCCCGAGTGTGCGCCTTGGACAGCGTCGCGGTGTTTATGCGGTGCCGACAGTCTCCGGGAAAAAAGGGGAGGCGGTGGTGCCGCTGGATATTTACACATAGGCAGCTATACCATCTGGCAACCACGATGACTCCCTCGCCGGCCCCCTAGTGGACAGCGAGGAGCGCGCAAGGCTAGCGCAGAATTCGGTCTGTTTTGTTTTGAGTGGATCGGTGGCTTGTTTTTTTTCCACGTTTCTTACTTCTGTTTTTTTGTTTTTTGTTTTTTTTTCCCTTCATGACCCGGTTCTGATTGGCCCTGTGCGACTCAGCTGGTCGAGCAGGCAAGCAACCAACGACCTTCGGTCTTTCAGTCCCAACCAGCGCCACCTGCCCGAGTGTCTTGGACCTTGGAACGCTCCCAATGGGCCCCCGCCAGTAGTTGTTGCGAATAATTGGTACTCAATTCACCCCCCTGGTTGTATGCATGCACTCCCATACATACAGACATACATAGAATCTGATTTTAACAAGGATGCATGAATCATCAGTCAGTCCCCCTGGCGTTCAGCCCTGAAATTGCATTTATGCAGAATTCATCCTGTATTCTTTGTCTTCTTCTCTTGTTGTTTTTGCTATTTTCTTTTAATTGTCACCTCCAACCATTCACGCCTTTTCTCGGCAGGGGAATACGACCAGAAATGTATATTTGTGGTGCTGGATGGACGATCTCGCTTCCTTCTTTGCAGTCAGATTTTGACCATTGACGTCTTCTTTAGCCTTTATTGAAAGGGAAAACTCTTTGTGTTGCATGGTTTAAAAAAACAAAACAAAACAAAACAAAACAAAAACTGCAAGTAGTACATTGATTTGCTGTTTGGCACAAAACACGTGTGTGGTTTCCATTAAATTTTTGCGGGCATATAGTATGCAGGAAATCTGCCATCATACATCCAAAAGGTGGTCACAAATGTCTCTGATTGAGGAGGATTTTTTTTTTGTCCTTGATAAAATCACATATTTAACTGAAAAACACCCGCGTCTGTGCTCAACTTTCTCTTTCTTCGCCAGGCTCGTCGCAAAAGCCCCTCTCCGGCCATCTGCCGCGCCGGTTCTCCGCTCTCAGCTGGAAGCAGTCTGAAGCTGGATGCACACGGGCCTTGGCCAAAGCGAGGCCCGCCCGCCCGCCCGCCCGACGAGCGCCGAGCGCGGCCCCTCTCTCCTCCACCCGCCGTCAGACTTCAGTCGCCAGATGGCCACAAAGACCACCGCCCTCGCACGGGGCGCACGCGGTGTCCAGGACACGGCCGGAAAAAGTTGGACTAACAATCTACCGGTGAGCTACTGCATGCGCGCTTGGTACAACCCCAACCCCCCACCCCCCGCTGAGACCTGCGTTTGAAGTGTGTGTGTGTGTGTGGTTCGCTGAAACCCATTTTTCCAAGTCTTTGGTTATTAGTAGTGAAGCAAAGGCATAAGAATGTAACGGAGGGCGGTGGGCAGGGGTCGGCGGCTGCGATCAGTCATCAGCCACCAGGCGGGAGCGAAGGCTCAAGTCAAGCTAGCTAGCTTTCAAAGGGGGGGTCGGCGCTCTTCCCGGGTTCTCAGTCTGGCTGGCGGCAGCGGTCACCAGTTTTTGTGGGCTTAATTTTTCATTTGTTTAGGGTTTATGTTGGTTAGTGTAGTGTCTGGTTGCCCATCTGTATCGGCCCATATGCTGTGTTCTGTTCACCGGATGGGTTTATGGTGAGGAGTTGTTCACCACATCAGGCAGGCTTGGTGACTCCAGAGAAGGACAAAAGGGAAGCTTAATTAAAGCTAAAATCAAAGCCCAAAGATTTGCGGCCTGGTAGTGTGTTTGTGTGTGCGTGTTCATCACTTAAGTTCATTGTCAGTAACGAGGCGTGGGCCCTCGCCATGAGGAGACTGGTGCGTCTGCTCACATCCGGCAGTCACACCAATTAGCCAATGCAGTTGGTGAGAAACGGCGCCCCGCCGGCTGCAAGTTATTTCGGGTCGTGTGGAGGAAACAGCAGCACTCCACGGCTGCAGGCTCCGTGGCCGCCGTTTAACAAGCATCACTGGACTTCAAGGGCCAAGATGTAATTTTAGCCTCGAGGCCGAGCCCACTTCCTGTTGATTCACTGACAGGAGGACCTGTTAACCATGGGCTCATTTATTTGGTCATTTGTCCAGAGAATGTTTTCAAAGTAAAAAAACCTAAAATAAAATTAATTTTGAAAATAAAACCAGTGGTTGCAATTTATCAGGACTAAAAGATGTCAGTTCCCTGATTATGTGTTCTTGCTCAAGGTTATTTACATTTAGGTCATTACTTTGTGTATATGTATTTAAATCTAATATTAAAAAAAGGAATTAGATGTATATATGTGTGTATGTATACATATATGTGTCTAAATAGATGTGTGTGTATATATATATATATATATATATATATATGCGTGTGTATGTACATACATATGTTATCTTTGGTTTATGGTACTTTTAATTAGCTTTATGGGAAATGTTTAGCTAAAACGCCACATTGCATGACAACGCGCTATAATAAGCAATGTCTTTATTTGTGCTATGTACATATGATACAGTATAATACAGCAACAATACGCAGTAATGCTACACAGTCAAGATTGCACAGTTACAGATTTAGGCCTCGGCGGTCGGGTACCATGTTAACGGGACAGGACAGTGAATTTACGGGTTAGCACAGTGTACATCTTTGGCTTCAGACGGGCGAGAAGACAGAACATTGACTCGGGGAGCACTGGTGGAAAAAAAGAAACACACACACACACACACACACACACACACACACACACACACACACACACACACACACACAAAGCGACAGTACAATGGGTGATTGGTCACTCTTTCCTTGGATCAAGAATAGGATTTTCCAGGTAGAAGTTGGGAGGATTACGTGGCTTTCTCTCCGGGGTGACAGCGGGGACGGTTCTGGCTTGTTGGCCGAGGAGATTGCATCCTGAAACCCCCCCCCCCAGCTGGTCTAAGACTTGCACGGCCTCGAATCCCGTCAAAATGTGTCACCGCACGATTGCGGCGTGTGCCCACGCATAGGGGACACGGTCGATCTGTGAGGGCGCACTGTATGACGAGATGACGGTCGGGGGAAGGCGATTCAAATTCAGCCTGCGCTTGGCAAATTCTGCACATCTGTGGTCCAAAAAAATAAAAAATAAAAACAAAAAAGGTTCTTCAGTTGGCCGGGGTTGTTTTGGATAAATCCAGACCTTCTCCCGGCCCGGCTTCTGATCACACCGCGTCCTCTGTTCCCACTCCACCGCCGCGGCATCAAAGCGAGCGACGGCAATGCGGACAGAGGCCCGAAAGACAGGAATTGGATGAAAGATGGATGGGGGGGGGGGGCGGCGGCGGCGGGAGAAGGGAAGTGACAAGGTGAGGCGGAGCCGACAGAGAGATGGATGCGGCCGGGTCGCCGGGGTGAGGAGATGCTGTAATGATTAGATCAGAGATACCCTTGGAGCCTGCCTTCCTCCCTCCCGTCCCTGCCAGCGCCCCCCCGCGGGAGAGAGGGAGGAAGGCACCACGGCCAGGATTGAGGAGGAGGAGGAGGAGGATTTGGGGTGGGGGAGGGTGGGAGGGGGCAGCTGCCGTAACGAAACCTCCCTCTAAGGTCCGACTGACTGCAGCGAGAGGCTTTTTTTTTTTTTTTTAGCTTGCGCGCTAATCAGATGACGTCATCGCCCGGGAAAACTCGGGCTGACTGCTTGAAGCGGGGGTTGTGTTTGAGATGCCTCCATCTAGTGGTCACTTCGAGTCACTGTTGAGTCTTTTTTTTTTTTTTATTTTGTAAAAGTGGTGTTCTTTGGCAACTGCTGGATCGCTTCTGCTGCCGCGTCTTCCTTCAAACATTATAATGAGCGGTGCTGTTTGTTTGTTTTGGTTTTTTTTTTTGCTATAATGGTATTTATTTATTGACTCCAATGAGGGAAAATCCTGTTTGGCTGCGGATGAGGGGAACGGCGTGCGCCATGCGGGAGAGACAGATAATGAGCCGGGGTGAACGGGAGGGTGTTTGGCGCGGGAACATGCGACTCAGACTGTTTGTGACGCGAGACTCCCATGTATTGAAATAGAAAAACCCTTTCTGCCCCCCCACCCTTTCTTTTCTTAAAATAATCACTTCAAGATTAAGTGATGCTCTGTTGTGGTACAAAAAAAAAAGTTTAGGAACAAAATCTTTGTAGAAATACATTTGGGCTGACCAAATCAAAATCTTTCAACCGTTCGTATGATTTTTTTTTTTTTTTAATGACAATATATATGTATATATGATCTTTAAAGGGCCCACATTATATAAATGTACTTTTACAATCTTTTATCACAATAATATATATTTCTCTATTCAGTCAACGAACCTAAAATGTGTCCTTTAACACAGTTAAAGAAAACCTTCATTCATCCATCCATCCATCCATTCATTCATCCATCTTCTATACCCGCTTTTTCCTCTCCAGGGTGACGGGGGGGGTCCGCTGGAGCCTCTCCCAGCGGTCTTGGGGCGAAGGCAGGCCGACACCCTGGACAAGTCGCCAGTTCATCGCAGGGCCCAAGAAAACCTGTCCCCTTTGTGACGTCACACTGGACACCTGCACTCCACCCAGGTCAGGTTAGTGACCACACCCCCAATCAGGTCTTGGTCCCTCCTTCTCAGACCGCTAGCAGGCTGCTTGAGGGCTAAAATATAATAATAATAATGATGCAGTTTTTTTGGAGTTGTAAAAGAGTCTTTTGGTCCCAGATAATAAAAACAAACAAACAAAATAGAAACTTTAAATAAAATCACTCTGTACACACTTAGGGGAGTGGGGGGCAGGGGAGGGGGGGGCAGAAGGCTTCCAGGTCACTTGGCTCGTTCCCTGACGGTCCGCTAGCACCTCCAGCCGGGGACAGAAGCGCGAGCCAAACCCGTTTGGCCACGACGGCTCGAGTGTGGGTCGATCCGAGTCGGCGAGTCACAGACGTGGAGCCGATTTAGTGCAAGACACACAAGGTCAAGGCTGAGTGAAAGATGTGGACTGGCGGAGGTGGAGGTCTGGGCCCGGTGTGGCTCTGATGGCTCCACTCCCAGAGGAAGGGCGGGCCGGATGCCAGCTAGACGAATGAGGCGGGGACGACCTGGCGGACAGGAGCAGGCGGGAGGTGTGATTGGGGGGGGGGGGTCCGGGTGAGTGGACAGTGGTGGAGGCAGTCAAGCCCCACTGGCAGCCAAGCTGTCAGTCAGTCGGGGGGGGAGGAGGGGAGAACCAGAGGTGAACTTCTGCTTCGGCACCGCGGTTCCTCTCCCAACGGATTCTGGGATTTTTCCATTCCGCCCGCTGTTTTTTCTAACCCCCACCTCGAAGGCGGAGCCTCTGTCCCTCGCCGCCCTCACTCCTCGCCCTCCTCCACGTACGTGGACGGGAACCAGCCCACCTGCGTAGGGGGAGGAATCGGGGTTAATACGAAACACGATGTTTTCTGGAGATTATTGCAGAGCGTTTTTTGTTTTCCTCGTGTAGAATTGAAAAAACTGGGCCGCTCTCGGAGCTAAAGATAGAAAGACTTGATGATGAAACCTGGCTGGGAAAGACAGGTTTCCTACAGTTCCTAGAATCCTTTCCAACAAGATCCATAGAAAGACAATCAGTAGAAGAAAATCTTTCTTTGAAAAGTTGTCTGGTCAAGGAAACGATGACCTGAAGACAGATGAGGCCCAACACACTGACTTTAAGAAAAAAAAAAAAAAAAAAAAAAAAAAATTAATTGACTAACAACACCATTTCCTTCTCCATCAAGCCAGCTGGGCGCACTGTCTGTTGTCAGGCTGTAAAGAGTCTCACAACTCTCTACAGACTCAAGTGTGAAGTTTCCACCAGAGCCAGACACAACACGCAGCCTAAGTGAAAGGGAAACGCTTCTTTATTTATCGCAGCTCAGACACATTACTGACATGTGCGGCACACACACACACACACACACTGGGGGCTGGGTTAAATGCAGCGCATGTGAGTGGGTGTCAGTACGTATGCTTCCCTCCATTTAGAAACCGAGGCGCTCTCAGTGCCTGCACGCCTTATTACTTAAAGCCGCCGGTGTTGGACGGGGAACGCGTGTTTCAAGGCTGGAGCAGAGAAGCAGCAGCAGCTTCCAAGCGATGTTTTTTTTTGGGGCGGGGGGGAAAGGTGTCCATGACAAAAGCGAGCTTGGGAACAAAAAAAAAACCCAGCTATAAAAATTATATAATAAAGCTAATAATTTTTTTTTTAGAAGCAGAAGCAGGAGAACCAGAAGAAGGAGAAGCAGGAGAAGCAGATGAAGCACCAGGAGCAGCAGAAGATTTGAGATTTTTAAGGAGGAGAAGAAGGGAAAGAAGCAGAAACAGGAGAACCAGAAGAAGAAGGAGAAGAAGCGAGAACCAGAAAAAGGAGCAGAAGCAGTAGCTTGCAGATGAAGATTTTTTTTTAGAAGCAGAAGCAGATGAAGAACCAGAAAAAGAAGCAGAAGCAGGAGCAGCAGAAGAGGAGAAAAATTGGTATTTTTAAGGAGGAGAAGGAGAAGCAGGAGAAGAAGCTGAAAGAGTAGCAGCAGCAGGCGAAGGGAGAACCAGAAAAAGGAGCAGGAGCTTGCAGATGAAGAAAAAGGAGAACCAGCAGAAGAGAGAACCAGAAAAAGAAGCAGCAGATTCTGTATTTAAGGAGGAGAAGATTTTTTTTTTTTTAGAAGCAGAAGGAGAACCAGAAGGAGAAGGGAAAGAAGCAGTAGCAGCAGCAGGCGAAGGAGAACCAGCAGAAGAAGGGAGAACCAGGGGGCAGGAGGAGCACCAGAACCAGAAGAAGAAGGGAAAAGAGTAGCAGCAGCAGCAGGCGAAGGAGAAGAACCAGCAGAAAAGAGAACCAGGGAAAGCAGGAGCATATGAAGAACCAGCAGAAGGAGAATTTTGAAAAATAACATTGCCGATCTCATTTACATTAATCGAACTAAATAAATACATAAATAAAAAAAATAATTTTCTTTTTTTTTTTTTTTACATAAGCACTTGACTAAGAGATAATTCCCCCTGGAGCAGAAGTAGGAGCTTGCAGAAGAAGCAGATGGAGGAGAAGGGGAACCAGGAGATTTATTTTTTTTGAGAAGCAGGAGAAAAACCAGAAAAAGAAGCAGCAGGAGAGGGAGAACCAGGGAAAGCAGGAGCATATGAAGAAGCAGCAGAAAAAGGAGAATGAGCAGGAGAATTTTGAAAAATAACATTGCCAATCTAATTTACATTAATCGAACTAGATAAATAAAAAAATTAATTTTCTTGTTTGTTTTTTTAACATAAGCACTTCACTAAAAAAAAATTCCACCTGGAGCAGGAGGAGAAGCAGAAGGAGGAGATTTGGGATTTTTAAGAAGCAGATGGAGGAGGAGGAGGAGCAAATCAAACCTTTGTTTCCAAGGTAAAAGTTGCGGGACCGAGACAGAGAGAGGAGACCTACCCTGCCGTTGACCTCCCCCCTCCACCAGCCGTTGGCGCCCGCCTTGGTGTAGATCTTCACCACGTCGCCCTCCTGCAGCGACAGCTCGCGGGTGTCGCGCGAGCTGAAGTCGTAGCGCGCGATGGCCACGCCGATCACCTTGGGCGTGAGCACTGGAAGGGGGACGGACGGACGGACAAGATGGAGAGAGAGAGGTTACAAACACTCGTCCGCTTCCGGGCTTCTCGCAGAAACACGACACAAACAAAGACGTGCGGGGGTAGGGGGGGCGGGGTGACTGGGGTTCTCTCACTCGGGTTGAACGACCTCGATATTTAACCACGACATGTCAGGGCGTTCCATTGAAACGCATGGATGTGGAGGCACCTACAGAGTCAAATTCCCTGTTTGGCATGCACGAACTTGGTCAATAAAGCCGATTTTGACAACGTTGCCGCGTCGATTTCTTCATTCCGTTCCTGTCCTACAAGATTAAGCGCTAGCTAACGAGGAAAATGCGTAATAAGGGAAAATAAACTTTCATCGGAACCGAATCGGCTGCTTTGTTTGATCTATTTGACTCGGCACGAGCCGAAGCTGCGTGTGTGTGGGGGTGTGTGTGGGGGTGTGTGTGTGTGTGGATGGATGGACGTGGACGTGCTCTCGGGGAGAAAGCAGCCTGAGAGACAGCTGTGGGAGAAGGTTAGCTAGTTACGACGTCTGTCTACCCCCCCCCCCCACACCGACCACCTTCTGCGGACTCTGCCGGGTCAGACTGGGCAGAGCTGACAGGTGGAAATGGAATGTCGGGCCTCTGCAACCTGGCCGTGGGGGAGCGAATATCTAATATAGAGCGAGCCGTGCTCGGGCACCTCCGCCTTTGGCTTTGACGGACGGAGGCAGCGTCAAAGCGATGGGAGCGGGGGTGGGGCGGGGGGGGCGGGGGAAGCAGGGGAGTGTTCTCAGCTTTTCAACAGGGTGTTGCTTCACACACACGCACGCACGCACGCACGCACACAGTGGGGGGAATTCAACACAACGTGCGCGAAAACAAACAGCCGCCGCGGCGCGAGCATGCACGTGGACCCGGGTGAGATGGCGCCGCTGGAAGGGCGAGATGTCGTGGCGGAGGTCTAAGCTGCGGCCGGCATGCTAACTAGGCAGCCCTCCAATATGGAAGAAAAAAAAAATAACACACAGAGAATCAACAGGCAGAGAGAGAGAGAGAGAGACAGAGAGAGACCCTGTTTGCACTTGGCCACTTGTAACTGTTTTGGGGGATGGTATCACAAGTACGCATCTTGAAGCATCTGTTCGCACGTGGCACTAACATGCGTCTCCAGCGTGCCATTTTTAACCACTGGGGGGCAGTAAAGCGCAAAACTACGGCTAGTTTCACCTGAAAACGAGTAAGAATCAACTTCCTGTTTGCGGACTATATTGAGTCACTCGTTTTAATTCTACGGCTGCGGCTCGTGCGTATGGATCCCAACGATGCTAAGAAGCTATGCTATGCTATGCTATGCGAAGCGTCGAAACCACCTCCCCGAGGTGGTTCGAGTGATCGGATGACAAGAACGGATTTGGAGTGTTTCCACTTGGTTACTACGTGTGATTTTTGCCGATCGGAATACGAAAAACGCTTGAAAGGACCAAATGCAAACAGGGCCAGAGAGAGAGAGAGAGGGAGAGAGAGAGAGAGAGAGAGGAGCGATACCTGTACCTGACCAGAAGGGAGCAGAAGAAGGAGGGACAAAGCTGTAGCCGGCAGGAGAGACTAAAGAGAGGCCGCAGAGCAATGGAGCTATGGCGGGGGGTGGTGGGCGGGAGGGGGTTGTGGGGGGGGCGGGACGGGCGAGTGGGTGGGTGGGAAAAGAGAAGCAGAAGACATGTAAAACAAGGGGGGGGGAAAGAAAAAAAAAAAAGAGAGCAAATTTGGTTTCAAATCAACAGAGGCGGGAGGAGAAGCAGCTGGAAGTCGTTAATCTCAATAGATTGAATTCGCTATCTAGCGCGGGTCTGGAGCGTTAGCTTTGCCGCGATGTAGCCCCCGAACCGAAGAACGAAAAACCAGGTTTGGAAACGCGGCGAAGCAAAAGTGTATTTCCTCCGTCCTGACATAAGGCGCCATTTTCACTCGACCTGAACTGGTCATGTGACTGTGCGGTGACAATGTAAATGCGAAAGAATGTTTCCATTACACTTTTGCGATGTACCTCATCACATCAACACGTTTGAAAACACACCTCATGAGAGCGTAAAAACCTTTCAGCCATACTTGAGAGGTTTTCACACACAGCACCTGCGCTAATCTATGTAGCGTGAGCAAGGCTCGCGCCCACTTCCTGTTCTGCCGCGCGCGCGCTCGGGCTTCAGGAAAGCCGACTGGACACCAAAATGCTACCCGGAAACCGCTGTAGGGTCGCTAAAAAAACCAACAAAAAAAAACAACAACCGACGAGCCAGATCTCCAAATTAAAATCTTAGCCACCTTGGCGGCCTCGCTGTGCGAGAAAAGATTTCACATTTACATAATCACTCCAACAACCGCACGCTGCCTCCCTCTTTGAGGATGCGTGCGGTCGTCTCCTAATTGTTTTTCAGCGCGTCGCCCCCGAGCCGACAACACCCGACAGCCCTCCTCCGAAATAACTTCATCTTGAGAAATGAGCCACCGGAGGGCGCCACCTCGCCGCACCTTCTCTTCACAAAGCTGCGCCTCAGTCCGACTATGTTAGCGCGATAATCCCTCCCGCCGCCCACAGCGGATAGACAAGAAGCCCCCCGCCCCCCCCAAAGAACTTGTGATAAATATGCTGCTCCAAACACTACCGCTGGCAAGTCGGGGTTTATTGATATGCTAGCGTGTGTGCGTGCGTTTTTTTTTTTTCTGATCATAAGTGAATGCTAATCGGGTTCGCCGGGGGGACGGCGGAGGAGCTCTTGGCATTCGATTCGTCCGGCCGCCGCCGCCGCCGCCTTCGTGTTTGACGGTGGGGGAGGGGCCAAGCAAGTGATTTCAAAAGTTGCTTTCCGCCGAGCCGTTCCCGTGTTTTGCTAGTTTGAGTTTTTTTTTGTTTGTTTTTTTTTGCTTTACCGTCCAAACGATGACGACGCATTTTCTAGCTAGCTTACCGTCCCCCCAGCAGCGCCCGCAGTCTTTTGTCGTCAACCGTCGCCGCCTTACGCCAGAGCAGACGCTAGCTGACCGCGGCACACGTGACGTTTCCCCCCCAGCTGACTCACAGTACATGGGAAAGAAAAAAAAAAAAAAAAAAAAAGGGGCCGCCCAAACAGCGCCGCCGCTTCACCTGTTGCTTCGCTTCAAGGCCAAACAGCGGCCCTCATTAAAATCTCACATCAAAGTGGCGCTGGGCGAACGTGAGGGCCACCTCCTCGCAGGTGTACCCGCCGAGAGGGGAGCGGCGGCGGCCACACGGCAGGCAAGGCGGGCCCACGCTGCGCTTGTTAGCCGCCGGTCCGCCGTCGGCACCGAATCCTCCCGCGCGGCGCCGTCCAGCTTGAACACCCCCGCCGCGTTTCAACAAAAATAATCAAAGCGTTCAAATGTTGTCGTCGTTTAAATGACTATGACGAACGAGCCGTTCAGATGTGATTTCAGAGCTCTTGTCTACGGCAAACACGTCATCTACTTATGAGTGATGAGTGAAGTGGCAAAGCTGGTTTCTAAAGCAGACAAATAATCAAAGATATAAAGTCAGAATCGTTTGAAAATGATTGCTGGGTTGCTCATCTCTAATTCTGCTGGTTGGGTCGGTTGGTTTTTTTTTTGCAGTTTCGAAAAAAAAAAAAAAAAAAATTGCAGAAAGAAACGCGACAAGCTCGGTCAGCCCGGCTATCGGCTAATCAGCTAGCCAGCTATTAGCCGCCTTACAGGTGTAACTCCTTTCGCAGCCTACGAACCCACAAATCAATCCCGCCATTATCATCCGGCGCTCGTGTAAAAACGGGACAGTTCGGATTTGCCAACAGAAGCCGCGTGGACGAGCGCCCCGTGCCGTTTCAGCAGCAGCGTACGCCGCCGCCGCCCCCGCCGCCGCCCCCGTTTAAAGCCTCAGACGCCACTCACTGTTGCTGCTGGAGCGGTTGAGGCGATGCACGGCGGCGTTCTCCGGCTCGCGGTACGGGAACTGCAGCGTGGTGTCCAGGCTCCTGAAGCCTTCCCTCAGGGAGTGGTGCTTGTAGTACTCGATGAGCTCCTGGACGCACAACGAAAAAAAAACAAAAAAAACACACACACACACAGGGTTTTTCAGACACCTGGAACAAGACGCTTGAATAATTGATTGATTATTGAAGTGGATTTTTTTTTTTTTTTGTTTTGGAATCCCGCCTTAAAAATGCAATGAATGGAAAAGCGAAAGGCGTGAAATAAAGAAAAGCATGGAGGCTCTGCAGCAGCTCGCTGCGCTCGTCAACCAGCGCCGAAGGCTCCGGGCCGGTACCAACTCCTCTCTAATCACGGCTATTTCTGCTTAGTGCCGCGAGACAAGAAAAACTGCATTTGGACTTATTCATGAAACGGCGAGGAGGAACTTTCAAAATAAAAACAAAGGCAAAAGCGAGAGGACTCACTAATATGCTGCGGAACTTCTTGTTCTCGGCGATGTGGAAGCAGCCCTCCTTGGTCAGGATCTTTATGTGCTTCACGTCGTTGTTGTACCTGCGGGCCCATTGAATAAGTTATGAGTGTAATTTCCCCTCCCTGATCAGCGTTATTGATCGGCGGCCGGGGCCCGGCGGGGTCGCTCCCCCCGGTCCCGGCGGAGAGGCCCCGGCTGCCGCTCTAATGCACGAGGAGGTCCCAGAGGTTTGTGAAGTGTGAGCGATGGGCCGGGCCGAGAGGAAACGCAAAAACACACACAAACGCGCGCGCGGGGGCGCGGGCGCGCACGTGTCAGTACTACCGAGGCTGCTGACAGGACGGAGGCGGTTGGAATGTGAGATGTGTGCCGCTAATTAACAGGCGTCAAACGTTGGGGGGGAAAAAAAAAGTTAGAATTTATATTTTTCAGATTTATTTTATTTATTTATTTATTTTTTTACTTCTATACAGTATAACATAATTAATTGGGTTAAAAAAAAAAAAAGAAGATCATAATTGTTGCAAATTTGGAAGTTAAATGATCAGTTTTAATCCCAGTCGTCAACATCACAGAGAAATGGCAGAACAGGGGGGCTCTCCCGACTGAATTCAACTCATCTTTAAAGAAAAAAAGAAAGAAAAGAAAAGGAAGAAAAAAAGCGAGGCTAAGCTAACAAGTAAAAACAAACAAAGAATTGGATTCTACTCGGGCTACCTCGCTCGGCCGAGGCACTTCCCCGTAGCTTTGGCATCCCATAAACATATCAGGCGGTATAAAAAGTGCCATAAATCTGCGCCAGTGCGTAAACCTCTCTCTCTCTCTCTCTCTCTCTCTCTCTCTCTCTCTCTCTCTCTCTCTCTCTCTCTCTCTCTCTCTCTCTCTCTCTCTCTCTCTCTCTCTCTCTCTCTCTCTCTCTCTCTCTCTCTCTCTCGTCCGCACTTTGCACCACTCGGGAAATAAAATGAGATCGCGGCGGATCTCGCAGTCGCCACTTCAGACAGAAAGCAAGAAAGAAAGATAGAAAGAAAGAAATGGGCCTTATTGTTTTTATTTTGACCCCGTGCGCCATCCCTCTCCCTCTTCTTCCACGGGGCCGCTCCAATAACCGTGAGCGTTGCTGCCTCCGCTCGGCTCTCCGAGCCACAGAGCGGCCGGCTGTGCAGAGCGAAAGGGACTGAAAACTTTACGCCGCAGTGGCGCAGTAACTAACTCGTGTTGGGAGGGAAAGAGTGCCCTGCTGCAGCCACTCCACAGCAGTGAATCACGCACTGGTGGAGTCGACCCGGTCTGAGCGGCTCCGTTGTTTCAACGCGCTGCTGCGGTCAGACCACAAAGTGAGGGTGGTTTTCCGGGGACTGCCGGGGACCGCAGACGTGGTTCTGCTCGGGTCAATACTGTGGTTTGGCGCGAGGCATCAGCGGGCGTGAAGACAACACCGACTGAATGACTTCGGTCGGAGTTGAACCAAAACCGCGGCTGCCAAACGATTCTCGTTGCTCTCGTTGCGATTCGGCTCCGAACTTCCGCAGTTAACCGCGATTAATCTGCTATTTTTCCGTGTTTTTTTTTGTCCACATTCACGTAAAGCAATTCCTACCACTGTCTTAAACCAAATGAACACTAAAAAAAAATGTATGAATTAAAGGCACATTTTAAACTTATGTTTGTTTACACCCCTCGTCAGCGTCAGCTAAGACGAATACTCTGAAACTACACAGTTTTCCGAATAAGTCCTCTCCGTGAAAAACCTGAGCCGCCGACTCACTTTATGCTGACGGCGTACTCCGTGTACTCTCTGCTGCGGTGGCGGACCAGGTAGGTGCTGTTGACCCGGTTGATGAGCTCGGCCTCGGCCTGCAGCCGCTCCATGGGGCCGGCGAACCTGCGCGGCAAGGCAAGCCAACGATTAGCCAACGAAAAAAATGCGCCCTGAAGGGTGTGCGAAAGGTGCGGTTCCGGACGTGCGTACCAGGGTTGAACGGAGTAGTCGACGGGTTTCGGCACCTGGAAAAGACAGAAAGAAAGAAACGGACGGTTCCTGATCAAAATGGGAATTTTGAAAATTCTCGGACTCGACGCAAAGCTTTTTGCAGCCGGGGCCGATGTTCGGCGTGCGGCGCCATAAAACAAGGAGCCTTTACACCGAGCAACCTCAATAAAAAAAAAACGGCCTAATGCTCCTCTTATCTTTACAGCGGCGCACAAGTGGCGATAATAGCTTGTTATCGTCGGGGGAGGGCGGGCGGGGGACGGGCTCATATTCCCTGCGCAGCTCCCCCCCCCCCGTGTCAAATGAAGCACGACGTCCAGCGGTGAGGGAGGTTTGGCAGGGCTGATTTCAAACCACCTCAAACCTCAATAGGGGGTGGGGGGGAGCCGCGCTCACTTACGCACGGACACGGCTTCACGGCGTCGCTCGGGAAGAAGCCGACCTCCTTCGTGGACAGGATCTTGCCCTGCAACCGCACAGAGAGAGAGAGAGAGAGAGAGAGAGAGATAACGGCGTTAGGAGCGAACCCATGACTCAAGCGACAATTAGAACAAAAACAGATCGGCGAGCACATTTTTACGAGCGCCGGTTATCCATTGCCGGAGTGGCGGCTGGCGGGAAGGAGGAAGGAGGAAGGAGGAAGGACTTCTGTCCGCCTTCCTTCCTTCCTCCTTCCTGAATGGCGACCGTTAAAAGTTCAAACATGACACGTTTCGCTTTCTAAACACCTCTCGGGTCGACTCGGGACCTTTTCAACCGGACCCGAGTCGGTCACGTCGTCTTTCGCGACCTCTGGCCATTCTGTCGGCGCTCGTCTCCCCCCCCCTTCCTGCTTTTTTTTCTCTCGCGGTACCCTTTCCTCGCTGGGGGGGGGGGGGGGGTAACACTGACGGAGCAAAACAGATGGCGGCCGTTGAACGAAATGAAATTACAGCGATCGATTCCATTTGTCACGCAGACGCCCAGGAACAGAAATGATTGAGGTGCGGCGGCTGCAGGAGTGATGGATATTGAATGTTTGCCGACCACGACGCCGCTTAAGCTTTTGTACGCACAGTTAATTGAATTCTTTATCTGTTTTTGGACCGGTGTTGTTCTCCCGATCCGCTCCCTGGTTGAGGCCGTGCCCTCTGCAGGGCTTGAGGCAACAGCTCTGGTTGGGTTACATGCAGGGAGTGACTGTGGCACCTTAATCCATGGATTAAGTTCGCCAAAAATTTGGATTCATTTGATCATTTATCCTTCTACGGCAAAGAAATTTTTTTTTTTTTTTTTTTTTTTTTTTTTTTACAAAAACGATGCTGCGAGTGCGTCACAACGGCCACACGAGGGCCAACACGTTAACGCTCACCTGCCACCACGGGCTGTGAATGTCGGCGCAGATCAACTCGATGACGTCGCCCGTCTGGATGCTGAGCGCCGGGCCGATCGCAGGGCTGGGTACGCCATAGTAGTTCCTGATGACCAGCATCTTCGGCAGACCTGTGACACGGGGAACTTTTTAGCGCGAGGGCAACGCGGTGCCGACGAGGGCCGGAGTCGCACTGGGGGGGACTGAAAGGAAGGACTGGCGTTGGGAAAAGTGAGAGAAGAGGAAAGTCCCGGGGGGCCAGAAGCATATAAAAAAAAGACGCGTCTAAACTTTCAATCGCTGCTCCCACACTGCAAAACAGTGGCAACTGGTGCTGATAAATCATGAGGCTCGTGCGCAGAGACAAAATCACTCCGACTTTTATGGGCGACGGGTGTTTCACTCCTGCAAGAACAAAACACACCTCATGAGGAATGGCTAATAATGACTAACCTGCACGTGCTGCAAACCCCCCCCCCGCCCCCGGTAAGATCACATGACTCCATTTTCTTATCCCCAGTAATGAGCGAGAACATCTACATGTTAGCAACTGGCAAGACGCTCCCCTATTGGCCCTGACCTGCCCTCGCGTGGAAAAAAAAAACCCAAACAAAAACAACAACAACAAACCCAGATATGCATCAGCGTGCGCGCAGGAGGTTCAGCTTAGACCTCTGATAAAGGATAAGAGCGATACGGCGGCTTCAGCGGCTGTTTTGTTGCGAGCCCTGGCCGCCTCCCCCTAAATCTTGCAGCATGTGCGTGTGCAGTGCATGCAGCGATTCGAATGGTGACAATGGGCAACGGCAAGAAACTTTTACCTCTGGCACGTTAGCATGTCAGCATAAGTTGCGGCCGTGTCCGCAAATCAACTCGTTTCCTACTCCCTGCATAGGAAGTCATATGCTATACGACTGTAGTTAGCTGTCGCTAACCACGTAGCGCACCCATAAGAGAAATAACGTTAATGACGCCACCGTGCTCTCGTTATTAAAATGTCCCGTCGGCACGTGGCAATAAATAAATATATTAATAATTTAATCTATTTAATCTATAAATGAAATTACACACACACACACACACACACACACGTGCATTTTCATGACATACATGCGTGCATGTCATACTTAGCGTACAATCAGTCCGCTGTCTGCCGCCACCCGTTCCGCACAAAGATCGGAACTGCAAACCCTCCACCCCCCCCTTCCCTTTCCGCCTCCCCATCCCCCGCACGGAAAAACCCATTAGGCCGTCTTGCGCCTGTCTTTGCCTGCAATGTGTCAGACGAAGAGAAAACGCGGCGCGAGCGTGGAGAAAAGGTAACGCTCGGGGCGCAGACCAGGGAAGTCAACAACATTGTGTTGCAAGCCGATACATCTCCATCCGCATCCACCGCCACCGCCGCGGTTTCGGGACCCGTTCCAGCGGCCGGCGGCGGCCCCGACGTGCACCAGCCTGCCTGAATGGGGGCTTGCGGAAGAACACGCGGCCGTGCAGAATCGAGTCTCGGGGGGGGGGGGATCGCGTTGCGAACCCGCGCCAGGACAAGCCGAGTGTTGGTGCACCTTTGAAAACCAGACAAAAGGGGAGCGGCGTCGACGCGTTAGCTAGCGCGGCGGGGGCAGAGGGGGGGGTGGGAGGGGTGCAGAGGGGGAGGGGCGGGGGGGGTGAGCGCCGACGGGGCCGGGGCAATCAGACGCCTATTGATTTTGATGCGTCTTCAGTCAGAGATGATTTTCTGCGGCATAATGGATGGAGGATGGAAAAATGAGTCTTGAAGCCAGGTTTATGAGAGATTAAAGGCTCTCTCTCTCTCTCTCTGTGCGTGCCTGCGTGTGTGTGTGTGTGTGTGTGTGTGTGTGCGTGTGCGTATTGCAAAGCTGCACACGCGCATAAACACACAAGTGAATGGATGCTGCGTGTTACTCATGCTCTGCAGGGAGATTAAGCAGCGAAAAGACACAGATGGGGGAGGGATGAAATATATATATATATATACACTCATACATATATATATATATATACATATATATATATAAATATAAGCTACACTCTCATGCTTTTGCTGCACACATCCGGCATCTAAACGTCTTTGTCTTTTTTTTAAGTTTGATCCAACTCTGAGCTGAATCTCCGTCCGAGTCGTCGGCGCGGAACGAAACAAAACCGAACCAAACGACAACAACAACAACAAAAAATAGCCTGCGTGCTGCAATTTATGCGAGTCTCGCGCTATTCCCTGATAGGCAGGAAGTGGGAAATGAAGCTTTTACCGCTTGTTCAAAACGAGTTCTCACCATGTCTGTAGGATTTTTTTTTTTTTTTTTTCCCTCCGGCCGAGCGGATAAATGCCTGCCAAAAAAAAAAAAAAAATGCCGTATTCATGCGGCGACTACTCAGAGAAAGACAGGAGGAAGGAAAGAGGGAAGAAAACGGAGGTCTGGGGTGTTGCTTTCTCACCTGGATCTCGGCCTTTGCCCTGCAAAACAGACAGGCACAGAGTAAGTGGAGCGACGAAAGGACGTCTCTCGCACACGCACACACACACACACACACACACACACACACACACACACACAGCCCTAATCCGTCAGGCCACCCCCCCCCCCTTCCTAAAAACACAACAAGTTGGACGCGAAAAGCACGACGCATGAAAAAAAAAAAAAAAAAAAAAAAGTAAAAGAAGACGGTGAGTGAACTCCGGCGTTGTACTCAGAGGTGAGTTGTGTGAATCGCAAAAAAACGCCAATGAACGATTCACTCTGTCGGAGTCGGAAGTCGGGAATTTGGGAAAGCGGCCCAACGTGAAGGTAAATTTGGCAGGTTCATTTCACCGTGTTTAACTGGGCGCATCGTCTCGGTATTGAGCATTCTCGTGACCCACGAGTGTAACTTTTTGCGGCAGGGGAGGGAGAGGGGGCGGGGGGGGGGATCGTGTGATCTTTGACAGCTTGCAGGCGTATCGAGCCGAGCAAACGGCGGCGAATTTGTTCCACAAACTCCCAAAGAAGTCGGTTGGCCTGCGAGCGCCGCAGCGCTCCGGTGCACAAAAGAGCAAAGGGAGCCCAGTGTAAAGAAGAAGAAGGAGGAGAAGAAGAAGAGGAAGAAGAAGGAGGAGGAGGAGGGGAAAAAAATGAAAAAATAAAAAAATAAAAACCCAGGTGTGGCGGTAGAGACGGGAGAGGGGGAGAAACGTTCGGGCTTCTCGCTGCAAGTCGGCGGCAGCGAGCCGCAGAGTCAATTGGAGTCTCCTTGGGAAATAAGCTGCAGAGAGGAGCGGCTTTCAAAGTGCAGCGAGGCTTTAAAGAGAACACACACACACACACACACACGCCGGCACACGCCGACACACACACACACACACACACACACACAGCGGCGGCGGCGGCGGCTCACCTGAGTTCTGACGGAGGCAGGATCTGAAAGAAGTTTGAGAGGAGGCATGGTGAGTGACGGGTGAGCGGGAGCACGCAAACACCCGCACATGCTCGCCGGGGGAACGAGGCAACACTCGCTCATTAGCGGGGAGGAAGAGGAGGAGGAGGAAGACGACGGCGGCGAGGAGGAGGAGGAGGAGGTGGAGGCGGCAGGCGAAGAGCGCCGGCGTCTGACCGGCGCCGGCTCGCTTTGTTTCCGCTGCGCCGCCGCCGCTAACCTGACAGCCCGCGATGGAGGAGGTAACAAGCTGGAGGGCGGAGGCGTCGTTGTTTGGAAGGCGAGACCTGAGCTTCTCTCTCTCTCCTTTTTTTTTCTTTTATATTTATTTGCCTTTTTTTTTTTTTTTTTTTTTTTGCTCCGCCGGTTTCTTTCATTGGCTCCCTGAGGAACTGGTTACACCCCCCCCCCCCCCCCCCCCCCACCCCCACCTCACCACACACCTCTGGGCACGCTCGTAAACCTGCGCTGTTGCATAAGCGCGACGCGGCGCAGGCCCTGCCGTCCCCTCCCCCCCTGCGACCTTTGACCCCTTGCAGCACCGTCTGCAGCTGACGGCCGACGTTGAGCGCAAGGCAAGCCGCGGCTTTTCTCAGACGCAGCAAGAAAAAACTTGGTGCATTTTTTTATTCTATTTTTTTAAGTGAAGTCAAAAATGCAAAAACAAAAAAACAAAACAAAAAAAAAAAAGGCGACCAAATTTGCAGCGAAATTTGAGATTTGAGGCGGGCACCGGCCGTGGCTGCAGACCTGACAGCAAGTTTGATCGATGTCAGGGCCGACAGCAGCTAGAAGGTTGCCACGGGACACACACACACACACACACAACACACAACACACACACACACACAATTGCGACACTACAGCTGCAGACTGGGCTGCTGGTGCTTGTTGGGTTTAAAAGACATTCATATATATATATACAGTATAAAAACTGCAGCCAGATTTAGTGCTGAGGAAAACAGCCTGCACCTACTTTTATATTTTAAAAAATTGTTTTTTTACTTCCCTGTCGTTTTGTGCACACGCGCACGTGCGCACACAGGACACCGAGGACACGCCGAGCTGGGTTTTTTTTTTTTTTTCCAAAGGCCTTCAATTCACTCCGCAGGTTTTTTTTTTTTTTTTTTGTTCCCCCTCCATTTGTCTCCGAGCTGTCAGTCGAGTCGCGCTGCACAGGGGAGCCCCGGTGACAGACACACACACACACACACACACACACACACACACACACACACACACACACACACACACACACACACGGCGGGTTGCAAAAAAAAATTCAAAAAGAATAAAAGGAGTCGGGAGTTTTTCCGGCCAACTACGGTAAAAGCGCGATCAAGCTTTGGGGAGCGGGGAGATGATAAACGAGCAAACGATATATATATATATATATAAATAAAAAAAAAGGCCCAACGAGGGGAAGTTTTGAACACCCGTGGCACCTTTCTGAAAAAAAAAAAAAAAAAAAAAAAAAAGAAAGAAAGAAAAAAAAAAAAAGAGGCTCTGACCAAAGTGTAAAGTGCGTCACCTGTTTTTCCGCAGGAGCCGAAGCGGCCCAGGCATTCTTTATGGGCTCCTGAGCCGCACTTGGAGCACAGATAGCCCTGGTAAAAGACTCCCCTGCGGACGGACAAACAGCAATAAAACACATGAGAATGTGGGTCGCTTCATCGGAGACAGTTGCAAGGGAGCATAAACAAAACAAAACAAAACAAAAAAAAACAAAACAGCGTTGATTTAGAACGCGTTGCGTTGCTCGATAAGGCAGCCAAAAACCCCCGGACTGGGATTCTGCTGCTGCGGTTTCAAACCTGCAATGGCATTTCTGCACCTGCATGACCCGGGTTGATCAGGAAGTGCTTTGTCTCTCGGGTTTGGACCACAACTATGCCTTGTTGTTCACCTTTAAGCAATGTTTATTTCCTTCATTTTAAATCCGTGCGGCTGCCCGTTGCACAATTTATCATAAATAAACAGAACAAAAAAAAAAACAATGAAGGCTGCAATCTGCAGGTGCACACTCGCACGCAGAGAGACTGCAGCAAAGGAGCAGCAACAGGAGGTTGTTTTGTTTGCATGTGCCCCCCCCTCACACTTTTGTTTTTTCGCAAATATGCAAATTCATAGACACAATTTGCTAATTATAGCGATAAAATATACATAAAAAAAAAAACTTTCCTTCTCTTTTGAACTACTTTTTGTTGCTGTAAGCAGCAAATGTCCCCAATGCGTGATTAATAAAGCTGTTCTATTATATTATATTCTAAAAAAAAAAAAAAAGCATTTGTCAATACATAAACTAGGCCAAGCATGAAAAGAAATGACCCTAAGACAACATACAATACATACCAAACCCATTCAGGGAAGACAAGTGAAGAAATCACAGGACAAATTAAGAGCAAAGGAGCAAGGCGGCCGATTAGCTCCTTCAGCTAGTTGAGAGCTAGCTCATCAACAGGAGGTTAAAAGCAAAAAAAAAAAAAAAACGAGGGGCCAAAACTGCACTTTCAGACGCTTCTGAGTGACAATCCGCTGTCACCCTGAGAGAATTTAAAAAAAAATAAAATAAAATAATAAAAAGAAAGAGAGAAATAAAGTTGGTGAGTTCAGCTGTGGCGCCGTGTGTTCACAAAGCAATAACCTTGTCCCCCCCCCTTCCTCCCTCCCTCTTGTCCCCAGCCGTCGCCTTGAAGACGTGCTTAAGTGTGACAGGCGGCGGGTTGTGTTTTTTTTTTTTTCTTCCACCACCGGGGCGTGCGAGAGAGACAGAGAGAGACCATGAGAAGCGTTGCTCCTCTGGGGGGGGGGGGCGCCGGCAAGTATTCAGCGGACTCAAAAGAAGCGCCGCGCTACAAAGAGAAAGCGAGTGGGTGGAGAGGAGGCCTTTTCAACAGAGGGCCTGCGCTTGTGCGTGTGCGTGTGCGTGTGCGTGTGCGTGCGTGTCTCTCACCTGAGCAGCATGTGGCAGGAGTTGCAGGAGGTGATCCGGTCGAACGTGTGCATGTGGAAGTCGTGGTAGTTGCTGGCGGCGTTCTCGGGGCAAATGTTGGATCTGGACGTCAGCGCGGCGGCGTAGCGGCGGGCGGGGGGGGGGGGGGGGGGGAGGTCACAATAGAGGGGAAAAAAAATAGACGGGCGTAAATCAGCGGAGTTTTATAATACTAATTCTTCCCCACAGAATACTAATTTGTTTGTCTGTGGCCACGGAAACAGGTTTAAACACCTGGAAACTGCAGAGTAGCCTTCAGGATGTCCTTAAGGTGTCTTTTCCCATTACGTTCGTGTCAATATGTTTCACACTTATTTAATTATGAGGCTTGTGTTTGATACTTTATTGCAAAGGGTAGCTGACACTAGCAGACTGCCCCAGACTATTTTGTGTTCATTTTTCAAAAATATATTTCTATTGGAAGTAAAATATTCCTGGTTTACCATGATAAATGGTTGTTGTTGTTTTTTTGTTTTTTTAAAGCAATTTTTTTTTTTTTTAATCCATTCACTTTTAATCACGCATGTCATTTACCGATTTTTCATCGTTAATGCCACACACTGCTTTTCAAAGTCCAGAGTGGACAGACTTTTCCCGAGGCTGGCAGCCACAATTAAACCTTACAGATCTTTGAAGTGAAGGCGGGAGGGGGGGGGGGGGGGGAATTGCAGACAGACAGTCGGACTCGGCCAGTGTTGGTGTTTATTCCCCTGTGCGTGTTTGTGTGTGTGTTCAGGCTACTCCACGTTGAAGAGAACTTCTTTCCCGACGTCTCGGCACGACGGCGCCGTTTCTGAACTTTTTTTCATCCTCTTTTAAAGAAAAAAAAAAAGAAAAAAAGAGTCAGATGGAGAGACAAACGGCTGTAGCGTATCCTGAGTAACTTCAGCGTCCCGCCTCCTGCAAAATTCCTAAGTTTCCTAAGCGTAATCTTCCATCTGGGAAGTTTCTGCAGAAAGTTATTGCAGAGATCAGTATTTTTATTCTGTATTTATTATCAGTATTTAATTTTTAATTTTTTTGTTAATAATTAATCAAACAGGCAGCTACACTTCCTTCTTCTTTTTTTTTTTTTATAGCTTAATGGCAATAATAATTAGAGACCAGGAAGTAGGAAGTATGATCGACAATGGTGTTTCTAGCTGGGCTACCTTTAGCCCAGCTAACTTTAACTTTACGCCGCTGAAGTGACGCGTTCAGACTTTAGGGGGGGGGCTTTCTACGCCACAAATTGATCTGATTATCATAAAAACGCTAAAAATTTATTTTAACCAACCTTGTCTATTCGTGGTCGTCCACCACCGAAATGAATGAACTTGATCCTCAGATGACCATCAGAGTGGCTCCTTTATGGACTTGAAATGCAGTTTTGCATTTGAGTACAAACAAGTTTCAGTATCTTCCTCTGACTTCCAAAGACGGAGCGCCCCCTAACTGCTAGTTCTGGAAGCTTTATTGCTGAGTGGCCGCCCCTCTCTGGCGTTCCACCACCCTCATCGGTCATCAACTAGTCCTGCCTGGGACATTAAAAAGGCTTTTTATTGGCGAAGAGATGCCTTTGTGTGTTTAAGATCACATTAAGACTCTGTTTTTCCTCCAGAATTTTTACTGCAGTTTTCGTACGGATCCGCCTCCCGACTCCGGATCCCGCGGACCTCGCAGTCCACCTCGGGGGCTGGCAGGTGTCGGCATCTCATCTTCTCCCCCCCCCCCACCCCCAGCGGCGCGTCTCGCCTGCTCCTCGCGGCTGCCGAGTCGCACTCAATCAGGGAGTGGCGGGTGGTTGGGAAATAAACGCACCGAGAGGGAAAACAAGTGTTTCGCAGATCAGCCACCGCCATGGGGGCACCGCCACTGCCTGCCTGTCTTTAGCTGCGGCTCGTTAGCTCCCCCCCCCCACCCCCCAGGACGCCCCGCCGACTCGCGTCGCATCGCTCTTCATCTTTGTTTTTTAATCGCGTCCCCCTTGTTGCAGCCTGTTGCTTTTGCTTTGAAAATAGAAAACAATGGGCTGCGCATATATATGTATATATATATATATATATGTATGTTTTTTTTTCTTTTCTTTTTTTTCACACACTGAAAACAATGTTCATTATTTCTCGCAGCTGCTAGAAAGCTCTGCCGCTCCCAACGTTAACTGTTGCTGCTCGCTAACGGATATTTTTTAAAATATTTATGATTCCAACGACAGGATTTAAAGGAGATTTGACTTCATGACACAATTGGGAGAGCTGGCCTGTTGTAATAATATCAAATTAGAGTTTTTCAAATTGACTGACTGAGGGGGTCACTCCTGCAGTTTGAGTGGCATGGCAACCACGTGGTATCCAGCGGTATGGAACGTCGATGCCATTCCAATGAACCGATCCAGTTTGTTATGCTTCGGGTTTTTCTGATGATGCCAGATGCAGGGTTAGCTTAAAGGAAAGGACGGAAAAGAAGGAAGCTGAACCACTGGGAAATTTATGGTCAGTTGAAAACTGCAGAAAATTCTTTCTGATGGCGTTTGGCAACGTGGACGAATCTCAGATTTGAAATACGAGCGATGAGGTTGCCAATCTATAAAAGTGATTTTTTTTTTTTTTTTGCTTGTTGGTTATTTAACAAAGGTTTCCACAAGCTAATATCTGGAATTAGACTCATTAGCTCACGCAGAGTTGAATGATCTGTTTCAGACTGCTGGAATTTCAGCTGCTGCTGCTGCTGCTGCTGCAGCAGTGAACCGTCTTCATTTGTTCCTTTGCCCGTGTCGCCGCGCGAACCCTCAGTTTGTCACCTGGTTTATCGGATTTCCGTCCAGGCCCCCCCCCCCCCGGGATGCGGCCGTGCAACTGAGGGTGGAACCGACTCCCCGTCGGTTTGACGCTAAAAAGCGGCGACGGAGCAGCCCGCGCTGCATTTTCCCGGCGCGTCGGGTTGCTGCTCCGCCTGTCTGCGCGTCTCCTCCGTCGCCGTCTCGTGCCCCTCGTAAATCACCGAGCGGGCCGACTTGAATAACCGGACGGCGGTCGAGCCTTGTCGCTCCTGTCGCGCGTGGGCGGCGGCGGCGGCGGCGGAGACAAACAAACAACTCACATTGCCATGCTGAACTGCTCCAGCCACTTCTTTTTCAGCTCTTTGGTCTTGAAGAAGAACTCGAAGCCGCTCTGGCCCTGGTTGTGCGTGAGGTAGAATCCGTAGGACCACTGCAACGCAAACAGTTTACAAAATGAGCGCTTGTCGGGCGTGAACGCGTAAATCGGGATGAGATACAATATGATACAACGTGCATTTTAATTGCAAGCCTTTTGCCCCTTCCATTCACCGGTAGTCAAGGTCCTCAAGCCTTAAAAGGATCAGTGTGTGATATTCAGCTTGATTTATGATATTTATATGTGTATATAAGATGTAATATGCTGCCCACACGTACATTAACAAAAGCGTAAAACTTCAGTACAATGAAAGTAATTTGGTTTTCCTACCCATAGAATGTTTTTTTCTTATAAATATATATAAGAATATGCAAAGATCAAGGGTCTCGCTCCAAGTTAGCGGCCATCTTGCGCAGCTATATTTCTAAGGAAGCCTGGTGCGGACATTCCAGCTGCCTGCCGGAGCGTTTGGTATTTAGGGTGACGGCTTGCGTCCTCAAATAAACCAACGAAGAAGACGGCGATTGAGGTATCCAGGTTTTGGGTGCGCAGGCCACTGTAGTAGTTCACTGGCAAGCTCAGGAGGGAAAGGGAGAGTGACGGGCGCTGCAATCTGAAATTAGCCACTTGATGTCGCCGTTTCCTCTTCAAAATCTCCAAATGTTACACACTGGACCATTAAAGACCCTATGTCAACCTATGTTTAACTACATCCTACCGACGTTAGCGGTGTTTATTTTATGCAAATCGCACTGTGAATGGTTCAAGCAACTAACTACACCAGTGACCGAATGACCGCTCTGGCCAAAGCATCTTTTTTTTTTTTTTCCTTTCTTCTTGTCACCCAAATGCAGCTGCAACTATATGACACCCTGCCTCACTCGCGGCCCACAGCACATACAGCCAGGCAGCGGCCACCTTCAGACTTCACTAACGGGACGCGATTGACTGGCCGGGACTTGTCTATGTGCCAACGACACACAACGGCAGACAGCCTAGTACACTGCTGCGACTGCAAATTTTAACTTTCACATTTGTTTTTGGAGTAGAGTGCACAAGACGATTGACTCAGCTTGGGACAGCGATACAGATTTCCTTCTTCCGTGTGGTTCTTTGTGTTTATGTTTAAAAAGAAGCAAAGTGTTCTTAACACCATTCTGACGTATTTGTTTTGGATTTGAGACAGGGGTCATGTTTTGTTTCGTCCAACGTCATTCAACAAAACGCATAACGTAATAAGTGGGTCTATGGCAGGGGTGGGCAAACATTTTTTGCAACGGCCCACATGACAGACCTGGGATGGGGGGGTGAGGTGCTGGTTGGAAATTGCGCTAACGTCCCGGCGCATTTTTTCGTTGACGCGGGGGGGGGGCACACTATCGCGCTACGCTAACGTGGCGGCAAAGTTCCGTGCAAAGTTTAGTTGGGTGGCGGGGGGGTGTTTATGACTGGCTTCACGCGGGCTAGACAGAGACACGCAGTGGGCCGGATGCCGTAATTTGCCCATGCCTGGTCTAGGGGCACTGTTTTGAAAAAGAAATAATAATACAAAAGATCAAAAAGGGAAATCCTGTCACTGTGTTCATTTGGCTCCAAATGAAGACAATCTGGTAAGAATTGCTCTGCATAAATAGAGACATAAAAGGGAAAAATAACAGAATTTTAAACATGCATCAAAACGCGATTAATCGCGTTTTGATGCGATTAATCAGAGGGGAAAAGAAATTATCGTTTGACAGGCCCCCGCAAAACAAAAAATAATAATGAAAAAAAAATGCACCGGTTAAGCGAGAGACAAACGGAGCAGGAGGCGGATGAGACGGGATGCGAGGAGACAGATGGAGACAAAGAGATGCAAAATGAAAAAGAGGAGCGCCTCGGGGGGAGCAAGCACAAAGGGCCGAGGGGGTGGAAGGCGGCGGAACCGGCAAACAGACGAAACGGAGGGAGGAGAGAGTGACGGAGGAGGGCGCGAGGAGAGTGGCTCCTGCAATCGTCCTCCATTACCTCGCGTCGGAAGGCTAAACGTTTGCCTGTTTAACCTGCCGCGCTTTTGCCGTCGTTTGTGTTTATCTCGTTGCGAGCGGCATCGTTTTCAGCCCCCGGCGACTTGAAACTCCAGAGGAGGCTGAACGCACGCTGGGCGCGCGGCTCTGTCAGGGAAGCTCGTCTTCTTCTCCCTCGCTTCAAGCGAAGATGGAAAGGTGTGGGGGGGGGGGGAGGCAAAGCGCTCGGCGGTAGGCAATCCCAGCGGACGGCGCGTCTAAACGCCCGGCGGAAGATATCTCCGGCTGGCAATTTGTAAAGAGAAAGAGGGGCCGTCCGCCGCCGACTCGTCTGTCAGTTCGCATCGTTTATCTGTCTGCCTCGTGCTTTGGGCTTTCCGAGAAGTCAAACAATCGAGCCCGATACTGATGAGTCGAAGGATCTCGGCCTCGCCTCGCACGTCTTTGGCACTGAATCAAACTTTGGATCATTTCAAGTCCGATTCTGCGGCCTGTTGGCTCTTGACGATAGGTCTCTCATCGTGGCCGATCTCAAATTGTACACGTTTGCTGTCTGCATTTGTACTTCAGGCGAAGGGAATTCCTCCAGATGCGAAGAACACCCTGATATATGAGAAGGAGCGGACCAGCATGCATCAGCAACTGAATCAAATTGTGTGACAGATTTTTACTTATTTTTCCACTGTCAGACGGCGGCTGATGATGCTGCTCCTTAATTCAGCCAATTGTGAGATGTCGTGACAATAGCATCACCTCGTTGGAATCAAGTAATGTATGAAGTATTATACCACCCCCCCACCCCCCCAAAAAAAACCCTCTGAAATCCTTTCGGTTGTCTCGACCACAATATTAAATTTTGGTCTACAAGGGCCTGGTGTCCACTTACGAGAACGTTAAACTGCCCCCTAGTGGTGGAAGAGGGGTATAACACATCACGTGTTCGATTCAAGATGGCCGACATCCGACCCAGAAGTTCAGAACAAACAAATGTCACAGTTAATTCTTGTTCGGATATGCATGGTAAGTGTTCAATGTTTGTGATGGAAGTTGAATTTTGCTAAATATGTATAAAATATGTAACATCTCACATGTGGATATCATTTTTTTCAGAGACTATATCATGTCAGAAGATAATCATTTTTCTCGACGGTCATCAGGTCCCAATTAGCCCAAATATCAAAGAGGAAATAAAAATGCGCGCCTTGCAAGAGTTTCGGGTCCTGGAGGACACACATCACGACCATTAGGCCTTGCAGTGGCATGTTTAGGCCACTAGGGAACGGCAGAAACAAGCTAAGGGCAAATATTTTACAGCGTTCTTTGGACAAACTGTCAAACGGATGGCGTAGCGAAAGTTTGTTGATGACCCTACCCAACCCCCCCCTTATTTGGGACTCTGTAAAAAGCCTTATCGTACTTTGAAACGCTGACAGAGTGAGACATCCGCGACTGAGTTGGAGAGGACAGGTGTTTAAACTGCGCCTCCCTGCACATGGTGCCTCACGCAATCACGCAGCACCCTCTTCTTCCGGTTTTGTTCGCGTCGTTTCTACGTTGCTGCAACTATCATAACAGTCAGTAAAGGTGCGCACGGCTCCGACTCTAATCACACCTGGGGCGGAGCCGTGGTGGCGGCAACAAAACTTTTTTTCGGACGACTCCGTTACGGCTCCGTCCGACTTGGCATGCAAATGCGATCCCATTGCCGCGGCGATGAAATCTCCCCGCCGCCGCCGCCGCCGCCTCCTCCCTCGTCTGCACCCTCTCCCCCGTAATAAACACGCCGCCGCGCAAACTGCGCGTTATCCATCACGGCCGGATGTGCGGCGGCGGCGGCGGCGAGGCAACTGGAAGTTTCATCAAAGGGAAACACTACAGAGGCCCATATGGGTTTAATCCTGCTAATGTCTACAATTTACAGCCTCGTTATTGTCCAAATCATTGTTTCCTGGCAAGTCATAAACAAAATCCTTCATTGTGATTGGCAATAATTTTTCACCATTTGGCACTTTTTATCATTTCGCCCCGCGTGTGTGTGTGTGTGTGCGTGTGTGTTTGTGTGTTTGGGGCCCAGAGCGAGGTTTAATGACAACACCATCTGGGAGGAGGCAGAGAGTTCGAGTCTGACACTATTTCTGTGCTACGCCCGTAAATGAAGCCGGCGCTGAGAAACGCGAGCCAGCCAAATTATTTAAGACTCTTCTGCAGTGATTTTTTTTTTTTATTTACTTATTTTTACTAAACAAGGGGGGGAAAAAAAAAAGAATTCCTTTTGGGCGCGAAAGCCTGCGGAGGGATTCCGATGTCGCGGCTGCTAATAAGATCCCTGTCGAGGAGCGAGTTCGCATCACTTTTGTTTTTTTTGGTTTTTTTTTTTACCTCCCCGCCGGATTTTTATGAATCTGCGTTGGCCTGATGAATTGTTATGGCTGCTCATTACGCCGAAGCGGCGCCGTTAATTGGCCTGTCAGGTGTCCGACGCCGGTGTCTTAACTTTGCTGACACCGCCGTAAAGAGGCGGTAATGGACTCAACAGCGCAAGACTTCCCTCCATTAGGGCGGTTCGCTTGTTAGGTGAGGCGCTCGTCGTCGAGACGCCAGTCTCTCTCTTCCTCTCCTCTCTCGACGTCACGTCTTCGTTAGGCGCAATTGAAATAAAGTAATTAAAAACGTGAGAGACAGACGAGGCTCTCTGACTTTAATCTGCCTCGATCAGAGGTTACTTAAACAATCGAAGCTTTGAGTTTCAGTTCAAGATTTAAGGTTTGAGTTTCGAAACCATTACGGTTTTCTGCCACTAATTAAATCACTGCGAGTGTAAATGAGCTCCTCCTGTCCAGTGTGGGAAAACTGGGCTTCCGGAAGCACAGAGCGCTTAATGAAATCGGACGTGCGGCTCGCACTTGAAACTCTGGGATATTCTTTGACATGCAGAGCTGCAGTTTCAGTAGTGTTTTGCAGGACTTAGTTTGCTTTGTCTCAACATATTTGTGGCAAGACCTTTGTGGGCGAAATGTTTGGTGCGTTAAAACAAAAAAAATGACGCACACACAAAAAAAAAAAAGTTGCGCAAATATTCCCTTTCCTTTTGAAAAGAGGTGGAATGAAAACGATTAATAGCTCTACGTCATCTCTTATCTTCTCAGGTCATCAAGACCTCTGCAGTATGAGGGAAAACCTCCCCGACGGGGTTGTTGGGTAAGCGTCAGCGTCATTAAAAAAAGCGTCAGCGTCATTAAAAAAAAAAAAATAATAATAATAATAATAATAACAACAATGAAAAACGGCGTGTGAGCGAATGCAGACCTTCCTGTTCTCCTTGTCCGACGTGGGGTTGTTGGTGATCTTGAAGAAGTGCAGGTCAATCACCTCCTTCATCTCGTAGTTGTCGCCGCGACGCTTGCAGACGATGACCGCCGTGTCAAACAGGAAGATGTGCCTGCGGTTCAGTGGGGGCACCGCGTCATTATCACGATCATATTATCATCATTATCATTATTATTATCATTATTATTATTATTATTTGTGCTTGTTTCCCGTATCGGTAATGGCACACTGCTCCGTCAAGCATCGTGAAATGAACTGCACTGAACACTAAAAGGTTTTCTGTGTCATGGAGGAGCAGAGAAGCCTGCTGCTCCAGTTTTTCTGCCTCCGTGTGGTCTCTGGAAAATTACAGGTCTTACGAGCTGTTCTCATTCTCATCAAAGATCTCATTACTGTGACGGTGACGAGCGACTTTACAGACGCCGTCCTAACATGAACCCAGCCGGGGAGGAAGGAGATTCCCCATTTTCAGGTTGTTTTCGTTTTCACCCTCCGTATCGTCCTCAAGCCTTCGGATAAAGCCTTCGGACGAGGAGGTAGTTTAGCCCTCTGTTTTCAACCTCCTGCGAAAAAAAGCTCTTCTAGTTCCTGCTTCCTGTTAGAAGCAATGCTTTGTTGGTCTTTAAGCAAGTTTGGAGGGGGATCAAGAAGGCCCCGATTGGTCTCAGAAGACCGAATAGACGCCCAGGAAAAATCAGACGTGATTTTTGTGACGTCACAAAGGGCTGATCCACAGATTTTGTATGCGGGGCTTTTGGACGAAAACACATCACAGATATTATTCGCTACAAATTTTTTTTTCCCACAGATTTTACCCGCCGCCTGGATTTTGCCCCTCCACGGCGAACTCACACGGGTGCAATTTCTAACAGCGCCGTTCTTAAGCTCTTAAAGTCAACCTTGGCCCGTTTCCAGCCAATCTTTCCATCAGTCAGACGGCTCACCTGTCCTGTTTGGCTCGTTTGTCCACCGAGGCCACGCGCACCTCGCCGTCACCCTTAGGTCTCCCGTAGTTACTCAGGGGCTGGTTCTGTGTTGAGGTGAGTGAAAGAGAGGCAGTGTGAGAAGAGGGGAAAAAAACAAATAAATAAATAAAATAGAGGCGAAACATTTGGAGGAGCAGCTTGTTATCTGGGAAGAAAAAAAACCAACAACAAAAAAAACAGGTGTCCCACCAGGTTTTCAATGGATTTCTGGTACTGGTCTATTTCCCGCAGCGTCTCGTTGTCCCTCTTGACTTCATTGACGTACTGAGCCAAATCCTGCAAACACAACAGCAGAGGGCAAAAGATGAAAATTGGCTAATACGTTTATTTCTTGCACCAACTGCTGACTTGCAGCCAGCCCAAATTTCAAAGAGCTCCACATTTTGTTGAATAAATTGACATTCACAGTGTTCAGATAGGCAGCTAGCTAGCTAGCTAGCTAGATATCATATGTAACAAGAACATAAAACAAAAAGATAACGAGAAAGGAAGACTGCTGACTTTGATTTATGTTGACTCTAAAACCACAAACTTTTTTTTAGGGGGGGAAGAAAAAAAAGTTAGTAATGTTTGGTTTATCTTTTGGGCCCCACGGTACCTGCTCATGTAGAGAGAGAGGGAGGCAAGATTCTTTCTATAGCTGCAACTCTCTGGGGCGATCAGAAGGCGTTTTGCTCAACTCGTGAAGAGTGAATCATTGATTTGACGCGCTTCATATTTACTTTACGATTAATATTTTAAATGAAAAATGTGCTAAAAGTGCGTGCCATCTCTGCTGGCCATTCTCAAAATAACGTTTCAGAAAAAAAAAAAAATTATATATACACATATATATATATATATATATATGTATATATGTGTGTGTGTGTGTGTGTGTGTGTGTGTGTGTGTGTGTGTGTGTGTGTGCGTGTGTGTGTGTGTAAGACGACAAGGAAATCAAACAGCTCACACGTAGTGTTTGAGTATTTCCTTGAGGCGGGAAAAAAAAAAAAAAACAACCCTCGCGCTTTTACCTTCATGGCGTCGAGCGCCATCCTCAGGTTGCTCTTGTCGCCGGCGTCGTGCGTGTGCTTCACCAGCTCCTGTTGGGCCAGGGGACAAACAACACGTAGCACAGGCAGAGGTGAACGAAGTGTCCCGCGATAACGAGCCCGGTGTCGAGCAGCGCGTCAATCACGCAGCAGCTAGCAAGCGAAGAGGCGTGTTGCGTTCACGGACGGCGTTATCCCGCTGCCGCCGGCACACGCGGACATACGCTGCACATGTGGGCTTAAAGCCTTCTCTCTGATATGAACCGGATGTTGGATGAGGGGAGCGGGTGTAGGTGGGAGGTGGGGGGGGGGAGTGAATGCAGAAAAGGGGGAATTTGTCCGAAGATAAATCTGATGGCATCTGTGAACGCTCGCCAACGTAAACAAGACATCTAAGTCCCCGGCGAGTGCAGGATAAGGAAGTGCTGCCATGCATGTCCTTCACACACACACACACACACACACACATACACACACACACACCGCAGCTGAGCCGCTACGGGAGGAGATATATGTGTCTGCGTAGCGACCGCTCAAATCCCCGGTGTCAGTCAAGCTCAACCGGGGCATTATTATTATCAGTTGCAAGGCGACAGAGTTCAATTTATCAGTTCCCTCCGCCATCCCCGCACCTCCGCACCGATACTGGAGGTTGGGGGGGGGGTGCGGGCTGATAGCCCCGGCCGTGCACGATGGACTCATCCACGGAACAGACTGGCAGGCTGGCAGGCTGCGTCGCCGCTGCGGGAAAGTGACCTCGGCGGATCCTTAAGAAGAAGCAGCTGCTTGTTGCCAGACTGTTGACATATATTCCTCCCCCTCCCCCCCTCCCGTCTTCCTTTGGGTGGCATCTGCGATGCACGGGACCACGTGACAGAGTGGGATTATAAAAGTGCAGATGCTAGAGGATTTTTTTTTTTGGAAATCTGGGGAAATGAGCTGATTTCTGATTTTTTTTTTTTTTTTTTTTTTTTTTTGAAGGTTAAAAAGTGAGGGAATGCTTTCCAAACATTCGCTGTGTGCGACATGCAAGCGAAGAAAACACACAAACACAATGAGGCGTTGACTTCTCACTGGCCGATGCCATTTGTCAGAACTAACAACGGAAAATTCTGCCTTCAGCCTTCGGGGATTCAATTTTTGGTCATTTCCAGATGGTTAAACTAAATTTATGATCCTAATTTTAAAGAAATTCAGAAACCTAAGACCGAATCCTTCATATTTTAGATTTTTTTATGAATCAATTAATTAAATCCCTAAATGTTTAAAATTCCTTTTTAAAATTACACATAAAAACACTGCAAACGAACCTTCTGTGTGTGCCAAAAGGACGCAAGCCATTTGTCGGGTGAATACAAAAACAGCGTTCAAAATTTACAAAACAACAACTGCATTTTCTTGACTACAGAGACAAATCATCTGCGACGTGCCAGATCATTAAAATGCACCGTTGTCTCTTTTCCACTGTGATTTTTCAAAAGCCTGGCTTCAGTGTCACCTCTCTCCGAGCCTCTCCGGCTTTCTGCCCGTCAACGTGTCACTCATTTCTCTCCCCTCCTTATTCAAACCTCTCCAACACTCCTCAATGTCTCGGTCCGGTGACAATCATATGCGAATCCACTGCAGCGTTTGCCTCTCTGAGCCTCGAGGCCCTCCAAAAAAAAAAAAAAAAAAAAAAAAAAAAAAAATCGCAGTAAAACAGAAAATGGCGATCAACACCACCATCTAGCGGCAGTGAGAATCATTGCATCAAAAAGATAAAGCTGACCAGTCTTGATCGTCATGTCTTCATCAAGGTGAATTCAAGATTTTTCATTTTGCATCGTGACCCTGCGTTGCAGTTTTTCAATGTGCTGCCTGTGTTATGTGTTATGAATTGTCATTATATGATTCTTTTTTGTATGGATAGTAGGCCTACATGACCCGCCAGGGACTACAGATACACATCTTTGTCAGTGTTCATCAATATACACTGTGGTTTTTTTGAATGAATGAATTAAAAATGGTGCATCACCTTATTTAAAAACACTGCAAAAACAACAGGATTCTCATAAAACAGCGGCCACATTCATGCTACGTTGAGAGAAACATGTTGCATAAATAGGCAGGTTTAGCACTCGGGATGCAAAAATTGATTCATTCATTGATTCATTAATCGTTAGTTGATTGACCTTATCGATCAATTAACGATTAATTAATCAGCAGCGATCCTGAGAACCTAAATTTCAATGATAAATGTGTAAGGAACACAACATTTAACCCTTCAATAATGTCCAATGTGACCCATTTTTACATTAGAGAACGGTAAAAACACCCTAAACATTTATCCTCTATTCTAATGGGTCACATTTTAATTATTATTTTTTTTCATTTCTTTTTTTAATGGTTAAAAGTAACTTGTTCGAGGTACATTATGACCATCACAGTATCTACAGCTGACTTGCTCTTTCCTGCCACTACACTGTTATAATGATATTAACTACCAGTGTAAAATACGTTCAATTAATTGCGTCTAATTTAATTTAATTTAATTGATTAATCGATAGTCGATTAATTGTTAACATCCCTACTTAGCACAGGTAGAATACATAAACAGAAGAAGAAGATAAAGTCAAAAGTACGCAGATCCAACTGAATGCATACCTGCAAGAGGAGCGGGTACTTTAAGACTCGCTGCATGGGGACCACCAGCAGGTCCCTCAGCGTGAACTTGCCGTAGTTTGCTCTCTTTGAACATTCCTGCAGGGGGAGTGGGAGTGGGGGGGAGAGAGAGAGACAGAGAGAGACAGAGGATGATCAATACGCTTGCCGTCGTGTCCGAGTTGCGTCGCGGGGGGGAAAAGCGTCCGCCGGAGCAAAAGAGTTGATCGATCGCTCGCCGCTGCCGCCGGCTGCCGGACCCCTCCGAGACTCCCCCCCCACCACCACCACCACCACCCCGCCACACTTGAAGGGACGCATCTTACCTCCAGCTTCATGCGCACGTCTTCTTTGTCTTTGCACATGTAGTCGAGCAGGGCGATGGCCGTTTCCACGTGGCTGCAGTATTTCCCGTAGATCAGCAACCTGTCGCGGAAAACAAACGAGGGTATGGCTGGCGCAACATCTTGAACCTCTGTGCGGTCGCCGCATTTTCCTTTTTCTAAGAAGACTCCTAATACAAGAGAGGATTCGAAAAGGTTCGCAAACCTCTCTTTGAATGTGATGAAGATCTGGTAGAGGTTCTGGGCACTTCTGTGGTGGACCGACTCCTGGATTTCCAGCAGTAAACATTTGTGAACTCTCACCAGTTCCTGGAAGGAAACAGAAACGGCAACATGCACAACTCTGAAATTAACGTTTTGTTTTTTTTTTATTCTAGTATTTAGTACAATTGCATATCAATATATTTCTCATGGAATACATTTATCAACACGCTTTTAATTAGATCAGATGCTCTGAAACTACTTTCGAGAAATATTAAGACAACGATCACGACCACAGATCTGTACGAGTGCCGAGTACTGATTTTTTTTTTTTTTTTTTTTTAATGCAGCCGTTATAAAATTTTATGGGCCAATACATGAAGCGATCATAAATCTCTTCTGTGGCGGGATTAATAATTACACACACCTCCAGGGACGTGGCGTCTCAGTCAAGTGCCAAAGAAGCAGCAAACTATTGCTCAGATCGGTTTATTAACCGAGCCAATATCAACTTATCGGCTGGCTTCAGTTTTTTTTTTGTTTTGTTTTTTTCTGCATTGCCTGCATTACACCCATTTTCCTGAGCGATTTATTTTTCATCCCGGGCTACAGCAGAGCAAGCTTTATCCATCACAAAACACGAGCAATGCGATGCCGAGTTTTGGCTCGGAGCTGCAAGCGACGCTTTGTTGCGACTCTCACAATGTTTTTCCGAAGGGGGTTGGGGGGGGCGAAACCAGGGCGGCTGCGAGGCCGACACAAAGGGAAGAGCGAATACGTGGCTGGAGGAGTTGTCGCTAACCTGGCAGAAGGTACCGGCACCCTCTTTGACATTGCACGGCGGCGCGGACTTGCCAAAACAGCGTTTCAGCAGACAAAATGGAGAATATCGAAAATTGAATTTTTCCCAATTCCGGGGAGTTCAGACGGGACGCTGGCACATTTTTTTTTTCTGTTGAAGAGCATTGCTCTTTTTTTTTTTTTTTTTTACGTCGTATTGGAGTCTAAGCGCGCTGGACAAATATTGTATTACTTAATGGATTTATGGTGTAGATCCTCCCATTCAATTCTCATTCCAATTCCCCTTCAGCTTTTGACACAACTGGATGTCTCGAGGTCAACAAAACTGAAGCCAAACCATGAAGTGGAAAAATGAGGAAAAGGTAAAAAAATAATAATACCAAAACTAACCACTAGGGGGCATACAACTATTTTTATTTTTTTTTCTCTCTCCTTCCATATGATATTTTTTTTTTGCAATACACAGCAGTGCCAACAATCGACAATGAGATGTGGGAGCACAAAAGGCTGCGCGACCCCGACTTGACCGGCCTGTTGAAAAAGAAACACAAAAGCGGGGCGGGCGAGCGTTAATGGAGTCGATGACTCACCGGGATATTCACAAACATCGTCTCCATGTCGGCCATGGATAGGAACATGTTGAGGGGGGTCATAAAGTGCTGCAGCGGAGAAACATGGGAGTGGGGGGCGGGGGAGGGTGGAGAAAGAGAGGGGTGGGAGGGAGAGAGAGAGAGAGAGAGAGAGAGAGAGAGAGAGAGAGAGAAGACAAGTGAGTGGCGCTCGTCCTCTCCTGGGCGCGAGCGGGAAAGTCATCTGGCGGGAAAGCCATTACGGTTTCTATTACGGCGGCCGAGGCTGCGAAAGAGGCAGTCGGCGGGGGTGGGGGGGACAAAAACAAGAGGAGGGCCGTCTGGGCCAGAACAATAATCTCATTTCCAGAGTTTGCAACTTAATGATCTCCTCTCGGAGCGCGCGCGTCTCAGAGGAGCCCACCCTCCCCCGCCGCTCTACTCTGCCTACCCTCTCCCGCCCTAACGGACCACCCGCCCCCTCCCCCCACTTCATATCCAAAGTCATCTGCAGAGACGCTCCGCTGGGAAATCTGTGCGGGGTGCAGCAGGCAGGGCGGAAGCGAGAGCCCGAGCAGCCGCGCGCGGCTCCCTGATAAACACTCGCGTCCAAGTGCAGGGTTCAGGTGCAAGGAGAAATAAATAAATAAATAAATAAATAAATAAATACCAACCAGGCGCACCCAATAGCAGGTCTGCTGCTAGGTTCTCGGGCATTACTTCACCGGTGCCGTTGTTAGCGGAAATGGGGCCGTCATTTTTTTTCTCAGTTTATTTTGCTCTGGGAATAGCCAATTACGGATAAGAGTAACTTTGGCCCTCGTTCCGCTGAAAAGGTTATTGCGGCAACAAGAGTCTTACATAAAAGAACGCAACTTTTTTTTTTTAAAGTCAAGTGGCTCTGCGGTGCTTTCAACACACAGCAGGAGTGTGGCTCTGTTCCTTTTCTACGTTCCTGAAAAATCAAGACATTTTTTTAATTATTATTTTTTTTAAGTTTTTTTTTTTCTCATTTCGCATTCAGGGTTTGATTACAAGTCAAATCACTGTACCTATGAATTAGTAAAATAAAACAGCATCGGTTTTTCCTGGCTCTAAGTAACTTTATATTACGATTCTCACGCCTTCTTCAAACTCTTGACGTTTGCTACATTTATTAGCGCGGGGGGAAAAAAGAGGAGACTGGGGCCGTTAGGGCCGCTCCCGGCACCTTCTCTATGGACTCCAGCGTCTCGGTGTATTTCTCCTCCGTCTGCCGGATCTCTGTTAGGCAGCAGCTCCTGATGTCGGTCTCCACCTGTTTCTGGAAAGTCTGCGCACAAACACACACGACACACACACACGCACAGTTATCATGAAGATCATCAAGATATCAGAACATCACTCACATCTCTCAACTCTAACTTTGACTGAGGAGGACTCGCTGGGGAGGAAACCAAAGAATTGTTTTCTTCATGCGTGTGTGCACGCGTGTGTGTGTGTGTGTGTGTGAGAGAGAGACAATCAAATTGGCTAAGACGTCCGCCAGTGAGCAACAGGCGCGTTGAGACGAGGACTGACCGGAGGAGCGATGGCCTCCGTCTTCATCAGGTCTTCGTAGATCTCTCCCCCGTCCTCGTCGTCGTACACGCAGTCGTACAGGTCCTCCTCATCGTCCACTCCCTTCTCACTGCAGCACACACAGACACACACACACACACAATCATTTCACGTCTAGTTTTCGGTGAACTCGATCGATGGGAAAGGAACAAGCGGGGGGGAGAAGCCGTCCTCCCGGCAGGTTTTTGATGTGGGAAAAGGAAAATGATAAAATGTGCAAAAATGCACAACCTCAGCCCAAACATATCCCAAGTTATTGCCTTCAATATTTCCTCAGCCCGAGTCCAGCCTTTCATAAATCAGAGATTCGCTTTTTTTTCTTTTCCTTCGCTGCATTGCATTTAGATAAGGTCGGCTGCTGGGCGAATCTGCCCGCCAGAAGCTCCACATTGCCGCGTAGGTGGCTTACGCAATGTTTACGGTGATTTTTTTTTGTTTTTTTAATCCCTCTTTCACTTCCACGAGTAAGGAGGAGGGGGGGACAAAAACAACAACATTTGTTCGTCGCTGTGATAAAAGTTCCATTTTAAGCCGAGCGCGACGATGCCGCGCTCAAAGAGCCGTTTGTTTTTGTCGTCCCAGGCAGCCCGGCCCGGCCGGCTGTGCCAAAAGCCCACGCGACTTGTGGCGAGGCCGTGCTGCGATGCCGAGCCTCGGAAGAGGTGGGCCGCCTCGCAAGTCGACACCCGGGGAACAAATGTCGCCCGCGCCCCCCACAACAGGCTGTTGTTTTTTTTTCCCCAGGCTCGGGCCGCGAGCGAAACCCCCTCGCAATTATTTCAGTTCGGCAACTTCCCGCGAGGGTCGGAAAAGGACGAGGTTAAGAGACGGGATCGGCGGAGGCAAACCCACTCTATCAGGTCCTCCAAGTGGTTGTAGATGTCCTCATCCTCGACGGCCTCCTCTGATGGAAAAGGCCTTGAAAGAGGAGGGGGGGGGGGGGGATCGGTCAAAATGCCGGATAAATAACAGAGAAAAAAAACAGCACTGTGACAATTTGTTGCTGTGTGTAAACATTTGGATAGTGTTAAGGCCCTTCCACATACTTGACTGCGGTTTGTTGTGCGATGGCTGTGTGGGAAAGCTTGGATAGTGTGTCCACAACCTGCAGTGACAAAAAATAAAATAAAAATGTTATTAGAATTTTTTTTTTTTATGTAAATATTCAAAACTAGCAGAAACAATAGGCAAACATGAGTGAAAAGGACGAACACGTCGCGTCTGTAGTTTCGGCGCTCCTGTGACGCCGCGCTTCCAACAAATGGCCACAAGATGGCAGCATTGTTTTAAAGAATAAATCCAGCGCGCACGGCGAAGCCCGTCGTTCTGAAAACCACCGAGGAAAGTAAAATCGCTCATTTTGACACTGATTCATCCCCATGATGGGATCAAAACGTCGCGTCGCGCCTCGGATCGTCGAGGCTCAAACGGAGCGCGTGAGCGTCCAAAGAAGTGAATAAAGTCGCGCGTTTCGTGCATAATTTAAAAAGACTGGAGCGGAATAACGACGATGAACGAGCCGCTAAACAGGAAAGGGGGTGGAGGGGGGGGGGCAAACACCATAGCAAACAGCTAATCAACTGGGATCGTTTTGGGGGGGGGGTCACGTGACGTGATCGGTAATTGATCACACTTTGACACTAACCATGTGCTCAGTGGGGATGGGAGTGGGCGATGCTGTTTGTATGACATGTAATTTCACGCTGCTGTGCTCAGGCCTGCCGATGCCCTTGACCTTTGTGTGTGTGTGTGTGTGTGTGCGCGCGTCAAACCCGCATCGCTCATCATCGTCGGCGAACGCACCTGACAGAGCCTCATCGTCTGAGCCGCGCTCACATTTCACACCCCGCTGAACGACACGCAGACCTTTTGCTTCGCCGTGCGACCCAACACCCCTTTTTTTTTTCTCTTTCTTTTTTTTCCCCCACGCCAACGAAAAACACGCCTTGCGCATTTGCGTTCACACATGCTCGCGTCACACATCAAAGCTGGTGAGTGCATGCGGCCCGGGGCCGGAAGATCTCGGGGATCAATACCGAACACACGGCTGAGCTTTCCCCTCCCCCCGCCCGGGGCCGGGGCCGGGGCCAGAGCCAGAGCGGGCAGTGTTACACAAACGGCACGGGGGGCGCGGGGGAGGGGGGGGTCAACACATCTACTGACGTGTTTAAGATTTAGGCTCCACCGCACACATATGACAAACCCTAACCCTAACCGTAACCCTAACCGCTGGTTGTCGGGTGCGCGTCGGCTGCTGCTGCTGCTGCTGCAGCCGCGAAAGAAAAACAACCCGTGAGAGCCAGCACAAGTTCAGGCTAAGTTCGTTAGCCGCGCACGGCTGATGAAAGGGAAATATTAGTGATGAGCAGCTGGCAGCAGAGTCGTGCTGGTGACAGAGGAGCGGCATGAACCACCTTGGATCCGAGTCGAAGAAGAATAATTAATACCGGTGGTTCGCGCACGCTTCCCTTGATAAAGGAAGGAAACTCTGACATTTGATAAATCTCTTTGACTTCAGCTGGCGGGGTGCATTCTCAATGCACATAGCAACATTGGATGAAGTGATGAGAAGAGTGTTGTTTTTTTTTTTTTAATTATCAGTCTGTGCTATGTCAGCGTATCTTTTACTTCAGAGTTTTGGAAATCAGACCTTTGTGATGTCACAAAGGGCACCGATACCTAGGTCACTCCCAGGTTAGTGACAACATGCCCGATCAGGTGTTGCTTCCGCCTTATCAGAAACTTTCCATGGCCGACTTGTTTTTGTCTCCCTCCAAAAACACGCGCAAGAGTTTTTAGCAGGAAGTACAAATGGGTTTTTGCAGCAGGCTGTAAACACGCGGCTAAAAATGCTTTCTAGATAGTTATCAATGTAAGGAGGCCACACCGAAGCGTCACATAAAACAAAACAAAACAAAAAAAAAAGTGTTTTTATTTAGCTTTTGTCATGCAAACTTGCATTTTCAGCGAGTCGACTGTGCGACAAAAAACATTGTTCAAATTGTGCAAAAACGTTGCAGCCTGCTTGTGTCGAGCAGTCGGAGCGAAGCTGCAGCCTGGAGGAGAAACAACATCTGGTGCCAGTTTGCCTTCAGCAACAACACAGTGACAAAAGTGACGAAGACTGCACCCAACTTCAGGTACTCTGGATGAATTTGAATGAACTTTATTGACACTGTGACATGCACAATGTATGTATGTATGTATGTATGTATGTGTGTATGTGTGTGTGTGTGTGGGTGTGTATATATATATATATATATATATATATATATATATATATATATTTTTTTTTTTTTTTTTACATACACACACACACACACACACACACACACACATATATGCATATATACATACATATATACAGTATATATGAATGCCGACCAAAGCGCAGAGTCAGCAAAGCATATTAGAGGTCACAAATTAGTAGAAAAAAAACCCAACACCAACGCCACAAACTAGGATGAGCGCAGCCGTCCCTGCTGCATGCGCTTATTAATCCAGGCACTGCGGTCAGCTCAGCCTCGACGGGAGCGTCACTCCGCTAATGAAGGCCGCGACACCCCGGAGGCCAACTGGCAGAGACAGAATGTCCGGAAGCCGCAGATTTTGGGGGGGGGGGGGATCTCTGGAGCCTCTCCAGCATCAGCTGGCAGGCGCTTCTTCACAGGTTTTGGCTGGGCTGAAACTCATGAGTCACGCGCAATGAGACCCGCTCACCCAGCGCGAACAACAGACTAGCGGCGACCGCTAATAATAGCCGAGTGGAGGAAATGACAGGGGTTTCAAGTCCGGGCAGACGGCACGCTCCACTTCACGCCGGAGCCTCAACCAAAGCGGAACAGATAGTTATGGATTGCTAAAACATGCACAAAAGAAAAAATATATATACATCATGATTCATCCGTCACGAGAACCGCTTTGCTTTTCTCGACCCGACAGCAATTTTTTTTTTTTTTTTTTTTTTTTTCTTCCATAACATTTTTGCAACTTGACAGAACAGCCCGGATCGCTGAGGTTTTTGTTTTGTTTTTGTTTTTTTTTCCATCGTCGCAACCCGGCCAAAAACCTCCTCGCCAACCTCCCGACAGTAAGAACTCTCAGCTGGTCTCGAGTCCGCCCTGCGACTTGGCAGCCAACCGGCCCCCCCCCCGCCCCCGCCCCCGCCCCGGCCTTCCCACTTCTGACGAAACCAAGGAAGTGAGCGCTGCAAGATGCCTTTCAAATCCAAAGGAGATAAAGCCCCGAGGACGCCGTAAGGCCTCCTAATGCCGGAAACATTAACGCCGGTGGCCCGAGCGGAAGAAGAACTTCTGCCTTCTTGTCGAGCGCTGCGACTGGAGAGAAACTCGCGCACGACGAATGACGGCTCCGTCTCATCACCGTCAACGTTTTATCTCCCTTCCACAAACTTTCTGCTAACTCCCCCCACCCCCCAGATGGAAATGCGAGATAAATCCAAACGGATTCAGGAGAGAGGGTTAGGGTTAGGGAGACGAGAAGGTGGGAGGGAGAGAGAGAGAGAGAGACTGAGGGACCTATATACTGTGTATTTTCCTCACCGTCACAAAATGAAATGTGTACGGTTATGACCCATTAATTAGAACGGTGGAATTCTTAGAATCTCCCATTAACCGTCCTCGTATTATGGCCGGGGAAAAAAAAAAAATCTAATAAAAAGCATAATGCGAGAATCGATGCTCGCGCGCTTGCCGGCGTCACACTGCAGAGGCGCTGATAGGATTTTAAATGGAGCCGCGTCAAACACGGATGACAGGTTTACAGGTTGTTGTTTTTTTTTTTTCACCCCCCCTCCAGAAAAGATCAATACTGGCACCGCCTGCATAATGGAGTGGTGTTGTTTTTTTGCCCAGGAAGTGACCAGTGTCCAGTGACCACTGCTCACTCTGTTCCATCCCCGGCATTCCCTTCCAGGGAACTCCGTCGCCATCTCTCTCTCTCTCTCTCTCTGTGATTTTTTTTTTTTTTTTCTTTTTTTAGGGCTCCTGAAGAAAAATGGGTGATGCATTTTAGATGCACGACGTGCCAAGAGCTTCAGTGGATGCTCAGGCTGTCCCAGTTTTTCCACCCTCAGTTTTTTTTTCTCTCCCCCCCTTCTATCTGTCGCTCTTATGTTTCGTTTTTTTTGCTTCCTCCTCTCCCGTCCTTTGATTTCTCTTTTGATTCACTGATTAGTGGCTAAAAATAGAGAGCACGCTTAAGTGATCTAGTTTCTAGTTTGTTTAAACGTTTTAATGTCCTCACAGGACAGCAAACCCTGTCCATACATGTATACATATTTGTTTTTTTTGTAGGTCATCTACTCATCATGTACGTTCTGAATCGATGCTGAAAACACAGGCTGGAAGTTTGACAGAAAACAGACTTTGCTGCACTGAGGAGATGGAGAGCCGCTCAGTGAGCTTCTTCAAGTCCTTGCAGAGAAACTGCTACAAACTAAATCTGGGAGAATGTTGAGAGAACCCTTCGTAGCAACTCAATCAGTCACATTGTTTCAACTCTGAAATGTAGCTCGTCCAGGTTGTCAACCACCAATACAAGGCATTTACAGTCGGTCAGCAAATTGCTGTAAGCAGCTCTGATTTAAAAAAAATAAATTAAAAAATTAAAAAAAAAAAAAAAAAAAAAAAAAAAAAAACAACGAAGAAGACAATTAAGCGGAAGCTACTGCCCGGCCGCTAATAAGTGGCTTCTGTGTTTAACTTCAACTGTTAAACAGGTTAGCTTGACTGATAACAGTTCTATCAGAACGGCACAGCGTTGTCATATTGAACGGTACTAAAACCATTGTGCTCCTTACATTGGTGCGCTTTGTCCAAAAATGACCACGAACAGATGCTCGCGCAATAGCTAACTTGCGTTAGCCTCTTTTCCGTCTGTTGGTTCTGTACACGGTTCTCGTAAAAGTATCGCGTCTTTACCGACGCCTTCATAGCAATGTTTGTCACTGGAGCTGATCAGGGATCAGCTGTTTGCTCGAGGGCTTTCTCGCCACAATGTCCGTGACGAACGGAGGGACGAACGCCGCAGACGAACCCCGAACAAGCAGGTGTGCGCGTGTCGTCAGATACGGTTAGCGTCATCTGCGGACCTCGCCTACCGTCATGTCAAGGGAGTTTTCCCGTCAACGTCTTAGTTCCTTCCTTTTCCCCACTTTTACTTGTTTTAAAGTCTGAAATGTCGAGTTGACACTGTGGTCTCACGGTGAGCTTGTCACACCGAGAAACTTCAAATTAGCTGTTATTGGACTGAGTGACAAAACTGTCAAACTGTCTTTACGTTCTGAATTTTATTTCAAATATTAGAGACAAAAGCTTTAATAAAATTTATATATATATATATATTTGTATATATATATACAAATAATATATACCATAATATTAAACTATTAAAATATATAAAAGGCATTTCACATCTCCTTACCTACTTTGTGATTTTACCAGAGACAACACAGTAAAAAAACATTGTAACTAGTAGTCGACGACTGGGCGAGTGGTAGTCTGCGTGCGTGTGTAAGACTGCTCACTGAAAGCGTGCATAGAATTGCGCACGTTGTACATACGCAGGCGATGCATAACGTTCCATCCGCATAGCAGGGAGCCAATAAGGCCCTGATTACCTTTGATGAGCTAATGTTTGGCAATTAGCGCCGAGGGCCATTATTGCCAATAAAGCACCATTAGCGCGTTCGGGGGAACGGTGACACGTAACTGATTGGAATGCGACACGCGCTCGCCGTCTCTCGGACTCCATTGGCTCGTTTCGTCGCCGGGCGCTCGCCGCACTTCGCAAGCAGCTTGGAGGAAAGGCAACAGCTTTTGGGAAAACAAACTCGGATCCGAGCGACGACGTCACTTGGAAGCCGGACGAGGCGCCCGGCTGGCAGTTGTCGTGCATCTTCGCGACCGCCCCTCGAGCGTCACACTTTAATCAAAACGAACGAAATTGAAAAACAGACCTCCTAGAATGACGGGCGTGTTGGGTTTGGTGCATTGTTTGTTGACACTGAAATAACTCGAGACACGCATTCCTTCAAAAAAAAAACAAAAAAACGTCTACGTAAACAAACCACCGGCATGCGGCAATGCGAAGCTCTCAGCTGCTGTAATCTGCAACAGAAGTGTCTCGCTTTTTCAGAGCAACGCTTAGAACAGAATCTCTCCCAGTAGAGACTGAAAACACTGCTGGTTCTGCTTTAATTATGTCACCGGCTATCTGACACCACAGAGAAATGTGCGCTAAACAGAAGATTTATTATCCTTCATAGATCACTTTACCGGTACATTTGTTTATGCAAAATTAGATGGGCCTCAGAGTCATTCTTCTTGTCTGGCTGAGTCCATTTTGGAAGCTCCAAACACACGAGACAAAAAAACAACACAAACACTCCTCTCGGTGAAAGCCGACGGCGGCCGTCCGTCGCTCCAGCGCCCCCTGAATGTTTCATTCTCACATAAATAAGGCAGCATATCACCCGAGTGATTACACGGACAAACACACACACACACACACACACACACACACACACACACACACACACACACACACACACACACACACACACACACACACTCCGCAAGAATACTGATGTTCTCCGCACACCTCAAGGTCTCAGAGCGGCAACGCTGTCTTAAGCGGCCGAATCCTCGCTGCCGACAGGTGAAACTGCAACTCCGGCTCCGCTCGTTGGGGGTTTAGTGGACAGACTGACGAGCATGACACAGACAATCAGCTCTTAGCCCAAACTATATGGTCCAAGAATTCACAAGACCTCATTGGAAAGACTTTGGCAATGGACAAAGCTCATGGCGGAGATTATCAGCGGCCAGACGTTGCATACAATCTTGCATACACACTCTCACAATATGTACATTTTAATTGTCACAGCAGGAATAATCTGGTTTAGACGCAAACCCTACGTGAATTTAATTATCAATTGTAATTGAAAGTAATGACTTTTAACCAGGCGCACTGATTGCATTTTGCATCCAGATGGCGCAGGTGAAATTAATTCACGCGCGATAAAAGACAGTTTTTTTTAATCTGTAAAAAGATAATAATAACATGGACAAATTTGTTTGTGGGGAGAATCAAATTCCGAGTCTCAGGCACAAAGAAGGAGATCTCCCTTTGCGCTTCCTGTCTAAACACTAAAGCTGAAAGGTGGTTTGTTTGTGTTAGGGATTGGGCCCTACTGGCTGTCTTCCCGACAAGGCTGCCTCTTGCACGGGGTGGGCTGTAAATTTGACAGAACCATTTAACGGTTGTTTATACGCGGTGCACTCTCAAATAAAACAGAACCGAGAGGCTCCCCGGCAGAGAGAACACGCAATACTTAGCAGCCCCCACTTCAAGACTTCATCTCGAGCGCAGCGAGAGTTCGACGGGATGAATGCGCCGTCCGCGTTTGTGAACTGCGGCCAGAGTTTCTCCAATAAATCACCCAGAAAAGAGGATCCTCCCCTCGGGGACGGCGCGAGGTATATCCAGCGGCTCTTGTGCCTGCTGCTGCTATTACCATCCGATCCTCTGCGGCCGCTGTGCTAAAGACATCACCTCATCTCTCCTCCACCCACTCCCAAAAACACAATCTCCATTGTTTCATCACATCGGCGCGACGGTCTCGCTCCCCGGCCGCTTGAATCGCTCCACGGCGGTTAAACCGCGGAAGGGAAAACGGCAGCTGGGGCTGTGGGGTCCCCCCCCCTTGTGGGATCTTTCAGGTGAAAAAATAAACTGGAGTGTTTTAAGAGTCCTTTTAAATGAACGCGGAGGGGGGGAGGTTACCGGGAAGCCGTTTTCAACTCCTTGTAGACTCGTTTTGGGGGGTGTGGGTGCGGGGCCCAAGACTTGAAAGGCTCACCAAAAACCAAAACCAAGTGTTTGAGTGGGCAGCCTGCATAGTAAACGATGTCCTACGGCGAGCAGCGAAAATCCATATGGGTCCCTCCGCAGTTATTCCCCCCCCCCCCCCTCACCGCAGCCTTTGATCCGGCGCAAAGACCCCACCGTTTCAGTGAGCGCGCCGACGGCCGACTGAAAGCGACGGGGGCAAAACAGTGACCCTCGCACGCTCGACTCGGGAATCTGAAGATGGCTCCACGTGAGACGCGAGAGTGCGAGACGCAGACGAGCGCACGGGGTTGCAACAATCGCGATAAGTTTCGAAAGAGACTTTGTTTCAGGATGTTTTAAGGTTCCAGTAAGGCAGTCACAGATGTTTCGCACTTTGTGAAACATCTGTGACTGCGAACATCTCATCTGAGGGGATGCAGCAGCAACTGCCCACCTGCACCTACACTTCGCTGAGAGAAGTTGACAGAGAGTTTTGTTGCCTTCGGTGTTGCCGCTTCCAGAAATCTGTTCCAGCCCTCAAACCACACCTGATGCTGAGAGACAGAAAAGAATCATCTTATCAGCCATCGTGATCACGGAAGACGGACATCACTTGATGATGTGTTTGTTCAAAAATGCAAAAAAAAAAAAATGGATCAAACTAATAAAACAGCTGCTTTTTCACAGCTTGACATTGATGTGTGTGAAAACACTCACTGCAACAACATTGTCCGATGTTGTTGATGCTGTTGTTTTGTTTTTTTTTGGTTCAAATCAATTACATGGAGAAAAAAAAGCCTCCAGTGGGCATCGAGTTCTGCAAACAGAACAATGTGACTGGAGAGGAGGCATTCAAAACGGGTGTGGAACAAGAAGTATTGCTCAATTCGAGTGGCACTCTAAATCCCTCCTTAATAAGATGGACGGATGGATGTTTCAGGCCCCATTCATAATTTACTGTGGCTGGGGGATGACATTGGGACTCTAACGATGCGCACTCAGCTGGAGGAAACGATGGCAACTTGCTCCGCCGGAGCAAGGGCAGCTGGACGGTTTCTTGGCTCACAAAGTCAATCATCTGTGAGAACATGCGGCGCCGTCGTGGGATTCGCGAGGACGCCAAATTCTCAGACAGACCGACCCGACGTCGCTCTTATGCGCGACGAGACGATAATTCCCCCCCAGCCTCGAGTGAAGGTGTGCGAGGGTGCTGCATTTCAGCACGATACGCACGTAAAGCTCCACACCGAGAGTGTCCACGGGATGAATTATCGCACACGCAACTTAATGAGGGAGTGGATCTCACCTGGGACACGGCACCACTGTAATTAACTGGTCGGCGGAGGAGAGAGCTGGAAGGTCTGCGGCACTTGAAAGAGCCGCTACTGAGCACCGCTCCTCGGGGACCTCGCCGTTTCCCCCACGTGCGCAGAAAACGGTATCTATCAAAATTAAACTCGCCGTCTAAATCCAAAGGAATTGTTTTTCAGTATTTCGACGAGCTTCCACAGGTCGCCAAGACGGCTCTGCGAGAAAAAAAAAAATTCTGGGATTCATCTCGTCTTTACAGCCAAGCTGCCTCAAAGTAAACAAAGGCGCCGCGAGGGTGATCCGTCTCGTTGCGCCCCGCGCCAAGATTGATCGCGGTAGTTTTACATGTCAGCCGCTTTATTACCTCCCCCGTCAGTGCTGAATGTTGACCAGAGCTCCATCACGCAACAACAGTCAGGACCAGGCCATAAATCCAAATCTCGGTGGAAAAAATAAAAACGAAACGCGACGGCTCCCGCGTTGCTGGCCAACAGCGTTTCCTAGCTCGCGAGCGCGACTACCGGAGTTTTCCACGTCCCGACAGCGCCAACTGTCTGTCAAGTGAGCCTGTTCAAACTCGAGGTCAGCGCGTCATTTTTATTGCATTGTGTTGGCGTTTTTATTATCTCTTTTCGGAGATTATGGATGCAGCGGGGAATGATTAATTTATAAAACGCTTCCCATGTATTTGCCAGATCAAACAAGAGGCGTGCACCAGAGCCGAGCGTGTACTGCCTGATGTTCCTGCCTGAGCAATATTCTGATGTAAGTAATGGGAAGCGTAGGAAATCTCCTTGATGGATGTACAATGACACATCAGGACCGAGTGATGAAATCTGGCTTCAGAACAGCAGCGAAAATGTGCTTCCCACTTTTGGGCGTGTGCTGCCGAAGCTCCGGCCCCAAATAGCCAGCATGTCACATCTATATGGCATAAGTGGGTTAGCATCGCTTAGCATACCCTGAGGAGTTCCCCAGTATAATCATGAGCAATTAAATGCGCACTGTTTCAATCTAACTCCTCTGATTCGGCACATTAGCCATGCAGCTGTGTGCAATCTCATTATGACTCCCCCACCCCCCGCTGACTTTTCGTTTAAATAATTCAATATCACGCGGTTAAAGTCGGCACTTGAGAAGTGTAATGTTTCCATTGTTAACGCTTAGAATACGAGAGGACGGACTTTGAAACAACTGTTGGCTGTGGAAGGAAAAATGATTTCACTTCAAGGTAAATTACCTGGCATTTCCACCTACACTGCTGTCTTTCAGAAGCTAGGCTAGCGAAGAAAAGGTAATCACGCAGTACGGACTGATCATAAATTGGCATAGCCTGAGAAAGTGAATTGAACAAACAGATAAATATTCGAACTGAAGCACTCTGATGAACAACATATTAGAATGATATAATTGGCTGTTAGCTGCAAATAGAGACCACACAACGGCTCTGCTAAAAAAAAAAAAAAAAAAAAAAAAAAAAAAAGCACTTACAGTAAGTGCTAAAATCCCCAAAACGTTTAAAAAATGAAATATCGATTAGCATTTCCCCAGAGACGCTAACTGCAACGACAATGCCGCGTAGCCAGCAGCAGCTGTTGTGCACCGTCGGACGTCTGGATTATCCAAGGCTGCTGTGTCTGTTCATAAAGTCAGTAATTACCAATATACATTAAAAATGCATATTTTACGTATGGCTGCTTTATAGGCTGTTTATCACCCGACCTTATGTTGTCATTTCTTATTTGAAAGGATGTCAGTTCTTTTGACACCTGTCAGAAGAACTCAAACGAAACTCATATTCCTGTCAGACGAACCACAAAGCTTCCCTCACCTTGTAATATTTCAGCATATATGTATATATATATATATATATATATATATATATATATATATATATATATATATATATATATATATATATATATATATATATATATATATATTTTTTTTTTTTTTTGATGTAAAGCTGATTTCCCCTGTGATCTCCCTAAAAACAGCTTCTCTCGGGTTGTTACGTAACACAGAACAGTTGGTACATTGTGAGGAAGGATCAGATTTTCAGAGTGGAGTATGGAGGACGGGGATTAGCTTTTTTAGAAACGCCCCCACTTTGAATGATAACGCGTCCGCCCACTCCACCTCTGGGAGGCAGCGCGGAGAAGAAAAGACAACCCCCGGTTCCAAAGATGGAGCCTTGAGCATCTGGAAAAGGCGTCATCGACATACAATCCTATGAAAGTGGGATCTTTATATTACGGGGTGGGGGGTTGCAGATCTCAGCTTGATCAGATCAAGAAAACCTTCGATGTGAAATCCTCGACATGGGAAGAGGACGGTGGGCCTCGGGTAGACTGCGAGGCAAAGGTTTGTGAACGTGTGGCAGTCATCGGGTTTGGATGTATTGAGAAAGCGATCTGCCCGCTCTCTTCTTCTAGGATGAAACCGGCTGTTTTCAGTGCGGTTATAATGGCCTAAAGAGGGGAAATGCGCGCAATTTATGCGGCAGTCGGCGGCGTTATTCTGCAAATCTGTATTCCACCTGGATGTTCAGTATGCAGGTCAGTAATAGGGGGTTTGAACGGCTCCACAAAGGTACAGCCTCCGGAGGTTGTGCTGGGAGTATAGAGAATGCCACTATGTCAGGATGGGGGTGATGTGCAAGAATTAAACCAATACGCACACCTACACACACTGGCAACTTGCACCTCTAGCAAGAGAGAGCGGCTAACCCACAGCCAATTGGTGTAAAAAGAGGAAATTATTCGGGACAAAGTTAGACGTCAAGCACACCACGCCGTCGTCAACATTCATCTGAAGATCGGAGTCTGGGCGATAAGCCCGACGCCGTGAGTAAAAGCCAACGAGGGGACTCTCGCTGTGGCTCTGACGCGGGACTTTTCAGCAGAACCAAGACTTCTAACTGTGGGTTTATCACTTCCGCTATGGAGGCGCGTCCCCGTACTGTCGGCCGTAAAAACACGCAACTAGCCAGCCCAAGATGTTTCACTGTACATTTTTTTTCCCCCAGCGAGACTGTTGGACTTCCTGCGTTAGATTTAACCGAAAGAGCCACACGTGTGACCCCCCCCCCCCCGATCGGCACTTCGACAGGTCATTCTGCTTCCCTTTGTTTTGGAACCATCTGTCGTTGATGAACACATCTGCGGAATCCTGTTTCGAGGCCACTGCCACCCCCCCATCGAGTTTCGCCAGCTTCTCTCCGGCAGAACAGATCAGGCCGCGATCAGCTTCGGCCGCGTCATGAGTGGTTTAGTTATGGTGAGGCGCGGGTCCAAAGCATTTGCTCCTGAAGCCGGCTGGCGGCGGTGAACGGAGGGGACGAGGGGAGGGAGAGAACCTGTCAGAAAGTAGGACAGCGAGGGAAGGGTGGCCGGATCCTCGCAAGTCTTTGATCCCGACCACGGTGGCTTTGACTCGCGCTTCCCCTTGCTGGCCCTCGCCCAGCGGTGGCCTGTAAATACCTGGCAGCCAGCGGGCTCCCCCGACGCACAACCAGCCGCCCGAGAGCGCAAAGGCTTCCCGTGTTTGGCTCTTGGAAGCACAATTACCGTCGCTTGGCTTCGCACGATTTGCGAAACGCCAATCGTTAAAGCAGCGGGACGGCAGGATGTTTGTGCTGCATCTCAGATGAGTAGCATACCCCCTCCCCTCACCCCCTCCCCCTTTCCCACTTTGACACTTCTCACTAAAGGCCTACCTGCTGTGTTTATACCGACAATTTGAGCTTCCCTTTGAACTACTGTAAGCGAGGAGCCACAGAAAGTTGCACGCTCATGGTCTCGCCCCTGTACTGCTGTCCAATTTCTCTCTGAATTTATTTCTGTCTGTGTCACGGTTGCATGTTGTTACATCCAGGGGCCAGACGCGGTCGCAGGAAATGACCTGATTAAACCTGCAGTCGGTCAACACAGGGCAGGTCACTTCAGGGACACTGAGGGAAATCACGAACGCGCACAAAGTACAAATATAGCACTTCAAGGGTTTTAGGCGTATTTGGTTGTTGACAGTCGAGACAGAAAATAATGTTGCGGTAATGCACCGTCACACCTTTCAGCTCAGTATTAAGGTCACACTCACAGCAAGAAACTGCAGATGAGCCCCTGTGGTGACCGTTTCCTCTTCCTGTTTCCTGCTGCTGGCTGAGATGCGACACAAGGACAATTTTCGGGGAATAACTCTCTCTCTCCCTCTTACACACACACACACACACACACACACACTGTAACAGAGGCATGACCTGACTCACTGAAAGGAGGAGATATATTCTCTTCCTATCTGAGAAGCCCACATGCCGTTAGAAATGTCACACGATTCACACCTCGCAATGGCATTTCGCCGCTTGCACAGTCGAAGTGGTCATTCATTCTCAGCCCTTTGTTCGTTTTCCCTTTCCAAAATGTGACGATGCTTACGCCCAGGATCATTCGCGATGCTCACTCTGTCAGATTGCGCAGACGCGGTGTCATAAATTGGCTGTTGTACAAACAGACCGCGCCCCGCCTGATCACGGCTCGCCGTCGCCAAGAGACACGGGCCTTTGGCGAGGCGGGACAAGCAGTCGTCACTCACTCGTAGCAACGGAGGGACTTTGCGCGGTGGCGGCCGTTTGCTGCGAAAGTCTTGTCGTTGTCATCTCGGGCTGTTTGGGAATGAAGCCCAAAGCAGGCGCCGAAATTCCATCTCAGGCTAAATACCGGCACGAGACCGATAGTCGACGAGTAGCTTGGGGGAAAGTTGAAAAGAACTTTGAAGGGAGAGTTCAAGAGGGTGTGAACGGTCATTGCCATTGAGACATTTTTGCAAAGTTTATTAAGTTTATTGTTGACTTAGGAGGATTGACAGCAGTCCTACACCCGAAGAAGGGTTCTTTCACATCCGAAATAGACATGACTTGGCAGATGTGAGAGAGAAAAAAACAAAAAAACAAATGTTAACTGGGGCTATACATTACATCTACGAAAAGGACAACACTTTCGGATCGCTCCCGAAATGTCAAACGCGATGCGTCATACGTGGTGGCAGGCGGATGGGAGAAGATGAACACCGTGTTTGTCACAGTCAAAACAAGTTAATTAGATCCCTTCAGTGGCAAGAGGAGCCTGTTGCACAGAGCTGCCTTCCGGCACCCTTCCGCATTCGTCACAAACTGTAGCATCGCTCTCGGATCTCCTGAAGGGACGGATTGGTCCGTTTGGGTTCCAACAGCTCCGATGTGACGAAATCAGTTACCTCGACAAGGCAACGTGACATTTATGTCAGTTGGGGACTGACTATCCAAAAAAAAAAAAAAGAAATACTTAACAGCCACAATCAGAGACAGGTTCGAGACTCTCTCAAACACTGTAGAAAAAAAACATGTATATGTAATAAATAACAACAATCAGAACAGCATGCGGTGAACCACGAAATGTCAAAACATCCAAACCTTTGAGATTGCACATTTTAGTGTTTGGACACGGATTGAAACCCTGCGGGGCGGCGGCGGTGGGTATCTGGGATGAAGCATCCCTCCGACTGCTCCAAACGTGGGTGTTGGATGCCGCAGCCGAGGCACACGGCGCGCTCGGGCAAAAAAAAAGAAAAAAAAAAAAAAAAGAGGAAAAAAAAAAAGGTTCAAACGCAGCATGCGTGCCCTCATCAAAGAGGTCTCTCTCTCTCTCTCTCTCTTTCTGTCTCTCTTCTCTCTCTCTCTCTTTCTCTCTCTCTCTCTCACAATCAAAGACACACAATCCGTCAGCTGCAGCTGGAGGGGCAGCGGAGCGCAAGGCGTTCTGGCCCGGCAATCTTTAGCGAGCAGCCTTTTTTCGCCTCTGCTTCAACACGTGTGTGTGTGTGTGTGTGCGCGCGTGGTACCACACTTGAGGAAAACCAGCTGGTATGAGTCGTGCGATTCTGTCGGAGGCTCGCCGCGTCACGCGCACGCGTCGTCTCCGGGGCGCAACGACCCCAGTGCTCGACGCTCCCCGTCGGATTGTTTTGGATGAAGAGAAACTCCAAAATGCTTCGAAAGTGAAAGCAAAGGGAGCGTGAAGGCGCCTCAGCCGCCGGAGGAATTTACGGAATCCGTTTTGTCGTCCGTCCGTCCGCCCCTCCGTCCGTTTTCTTTTCCCGCTGTCGGGAGGCGGCAAAGACGAACCTCATCCTCGACGCTTCAGAACCCCGTACAAGTCGGCCGCATAGAAAGACAAATAAACATTTTTGGGGCCTCGCTCACTCCTGAGGCCAATTCAGGTTTCCCCAATTCATGTACGCATTGTTTTTGGACTGCGGGGAGGAAGCCGGAGTACCTGGACGGGGGCCCCCACTAGGACGCAGGGCGACCGTGTGAACATAACTCTCGGGGATCGGACCCGTAGCTTTGTTACTTTTGGGGGTGGCGGCGCCAACTACGGTACCACCAGTAGGGTAGAGTTCCCTGGAGAAGTGGGTATACCCTAAATTCTTGCCCTACTCTTAAGCAACCCACTCAGCAAAGGATAAACACCCCAATTAATACGCAATGCTGGCTGAAGAATAGGTGGGTATACCCCACATACCCTGCACTACCCGAGTGTGTACCACCGTGTTGCCCGCTACTTTTTAAGTACATATATTTTAAAGCAAATAACAGCACGGTTAAAGAGTCTCAAGCCGAATCTCGGGAACGCAGATGTCTTCAATCAAATTGTATTGTTTGGCTTTTTAATACTTCACGAGAGTTTCTTCTGTCATGAATCAATGAGTGGTGGCCAGTTTGTCCATCACTTCTCTTATCTCCGACTTAAATCACGCTACAACAGCTTCTTTTTAAATCCAGCTATGTTCCAAATGACTTTCAGCGGGGTAGAGAAGCACGAGCGCACTTTCTGCCCTACATTGAGACGTTAGCGACGAACGCACGCGATTCCAGCAAACTGTCGGACGCTCCTTTTGATCACGTCTAAAAGTCAAATTCCTGCCATTGATCTTCCCACTGTGTTCTCCCCCCCGGAAGCGCGATGATGCGAACCGTGTTGTTTGGCGTCCAGACAGCATCATTATATTTGGATTCGAGTTATTTCATGTACAAGAAGTAAGCATTGAAAACAAGATGACTCGCATTGCAACGAGGCTGCAGCTACTCGCGCGAATGGAAAATCTCACTCCTGCACAGGCCCGAAGAAAGCAAGCGCAATGACATTTTTAAAGCGGGGAAAGCCCATTGGCTGTTAGATCACATTTTTTTTTATCTCCCAGATTTTCATTAAAAAATACAACAAAAAGAAAAAAAAAGAAACCTGAAAAGACACTTGGAGTGTTTTCTTATTATCAGACCATAAAGCGCCAAGCTGTTCAGGAAGGGGAGCGCGCGGCATCTCGAGCGAGGCTGATTGCAAGTTTAACCATCTGACACCTGCAAACCATTAAGCTCGCCCATTGACACCCTTCTGCAAAAGAGCAGCGCGCTAAATCCCTGAGGGGAACAGTCGTCTTCAAAGAAATTAGCGTGTTTTTCTCTTCAGGAAAAAAGAAAGTGAATGAATGAATGGGCCTTTTACCGCACTGAAAGCACTGCCAACGCTGCAGAATAATAATCATAAAAAAAAAATAAAAAAAAACTGGCACCCCTCAGCAGCAGAAGGTACCCGATACGTGATATCTGACCTTCCGGATCTGCTGCAGTGAGCGCCGCTAAAGGACAAAAGGGTGAGACGGGGCGGCAGGGATGATGAAGAAAGGGGTGGGAGGGGCTTGATCGGGAGACGCATCGACTTCAGTGGCTTTTCTGTCGTTTAAATTTATCTCAGTCGGCGGAGCGCAGGGGGAGGGGAAGGAGGTCGCTAATCAATAAAGCCACTTTGTCCGTCTGTCTGTCTTCCCCCCCCCACCCGGAATGACACCGCTGCCGTCGCCGGCCGAGCAACGCTCCAAGGAGGAGTATGGGAAACGCTCGGCCTCACTTTTCTTCATATAAAAAGGTCCGGTGTTGTACCGAAGTGTACGATTTATTTCATTCTTAACCAATTACCCTGCCGAAGAAGTGGAGACGCCCCGGGTGATTAATTATTTCGTATCGCTCTGCAGAACACAGCTCAAGCGGGTGTGGTGTCGGCGCCCCCGGTGACACGACAAAGCGCTCCATTTTGCAGAGTTCTGCACTGTTCCGGAAAAAGCGGACCGAGCGCAAGACGTAAAGGAAGCACACGGCCGTTCAGGGGCATCGGGGGGGCCACTGACTGAGTCGAACCATCATAACCAGTTCTATGAAACAATGACCCGGAATGCCCTGCGATCATTGGGAGAAATCAGTTCAAGATGAGCTTCATTCCCCCCCCCCCGTCGTTAGCGCTCTGGTCATCATGTGACGACGCGGAAAAGCTCCCGTCAGCGCTTGTATTTCAAATAAGCTGACTTGAGTTACAGATAAAACAGAAGTGAGATTGTTTAGTCAAGAGAGCACCTCGCCTCCCCGCCTCCCCGCCCCGCTTCCGTAAGCGTGTTTCAACCTGCACGCTGTGCTGCGATACCAAACAATCCTCACAATAGCATCGTCTCGTCGTCTGCAGCGGCTCTCGCGAACGTTCAGTCGGTGTCTCCGTGTCCAGAGTGGAAGTGTGGCTGTTCGCACTGACGAATTTGGAGAAAAATTCTTCCTTTTTTTTTCCTGAATCGCTAAAACAACCCAACAGCCAGATCACCCTCCTCCTCCCAAGCTTGCCAGTGAACTACGGTGGCCTGTGCGCACACAAACCCGGGCGCACAGGCCAACCCTTTCTTCGCCAGGGTTCGGTAGAAATATTTTTCAATTTGCTCAGCTTTTTTTTACAGCGATGCCCACCAAAGGAAACTCACCACCGGGTCCACATTGTCTCTGTTTTTTGGCGAGTTTGACGCGGTATGACACAACACGGTGCAATGCCACGCAGCTGCGCTCCATAAGGTTGCTTGGGCCTTCGGCACAGTGGCCCTACCACAGTGCCACGCCAGTTTATTGCTCCCCACAGGAAAATGTGTTTTGAACTCAAGTGCTTGACACATAAACCCCCCCCTCCCGCCGCCGCCGCCGCCCCCCCATGTAACAACTAAGTGCCCCCGGAACAGTGAATGACAAACTGGCAAAAACAGAGCATTGTGCACCCGTCGCGCCGTTAGCCCCGTTGCTCCTCTCTTTTCTGAGGTGTGTGTCTCTTGTTTGTGCAAAACTCCACGCAGCCAAGTTCCTCTTCTCCCCACAGGCCCCCACAACAAGACAGATGCACAAACCAGATGTTGCAGCGCCGAAGGGCCCCCGGCTCGCAGGCGGAGCCGTCGCGAGCCTTTTCCGCGTTGCCTCGTTTTTAACAGAGTCGTCAGGCGGCAGTTTTAACGGCGGAGCTAGCGCAGACTCCTCCGTGACGTCGCGCGTCGGCCCCTCGGATTAAGTTCGGATTGTTGCGCATCTGCGAGAGGAGCCCTCGACAAGCCGACCGCTGGATTCCTCCCTGACTGTTAAAAGCAGGGGGACCGGGGAGGGTCGGGCTGGATCAGGCAACCAGCCCGTAACGCAGTGGTCTCCAAACTTTTTTAGCAATGGGCCACATGACGGAACTGCATCATGTCGGCGGGCCACGGTTCGTTGACGGGGGGGGGTGCTGGTTGGAAATATAGCGCTAACGTCCCGGCATTTTTTTTTATTGATGGGGGGGTGGCGGGGGGGGTGTAGCTGGTTGGAAATAATGCTAACGTCTTTGTTGAGGGGGGGAACGGGAGCGCGCTATCGCTGTCGCGCTACGCTAACGTGTCGGCAAAGTTACGTGGCGGGGGGGGGGCGGGGGGGCGATTATCTGCCTTCACGCGGGCCGGACAGAGACATGCAGCGGGCCGGATGTGGCCCGCGGGCCGTAGTTTGGGGACCCCTGCCGTAACGTGTCAGCAAAAACTATAGACCGAAAGACAAATCTGCACCCCCCCCCCCCCAAAAAAAAAAACACAACAAAGAGCCGCGTTTGTTTGCGTGGAGAGGGCGCAGCTCGCGCTCGCCAAGGCCGGCTTGGAAAAAAAAAAACAAACTTGGAAATGAACCGGCAAGGTTGATGTTTTATTCAGGAGCAGTCTGGGAGGCATTTAGAGAGGCAGAGAGAGGAAGAAAAAAAAAAATAATTAAAGAATGGCAGGTGAGTGGCAGCTTCGCCCATTCGCGCCTCTCGCCCTCACTCCATTAGCCCCAGCAGAGGCAGCCAACCGAGGATGACTGTCTAATTTCAGATATGTTAAATTCACCCTGGGCAACTCTGGGATTCGCTCAAGACCGCCATCAAAGGGTTTGTTGGCTGGAGCGAGCTGAAATCACCAAAGGGAGTGAGGATCCAGAGTCACTTAAAATAAAATAAAAAGGGAGGGGGGGTGGGGGGAGGGGAGGAAAAAAAACCGCAGTGGAATTTTGGTGTTTGAGGAGTTTATCGTCTCATCTCGGAGGTACGACAGGACCGGATTTCTTGAAGGATTGCTACTTTTAAACAACGCACTCTAAGCAAGTATATGTATGTATGTAAAAATTATGCAAAAAATTTTGCTTGTACTTTTTAAGAATTCTCACGGAATCCTTGGCTAAAACCAACAACTATAAATTCTTTTATTAGCTACCAGCTAATATAGACTGCTAGTAAATGCACTCAAGTGGAAATTTGGATAGGGACCACATTAGTGAAAATCTACTTGGTGCGCTCAGATTGTAAATATATGTATATTTGTTAATACTTCCCGCCCTTTTTTTTTTTTTTTTGTCCGTCTGCACATTTCCCGTGTAAATATTTGCCCCGTGAACAAAAGCAGACGCTCGCTTGCAGTTTTAATTATGGCTGACTCAACATCTGGACGACTCATTATTCACAGTTACTTAAATCAGCTTAGCCAGACGTTAACAACAGCCACTGAACGCCTCTGGGGCATTCCTCATTTTCCCTTCCCTGTCCTCGGGGGGTTATTTTCTTCTGACGATCGCTGGTGTATTCCCGCCGACGCAAGCTAGCTAAATGCTTAAGTCTATTCAGAGCAATTCTTGTGTCATTCGTTTCGGGCCCTGGGTGATTCAAACGCACGGTGACTCACGCGCCACCCAGTCGCGAACATTGGTACACGCGGTCTGTTGGTGTTAAGAGTTGCGCAACACAGACGCCGAGCCGCTGTCGTGGGTCCGGGCGCACTCGGGCGTCAGCGACGCTCGACTGCGCCGCGGCTGGCTGGCTGGCTGGCTGGCTGGCTGGCTGCCACTTAGAGGCTGAAGACTTGAGTGGCCGTCGACGTGGAAATAAGCAATTCTCACCCAATCAAGGGAGTGATTTGAAGGTTCGTATAAATCGGTGGTTCTGAACTGGTGGAGTCTCAGGAACCAATTTTTTTTTTTTTTTTTTTCCCTTATAATGGAGTTGCGAGCCAAATTTATTCCGCAGCATTCAAAAGTAAAGACGCTAGCCCGCTTTCCGTTATCTCTGGTAAATAAATGATTCAAATTGTTAAATTGAATTGTTTGTCCTTCAAAATAAATGCCCAACATTTTCTTTATAAACGTGTATATATTTTGAAATACCTTTTATTTAAAAATTAATAAATAAATAAATAAATAAATAAATAAATAAATATAAAATAAAGGGAAAAAAATGCAGACAAAGCTGCGACACAATTAAAACTCCCTGACCCCCTTTTGGGTCGCAACCCACCAGTTGAGAAACGCAAGTGCAGAATGTTTGATTTGCATT